>NW_026594418.1:215159-518386 GCF_907164565.1 Psammomys obesus
GGACAACACATGCTGGAGAGGTTGTGGAGAAAGGGGAACCCTTCTCCAGTGCTGGTGGGAATGTAAACTGGTACAACCACTCTGGAAATCTATCTGGCGCTTTCTAAGACAATTAGGAATAGTGATTCCTCAAGACCCAGCTATACCACTGCTAGGTATATACCCAAAGTTTGCTCAAGTACACAAAAGGGATATTTGCTCAACCATGTTTATAGCAGCTTTATTTGTAATAGCCAGAACCTGGTAACAACCCAGATGTCCATCAACGGAGGAATGGGTACAGAAATTGTGGTATTTTTACACAATGGAATACTACTCAGCAATCAAAAAGGAGGAAATCATGAAATTTGCAGGCAAATGGTGGGATCTAGAAAAGATCATCCTGAGTGAAATATCCCAGAAGGAGAAAGACAAACACGGTATATACTCACTTATATAGACCTATAAGATGTGATAAACATAATGAAATCTATACACCTAAAAAAGATAATCAAGAGAGAGGACATGGGGTAAGATTATCAATCCTTGTTTTGAAAGACAGATGGAATGCGCATTGAACATATGACAGGAGTCTACTGAGCGCATTTGAAAGACTCTACCTAGCAGTGTTTTCAAAGCAATGACTCATGACCAAACCTTTGGCAGAGTACAGGGAATCATAAGAAAAAGGGGAGTTAGTCTGATGAGGAAAGGATAGGAGCTCCACAAGGACCAAAGATATCTGGGCACAGGGTCTTTTCTGAGACTGACATGCAATCAAGGACCATGTATGAATGTAACCTAGAACCTCTGCTCAAATGTAGCCTGTGGTAGATCAGTAACCAATTGGTTTCCCATAGTGAGGGGAACAAGGACTATTTCTAACAGGAACTCAATGACTGGCTCTTTGGCCTCCCCACCCCCCAAGGGAGGAGCAGTTCTGTTAGGCCACAGAGCAGAGCTTTGCAGCCAGTCCTGAAGATACCTGATAAAACAGGATCAGATGAATGGGGAGGAGGCCCCCCTATCAGTGGACTTGGCAAGGGGCATGGTGGAGATGAGGGAGGGAGGGAGGGACTGGGAGGGAATGAGGGATCGGGACACGGCTGGGGTACAGAGTTAATAAAATGTAACTGATAAGAAAAAAATAAAATACAAAAAAAAGAAAATATTTTCCACAAATACAAATAAATTGATGTTTCAATTTAAAAAAAAAAAAGAAATTGAAAAGCTTCTGTAAAGCAAAGGACACCTTCATCAAAACAAAGCGACTGCCTACAGATTGGGAAAGAATCATCACCAACCCTTTATCTGACAGAGGACTCATATCAAATATATATAAATAACTAAAGAAGCTGAAAAGCAGCAAACCAAGTAATCCACTTAAAAAATGGGGAACAGAGCTAAAGAGAGAATTCTCTGTAGAGGAATATCGAATGGCAGAGAAGCACTTAAAGAAATGCTCAACCTCATTAGCCATTAGGGAAATGCAAATCAAAACAACCCTGAGATTTCACCTTACACCCATCAGAATGGACAAGATGAAAAACTCAAGGGACAACACATGCTGGAGAGGTTGTGGAGAAAGGGGAACACTTCTCCACTGCTGGTGGGAATGTAAACTGGTACAACCACTCTGGAAATCAATCTGGCGCTTTCTCAGACAAATAGGAATAGCGCTTCCTCAAGATCCAGCCATACCACTCCTAGGCATATACCCAAAAGAGGCGCAAGTACACAAAAAGGACATTTGCTCAACCATGTTTGTAGCAGCTTTATTTGTAATAGCCAGAAGCTGGAAACAACCCAGATGCCCCTCAACTGAAGAATGGATGCAGAAACTGTGGTACATCTATACAATGGAGTATTACTCAGCAATGAAAAATAAGGAAATCATGAAATTTGCAGGTAAATGGTGGGACCTGGAAAGGATCATCCTGAGTGAGTTGTCCCAGAAGCAAAAAGACACGCATGGTATATACTCACTCATATAAACATACAACATAGGATAAACCCATTAAAATCTGTACATCTAAACAAACTAAGCAAAAGGGAGGACCCTAACTAAAATGTTCAATCCCCATCCTGAAAGGCAAAGAGGATGGACATCAGAAGAAAAAGAACATAGGAAACAACCTCGGAACCTGCTACAGAGGGCCTCTGAAAGCCAGAAGAAAACAGGAAACAACCTTGAAACCTGCCACAGAGGGCCTCTGAAAGCTTCTGCAGTATAGACTGTCAAAGCAGATGCTGAGCCTGATGGCCAACTGATGGGCAGAGTGAATGGAATTTTATGTAAGAAGTGGGAAATGGTAAGAGCTAGAGGGGAGGGAACCCACAAGGAGAGCAACAGAACAAGATAATTTGAACACAGGGAACTTCCCAGAAAATCATACTCCAACCAAGGACTATTCGTGGAGATGACCTGGAACCCCTGCACAGATGTAGCTCATGGCAGTTCAGTGTCCAAGTGGGTTACATAGTAATGGGAAGAGGGACTGCCTCTGACATAATCTGATTGGCCTCCTCTTTGATCACCTCCCCCTGAGGGGGGAGCAGCCTTACCAGGCCACAGTAGAGGACAATGCAGCCACTTTTGATGAGAACTGATTGAGATCAGAAAGAAGAGGAGAACCTCCCCTATCAGTGGACTTGGGGAGTGGCATGCATGCAGAAAGGGGAGGGAGGGTGGGATCGGTAGGGGAGGAGGGAGGGGCTTATGGGGGGATACAAAATGAATAAAGTGTAATTTTTTAAAAAAGGAAAAAAAAAATAGTAACTGTCATTTGCGTACATGGATTGGGTTCTGTCCTATACAAGATCTCCTTGAACAAATAAGTCATTTGTCTTTTATGATTTCAAGCATCCTTTTAAAAATCTAGTTAGCCATATTTGTGCTCTGTAACCTGATATTTAGGCAAGGGAACGTAATGATGACCCTCTTTCTTGTATTTTCTCTCCAGCCAACTATGAACAAATACTTGTAGTCTTACAATTGTTGAACCAGTAACAAACTGTCCTGCTGTATTACAGTTACTGGCTTCTATGCATTATGCATATATTTACAAGTAATTTTGTAGACTCTTAGTCCCATAAATGTGTACTGAGCATATATCATGTCAAACACACACATGAGAGCAAGAGAGTAGTGTGGTAGAAGATGAGGCAGAGCTGCCCCTTGGAGCATGTGTCCCACTGCAGCCTTTTAAGTTGGAATCAGTGAGCACTGCACAGATGTGGACACAGACTTGGTAAATGGGCTGTAACTAGAGCTCAGTTTCCACCAGACTTTCTCACACTGTAGCTTGTGCGTTTCCTAACACTGTCATCAGACGGGGGCTAAATGCTTCACAGAAGCCACACTAAGAAATTCTGGGCTTCCCTGGTGTTGTCTGGCTTGAACTAATTTTGTTCTCTTGTCCTTTGCTTGTGTTCCCCTGTCACCTTTGTTGACTTTTCACAATTCACCTTAATAGGTAAGCTGACAGAATACAGAACATCTGTCCAGTCTTCCTGTTCACAAAAAAAAAAAAAATTTTAAAGATTTGAATTACAGCTAAAATCTCAGCAATGGATTTTGTTTATTCTAATTATTTTTAGTTATTGATTTAGATACTGAAAGTCTAGAAATATGACTCTTTTTACATTCCATATAAGTGATTTTTGTGTTGTTTTCTAATGCTGCAGTGAAAGAAATGTTAGTATATTACAATGGCTTTCAAAGGAAGATGATCCTCTAGGCCAAGTGAAGCCTGCATAGATCTATTCCTTTCATATTGCTAAATCTTTTCCCCATGGTGGCTTCATGGCTCATCTTACTTAAAGTGCCTATTCATATCAACTGTAACATAAAAAATGCTGGACAGAAAGACTCACTAGTCTTTACTACTGACAATTGTATTATTCCCTATTAGATGGTTCTTTAGCAGACAACTTACCTCAGACAATCACCAAGGTAATGGAGTTGTTAGCAACCTAAAAGGAAAGAAAGATTAGTATCTACCTAATCTTACAAGTAGACTCCACTTAAGCGGAGAGCTCTTCCTTATTCAAGACCATGTACCCAAACAATTGGTGGATAGAACACATCAGGCTTAAGTTTTCATTCCTATTTTGCTTCTTTCTCTATTACATATACATGATACCTGACCTCCAAGTAAGAGGCCCTTACACTTTGATTTCATGAGATCATGTCCTATCTATGTGTTAGTCAGAATCTTGCTGCATAAAAAGTGTTCAAAATGATATTGTTTAATTTTTTAAAAACATATTACCTACTGAGGTTTCCAAGTCATATCAGTGGCCTAGCTAATCTTGGTTAACCTAACATACTTTATATCCTGGCCATTCAAATGCTGTTGCTAATGATCCCTCAAGACAGAGTGAAAGCACACAGGCCTGGTAATATCTACACTTAAAATTGTCACTCCATGACTTCTGGTAACCTATAAAAAAAATAGGGCACTCGGTTGCCAGCCTAGAACTACACATCCTGCTTTAGTCCATGATGATCAGATAGGATACAAGAGATTATTTCAAAATGCTTGTATCTGTTGAGGCTTGCTTTGTGACCAACTCTATGGTCTATTTTGGAGAAGGTTCCATGAGGTGCTGAGAAGAAGGTAAAGTCTTTTGTGTTTGGGTGAAAGGTTCTGTAATTGTCTGTTAGGTCCATTTGATTCAAGACCTCTGTTAGAGATATTGTTTCTTTGTTTAATTTCTGTTTTGTTGACCTGTCCTTTGTTGAGAGTGGAGTGTTGAAGCCCCCCGCTATTAATGTGTGGGGATCTATGTGTGGTTTAAGTTTTATTAATTTTTTTTCAAATGTGTGTGCCCTTGTATTTGGGTCATAGATGTTCAGGATTGTGATTTCTTCCTGGTAGAATTTTCCCTTGATGAGTATGAAGTGTCCTTCTCCATGTCTTTTTATTAATCTTGGTTGAAAGTCTATTTGAACACCATGGACTAAAGCTGTACCTCAACAACAACAGAAATAGCAAAATGCCTACACACATATGGAAACTGAACAACTCGCTACTCAATGACAGCTGGATCAGGGAAGAAATAAAAGAAATTTAAAGTCTTCCAGAATTCAATGAAAATGAAGAGACAACATACCCAAACTTATGGGACACAATGAAAGCAGTGCTAAGAGGAAAGTTCATATCACTAACTGCCTTCAAGAAGAAATTCAAAACATCTCATTCCAGCAACTTGATGGCTCACCTAAAAGCCTTAGAAAAAAAAAGAAGCAGACACACCAAAAAGGAGTAGTTGGCTGGAAATAGTCAAACTCAGGGCTGAAATCAATAAATTAGAAACAAATAAAACAATTCAAAGAATCACTGAAACCAAGAACTGGTTCATTAAGAAAATCAACAAGATAGACAAACCCTTAGCCAAACTAACTAAAAAGCGGAAAGACACACAGGGTATATACTCACTCGTAAGTGGATATTGGACATATAATATAGGATAAAAATACTAAAATCTGTACACCTAAAGGCCATAGAAGAAGACAATGCAGCCACTCCTGATGAGACCTAATTGACTAGGATCAGAAGGAAGGAAAAGAAGACCTCTCCTATCAATGGACTTGGGGAGAGGCATGCATGCAAAGGGTAGAGGAAGGTAATGATTGGGACAGAAGGAGGTAGGGAATCACAGGGGGGATACAAAGTGAATAAAGTGTAATTAATAAAGAATTTTTAAAAAGAAGCTAATCAAGAAGGAGGACTCTAGGTAAGATGCTCAGTCTTCATTCAGAAAGGCAAATGAACATGGACATCAGAAGAGGGGGGAAACAGGAAACAAGATAGGAGCCTACAAGAGAGGGCCTCTGAAAGTCTCTACCCTGAAGAATATCAAAGCAAATGCTGAGACTCATAGCCAAACTTTGGGCAGAGTGCAGGAAATCTTATGAAAGAAGGGGGAGATAGAAAGACCTGGAGGGGACAGGAGCTCCACAAGGAGCTCCACAAGGAGCAACAGACCAAAACAAAACCAAAACACAGGGGTGTTTTCTGAGACTGATACACCAACCAAGGACTACGAATGGAGATAACCTATAACCCCTACACTGATGTAACCCATATCAGCTCAGTCTTCAAGTGGGTTCCCTAGTAATGGGACCAGGGACTGTCTCTGACATAAACTAATTGGCCTTCTCTTTGATCACCTCCCCTTCAGGGAAGTACAGCCTTACCAGGCCACAGAGGAAGGCAATGCAGCCACTCCTGATGAGGCCTGATAGACTAGAATCAGATGGAAAAGGTGGAGGACCTACTCTATCAGTGGACTTGGCAAGGGGCATGGGTGGAGATGAGGGAAGAAGGGTGGGATTGGAAGTAAAAGAGGGAGGGATTTACAGGTAGGATACAAAGGGAATAAATTGTAATTAATAAAATTAAAAACAAAATATTTTAATTAAAAAAAAAAACAAGACCAGCCCTAGATCTGGAGGACAGTAAGTCCTACAGTCTTTGGAATATTTGTGAAGTCCTAGTGCAAATACCAAATACCAAGGTAAGAGCAGTCAACTGTTTTGCTCTAGCATTTCTTCTTGACAAAGGTAAATGGAATTCAGTTACTTGGAGATGCCCAATGGAACCAGAAGGGGTAAACCTAAAAACCTGTTGGGTTGACAAAACAGAAGTCTGGATTTTATATACAGCCATATCTTTGCATGTATGTGCTTTCCTTTACCATTTCTAGAACTTTCTAAAGACAACTTCCCTGGAGCTGTGACATTAAATAGCCTCTCTTCTCTTGAAAAAGATAACCAGATGTACTATCGTTATTTATATGTTATCACAGAAGAGAGACAACAAAGTCATACGTTCACATGTTGTGCTGACTTATGCCTTCCTGTATTAGAGCCAAAATTAACAGATAGCTTCATATCTATTGAGATAATTATATTAGGATGAGTAACATATGAAATAGGAATGTTTTTAAAATTTACAAGTGGTGTCATAGAACATAAAAGCAGGGATGGTGAAGACCATTGGAGATAGCCTGTATCAGCCCTCTTAATTTGCTCAGTAGGTCATTTTTCTGATATGGGGGAAAGGGAAGAGGTCCCAGTAGCCTTTAGCCCAGGCTGTGTTTGTTAGCTTACCCTCCTTCATACAATATCTGAGATGAACAACTTCATCTTTTTGTCTTTTTAATTTTAATTTTAATTTATTAATTATAGTTTATTTACTTTGTATCCCAGCTGTCGCCCCCTCCCAGCCTACCCTCCATCCCTCTTCTTCTCAACTTCTTAAGAGTAATTTTTTGTTTGGCTCATGGTTTCACTGGTCTTAGTCTGTGGTCAGCTGGCCCTGGGTCCTGCACTTGGATCTATCAAATGACAAAGAGCATTTGTTAGGTGTGTATGGCTAAAGACCACGGTCACATCTCGGTTGCCAGAAAGCAAGGACAGGATGCTACCAGACTGTGGATATCCCATTAAGTCATGGCTTTAATAACCTACCTTATGTGCACACCTACTTGATTACCTACCACATAGTCAACTACACATATTCAACTAAACTACCCATATTCAATTCACATAGGCTAGGTGAACATTGTGGTGTTATTCGAGTTTCCCAGTTGAATGACTGCATTCTCCAGAGAAATACCAGATATGAGCAGTGAAAGTGCATGTTTGAAGAGATGTGCCCTCTACCGATACAATAAGAGACACATTAGTGAAGGGTACAGCTTGTGCTCTCTCAGGGTTTGGGGCTGGGAGCTTAAAGTGTATGTTTTACCTTACCAGTTATTCCAGAATTACTTATTCCTTGAAATCCTCTGTCTTAGTTTGTATCCATTGCTCTGATAAAAAACCATGACCAAAAAGTAACCTAAAGAAGAAAGGGTTTATTGAGTTTGTAATTCCAGTTTACAGTCCATCACTGAAGGAAAGCAAGCTGGGAACTCAAAACAGGAACTGGAGACAGAAACTAATGCACAAACCACCGAGGCACTAAGTTCACTGACTAGTTCCCATGACTTACTCAGCCTGCTTTCTTATAACACCTAGGACCATTTGTTTAAGAGTGACACTTTCCACCATGACTTGTGCCATTAGTGGAGAGAAATGAGAAAAGAGGCGGGATACGAAATGAAAAAACAGAAAAAAAAATTCTTCTCTAGCATGAGCTCTGACACCAACATTGATCAGGATGATCAAGGAACAGACACTGTCAACAGCATGTGTGAATATTACTCTTTTTATTTACACAGTCATCGCTGTATAATGACAAAATGTCCTTCAGCTAGTTGGAGAGTAAGAGGAGTGGGTAACCAGTGCTCCCCAGCTCCCCCCCCAAAAAAAATCCTGCAATCCTTGAAATAAGAGGAACATATAATGCAGCCTGTACCTGAAAACCTGAAAGTCTCCTGCAGAGTTGGAGAGATCCCAGGTTCACAGACTAAAGAAGGTGGAGTGGGTTGGTCTTGAGTAGACACAGCAACACAGTCACAGGCTCGGGAAGAGGCAGCCTTGTCAGGCGACAAGTGCTGCCCAACTGGATGCTACCATGTGTCCATGTGTACTCAGGACAGGTCTTTCTTCTCACTTCAACGACCTACAGGACAATCATTTCTGAAAGGACCTAGCAGATAGACCTCAGTTTTCTCGCCATCACTCTCTGGTAATTAAGCATTCAAATATAGGAGCCTATGAGGGCCATTCTTACCTAAACCACCCGGTAAGCAAGATTACCCATCACACAGGCCTTCACACAAGTGTCTTCAACATGTTCCATGCTGAACAAGTTTCCACCTGCCCATCCATGCACAGGAAGAAACAGAATATTTCATGTAATTGTCAAATAAGGAAGGCTTAGCATCACGACAGTCATAGAGAAGGTTGCAGACAGGTTACACCATGAACTCTGGGTGCTAACTTTACATATCATGGTATGTGGACTCTTAGAGGAAAATCCTTATTATTTAATGAGTTGCAAGCCATGTTATTCATGACAGGTTAACAGGAGGAGCATGAGGATAACAGAGAACTGAAATACAATAGCGAAAAACACAGGTGTAAAGTAAGATGCTGGCATCATCCTAACACATTTATGTTTACTGTGCACCTCTTCAGGTCTGCTTTCATTTTATCTCCCCAACGACGTGTACTAGTCAGACAATGTAGTGGAAACATACATCCATCAGAAAATTGCAGAATGTTTAATTTCACTGAAAACCAATGCAGCTTCTTATACATTAGCCTGCAGAGACTGGTGCATGCTATCATTCTTGCTACTATAATCATGTTGGAAATCCCATGTAGAAAATATGTTCAAATATTAATAAATAGCTTTGTCTGAATGCACATCTGGGCATTCTTGTTGTTCTTTTCACAAATTTCTTTTTCTTGACTTTTTAAAATCTTTCTTCAGCCAAGAAAAGCATTATTTTGAAAGAAAGAAAACACTTGGCAGCAGAGTGAACATCTCACTTGGTAAAGTGCTTGCCTCGGGAGCATAGAACATAATTTGAACTCACATCAAAAACCTTGAGCATGAGGGCATGTGTTTATAATCTTAGCACGTGAAGGGAGAGCCTCTTGGGCCTCAGTTGTCAGACTGACTTGACAAGTTCTGAAGAGTTAAGGCCCTACCTATCAATGGTGGGGGACATGGCACTCAGGGATCAACACCCATGGCTGTCCTCTGGCATCCACACACATGTACACACATGTACACACTTGATGAGCACACATATGCACAAACACGTCCTCACACAGAAAGGCTTAAAGATGGGCTAGAGATTGGACGCAGTGGTGCGGTGCTGTGGAGATACTTGATGAGGGCGGTCATGGAGGAAAGGCACAGTGGGGTGATGGGGTTGCCCTGTCTCATCAGATACCACCCAGATATGTGAACCCAGATATTCAATAGAGAGAGTGACAAGTAGATGGACACAACAATAAATATAGACACAAATACCTGTGTTTACGCAAACCCTTGGATGAATACTCAGAGGGCATGTGTGTATGGTATGAGGTGTCCTAGAGCAATGGCTCCCAGGCTTGTGAGAACGCTTCCTGCCCAGGTCTTACTTCTGCATATCAATATTCAATGCAAGGAAACAGGATACCTGGGGCAATGACAATTTTCTGTGCTGACAAAATGAAAACACACATCTGAGATATGCTGTTGTGCCAAATGTCGGTAATGCCGGATTGAATGGGGCTCTAATGGCCAAATCACAAAGTTGCTGGTGATAATCAGCTGGTCACAAGTTCCAGGGTCAGCTCAGCAGTTGCAGTAGGAAATTGGGGACACCAGCCCTAAGATGCACCAAAGTCAGCTGAGGAAGTGACTCTTCTGTTTTTGTCCTGCAGGAAAGAGAACCTGCCTGGGAGAACAACTGGCCAGGTCTGAGTTGTTCATTTTCTTCACCGCTCTTATGCAAAAATTCACCTTCAAGCCCCCAGTCAATGAGAAGCTGAGTACAAACTTCAGAATGGGCATCACCCTTTCCCCAGTCAGTCACCGCATCTGTGCCGTCCCTAGACAATGATGCTGGAGACGGAAAGAAAAGGGAGAGAAGAAACGACATGCACTTTAAAGCCACTGATGCCTACACACACGGGAGGAAACAAGATGAAGACGTCAGAGGAAAGATAGGAGGAATTAGAGTAAGGAAACTAAATCAAATGCCTGCTTGCTGGACCCCCAAGTTGGCTCTGGTTATGTCATTTATGAACTCATTAGAATTGCTCAAGTGAGTAACTATTATTTCCATTTTAACCTGCATTAAAAATCCTATTTAACTTATAAGTCACATAACAAAAGGTGTGTCTTCAAGTCTCTTCAGCCCTCCTTTTGTAAACATGCAGTTACTTCTGGCCTGTAGAAATGGTTCATTTGGAAATGGTACAAAGAGAGCAATTGTGATGCTGTTGATCTGGTTGTATACACGACTCATCTTAAATGGAATAAGAGGTAGTTTACTCTGGATCCATTTTTTTTTGAGTGATCATGGCCCAGCAATACGGGTTCAGGTTACCATGAATTCCATGTTCCAACACTAAAGCAGTTTTACAGTTTTACAGAACAAAAAAGTCATGAATCAAGTTGAAAATCCATTGGTGGGTACATCAGAGAAGTACTTACAGGAAGGTGGGGGAAGTTTCTCCATAGACCTCAGGTACCTTGGACGTGTAACATCCCAACCTTTCTTGAAAGTACTGAACTTCTAATGGGTCAACCAGCCTTTGCAGATACAGCTTCTTTTAAAATAAATAAATATATATATTAAACAGTATATATATTTATATATATATACTTTATTTATTTTTTTATTATTAGTAACATTTTATTAACTCTGTATCCCAGCTGTATCCCATTCCTTCATTTCCTCCCAAACCCTCCCTTCCTCCCTCAACTCCTCCCTGCCCCTTTCCAAGTCTGCTGATTGGGGAGGACCTCCTCCCCTTTCATCTGACCCTGTTTTATTGGGTATCTTCAAAACTGGCTGCAAATTCCTCCTCTGTGGTCTAGCAGTACTGCTCCTCCCTTCGGGGGTGGGGAGGTCAAAGAGCCTGCCATTTAGTTCCTGTCAGAAATAGTCCGTGTTCCCCTTACTATGGGAAATCAGTTGGTTACTGAGCTACCACAGGCTTCATCCGAGCAGAGGTTCTAGGTTATATCCATACATGGTCCGTGGTTGAGTGTCAGTCTCACAAAAGACCCCTGTGCCCAGATATATTTGGTCCTTGTGGAACTCATATTCTTTCCACTTCATACAAACTCCCCCTTCTTTCATATGATTCCCTGTACTCTGCCGAAGGTTTGGTTATGAGTCTTAGTATCTGCTTTGATACACTGCTAGGTAGTCTTTCAGAGGCCCTCTGGGGTAGGTTCCTGTCCTGTTACTTGTTTTCTCCTACGTCCAATGCACTTCTCATTTGTCTTTCTAAGTGAGGATTGATCATCTTACCACGGGTCCTCTTTCTTGTTTATCTTCTTTAGGTGTATAGATTTCATTATGTTTATCATATCTTATAGGTCTATATGAGTGAGTATATACCATGTGTGTCTTTCTCCTTCTGGGATACCTCAGTCAGAATGATCTTTTCTAGATCCCACTATTTGCCTGCAAATTTTATGATTTCCTCGTTTTTGATTGCTGAGTAGCATTCTATTGTGTAAAAATAACACAATTTCTGTATCCATTCCTCCGTTGAGGGACATCTGGGTTGTTTCCAGATTCTGGCTATTACAAATAAAGCTGCTACAAACATGGTTGAGCAAATGTCCTTGTTGTGTACTTGAGCAAATTTTGGGTATATGCCTAGGAGTGGTATAGCTGGATCTTGAGGAACCACTATTCCTAATTGTCTAAGAAAGCGCCAGATTGACTTCCAAAGTGGTTGTACCAGTTTACATTCCCACCAGCAATAGAGGAGGATTCCCCTTTCTCCACAACCTCTCCATCATGTGTTGCCACTTGAGTTATTCATCTTAGCCATTCTGATGGATATAAGGTGAAATCTCAGGGTGGTTTTGATTTGCATCCCTTGATGGCTAGGGATGTTGAACATCTTTTTAAGTGTTTCTTTGCTATTCTAAATTCCTCAACAGAGAATTCTCTGTTTAGCTTCGTACCCCATTTTTTAATTGGATTACTTAATTTGTTGCTTTTTAACTTCTTTAGTTCTTTATATATTCTGGATATTAGCCCTCTGTCAGACATAAGGTTGGTGAAGATCCTTTCCCAATCTGTAGGTAGTCATTTTGTTCTGACCACAGTATCCTTTGCTTTACAGAAGCATTTTGGTTTCATGAGGTCCCATTTATTGATTGTTGCTCTTAGAGCCTGTGCTGTTGGTGTCCTGTTCAGGAAGGAGATTTTGTTCACAATGCACATACTAGGCCAATGACAGGTCAATATGGCTACCACCATCACACTGCAGGTATCCAGGTGATGAAAGTACACCCTTTCCTTGGTCTGGTTTGTCCAATATGTTCTTGGACCTAATTTTCCTGATATGATGTTAATATGCCATGAGCCCCCTTAGTGCCAATTCACCTCAACAAAATCACGGGGTGACATTCTTTTTACATACAAAATGTTTGGGTAGTGACAGACCGATGGTATTGTTCGTGTGCACCATCAAAGTCATCCTTCACCTTCAAAATAGAGTTTAAACCCTTGTGAAATGAAATGAACAACAAACACCAAAAGAAAAAAAAAACATTGCTTTACATGATATGGAGTATGAGATCAATGCACAACCTAATCATAATCCACTAAATACAATAAATGTAAAAATGTTGGGGCCTCCCTTTCCCTGCACTTACTTTGTAACTTAGTCCTCCGCTACAACTGTTCTAGTTTGCCTTTTATTGCTGTGATAAACACCATGACCAAAAGACACTTGTAAAGGGTTTATTTCAGCTGACAGTGGTAGTCCATCATGAAAGGAAACTACGGACGGGCACTGAAACAGAAGCCACGGAGAAACCCTACTTACTGACTCGCTCAGCCTGCTTTCTAATACAGCTCAGAACCACCTGCTCAGGGGAGGTACACCCTCCACCCTGATGGACTGGGTCCTCCCACATCAGTCACTGTAATCAAGAAAATGTCCACAGGCTTGTCTACAGACAAACTTGATGGGGGCATTATCTCAACTGAGGTTTCTTTTTCCCAGACGCCCCTAGGTTGTGTTTGACAAACAAACAAACAAACAAAAAACCCTAATCAACAGAGTTGCCATGCGATAAATTTGAGAAAACTAATGCAAGGAATGACTGTGTATGTTTTTTGTTTGCTCTTTTCCGGGGAAGAATGTAGTAACAGGTTTGTTTGGTTTTTTTTTTTTTTAACCCAGTTATGTTATATGAATTTTATTATTTTTTTTTTAATCCCAAGTGTGGCATATGGGCTGCTTTAGTTTGTCCACAGCCATTAATCATGATTGTCTTGTGCCCTAGCAGGGATGTGATTTGTGCCAGCTGCAAACAGTTTAATTCTGACAACATGTGGAAGGTATAAATGCCAGCACCTCAAGAGGGCCTGTGGTGGCTGGTGCATCCTGCTGCTGCATTTGCTATTGCTGGTTTGCTGGACTGCTGCATATCCTGACTATGAAGATTAGACTTGCCTTAAGGAACTACATCCCTAAACAGGAGGAACTAGTCTAAAGAGATATATGCTGACCCTTCCCCTCTAATTTTCTTTCTCTTCTATCTAGTGTTGGGGGAGGGGGTTGGAAGGGAACCCCAATAAATAGAACCCCAATAAATAAAATAGTTAAAAAATAAAAAACAAAAGTTGGGACCTCAACCTGACACCAGAAAGCCATGGGACCTAGAACAAAGTATCATGTAACTGGAATGAACCAGAATCTTTGGGAAGAAAATTACTGTGAATCCTAATAGAAATTTCCACCTATAAAATGCCTCCTTTTTTCACAGTTCATTGGATATGCTATAAAGAATAAGTCTCTTTTTTCCATTCAAGAATTTTACAAACATTGTTTGAATGCAATTTATTAGCATCATTTCTCACTTATTATGGACACTGTTGTACTTCTGTCCTCTTCTGCTCTATCCCTTGGGCACAAACATATCTTAAGATGTGAATCTTCTCAACACTACTCTCCTACAAACAGACATAGACCTACCGTGCTTCAGTGAACATTTAAAATAAGGCAAGACTGTCAGGGTCTTGGAATAAAGAAGGTAACATGTCTGGCTGAATACAGATTGGTTTCTTGAACAAGGCAGATTTCCAGACCTGAGGTGAAGCTAGCCTAGTTAACTATGTAACAAAGATGGCTTCCTGAGACCATGAGCTGGGAAGTCAGGGCAAGGTACTCCAGAGGTCTTTTCCTGGTATACAGCCTTTGTCTCTGAGAGTTCATCCAAGACTGAAGGATCAATTTATGAGCTGTGTACCAAAACCAAAAGGTGGGAAATATCATAATGGCATGCTCATAGACTCTCACAGCTTTCTCGCACAATCAAGAATAGTGCAGTGTCTTCTAGAGAGAAGAACTTACCCACCACTCCAAGACTTTCACAGACTTCTTGTGATATGCAGCTTTGATTCATTATGTGCCCCTAAACCTTGTCATTCCAGAGATGCTGCAAATACATGAAAGTCTCTCACCTGGTGAAAGGATTCATGCCCCTAGTCTACACCTATTCTACTCTTCACACGGACTGGGAGAAGAAAAGGTGCCTCTTGACATTTAAGGCACTTACCTGAGGCTTAGCCCACAAGAACCCTCCCTGACTCATATAATCACTAGAAGCTTGCCGACCACCAGATATATGAGGGTCAAATTTACTCTAGAGGTATGTTTTTGTTGGTTTGTTTGTTTGTTTGTTTGTTTGTTTGTTTGTTTTTGGATGATGAGTTCTGCACAGGCTAGCTAAGATTAACCACACAAAATGCAGGAAGACCCATCAAAGTTACAAGTTATTAAAGTCATTGTCACTAATGAGGGATGACAAAATATAAGGAGGAATTTAGTTCTCTCTCAATAAGAGAGATTAGTCCAAAGGCTTCTCCTTTCTATTGCTCATGAGGAAAGGATGGATGAGGGGAACTCTTCGGAGTGTGCTCTGGAGAGAAAGACTAAGTGTTATTGAACTTGTGGGTCACTACCTGGGCTCCGAGTCTGGCCTGAGCATTCTTCCTAAACAAGCCAACAAACCAAGCTAAATTAAAGGTGGGGAACAAAAAAAGGGATATTTACTTCATGTGACCATAACAAAGAGATCCAGAAACTCTCCTAAGTCATCTTCAGAGCCTTTTAGTGAGATTAAAGTTTCACTGGAGAGCCAAGGACATGTACACATAGGCTGTTTCAGTCAGTCTGGTCCTGCCCATCACGGACACAGCACTTTAGTCTCGTCCTGTTAAACAATCTGACAAGTTTTTAAAATTGTGTGAAATTTTTCTCCAACAGACAAGTTTCTCCTCTGGCTAGGGACTTTTTCCTTTTCCCAGCATGAGAGACAGAGGTGTCTTTTCAGATTATCTTCATTTCTGTCGGGTCTACTATAAAAGAAGATAGGGAAGATGTTCCAATATATGTTCCTTTGGTTACACAGAGGAGTAACATAACACCCCCAGACAGTATGAACTTGACCAAAACCTTAAAAGAATAAATGCTGTTTTCCTGCACTGGAGCCTGACCTAGTATCAGACTGGAAGTTAAACAGTGCCCTCTAGCGGAAAATATCAGTCACAGTATTATCTTTTTCTGTAGCGTTCATTAAGGTTTCAGATTATGTGCCTCCACTTGGAGACAGGCAGACTGTGGGCATAGGCTTTCAAAAGTGGGTCCTCAGCACCAAGCTAGTCAGAGATTTTTTTCAAATTATACCCGTGTAAAACAGATACTTCCATTAATTTTTTTTTCCTCCTTTACCGTGAGTGTCAACTACCACATACTCTTGACTCTATAATCTTTTAAAATAATCTTCAGAAGGGAGCATCGCGCCTGCTCCAGTCGCCTGTCGCTGGCTGCGCGGGCCGGGAGGCAGCTCCAAGGGGACGAGTAGGGGTGAGTGGGACCCGGGTGTGGGCGGGCAAGGGGGAAGGAACCCGCAGGGCGTGGGGACTGTGGCCTCCATGTCCCCTGTTGTCACTGGGCGGGCGGGCGTTCCCACAGCTTCCTTTCTGTGACTTGCTGTAGCCCCTGCTCGCAGGAACTTGTTTTCTGACCCCACTTTGCCCTCTCCGATTCTGCCACGCTCTGTGTCTTCTGAAATCTAACCCCGGGGGTGATGCTTCTGGCAAGGAAGAAACCTTATTCTGCTTTGAGATCCGGCTCGGAGGTGTTCTGCCTCCCAGATACAAACAACAGAAATAAAAGCCTAAACTCCAACAAGCATGGGATCATCTTGAACTAGGGAAAAAAGAGAAAGAGAGAGAGGAGGAGGAGGAGGAGAAGTAGAACAACAAGACCAAAAAAAAACAAAAAACAAAAAACAAAACAAAACAAACAAACAAAACCTGATTAAAAGCCCAGATGCTGCCCCCTGCCGCGAACAGCTCAGGAAGTGCAGGCCACCGTTGTGCTTGCTGCAGAAATGCTTTCTGAACGGAAGGTAGCGCTGGGAGAGGATGGGAGTCGGTGAATGTACAGCTGCATGGAGAGAGCCCCGGTCGAAAAGAGGAAAGCCCGCCCGAAGAGGGCCCACGGAGAGCAGCACTAGGGCCCCTGGGACCCCTTCACTGTGACCTTCAAGAGGAGCCACTGACAGAGCTGCCCTTCTCCTGTACCCTGGTGGCCAGAACATTTACCACCAGCTCTGTGGGACAACAGGTGGAGGGGACAGTGGAACCGGTAGTGATGGTTGAGGTCCATTCTCACTGGTTGGAGTCTACACCGTACCAGTTTCTTAGTATCCACACGTCACACTGTGTGCCGACTATATTCTCTTCAGAGAGAGAGAAACTGAAAGGGGCCATGTTAGTATATCAAGGGCTCTGAGAAGCTCTGCAGCCGATTGCTTAGAGACTATTAACTCAATATCTCCTCAATTAAAAAAAAAAAGTCAGGTGTTCCTTCAAAATCAAGTGTTCTATCTCTAAACATACTCTTAAAGTAAAAACTGTGTCTCCTGTCAACTCCTCTTCCCAACGCATAATCAGGCATATGGCAAGATTCATCTGGACAAACCTGTATTGGTTGCAGAAGAACAGATGAATAAGGAATGGTTATTAATGGAGCTAAGGAAATTGCGTGATAAATTGTAATTGGTCTGTGAACTTGGAACCCTCGGACTTTTCCATTTTCGGTGGCAATTTTATCAGATGATCAGCCTTGTAGACAGTTCAGTGTAAGATGCGGTTCCCCTGTGCTCTGTGATTAAGCCCAATAAACACATTGATTTGACAAGTTGAGCATTGCTAGAGCAGTACTCTGTCCTTTGATTAATGCCCTGTCTGAAGTGAATAGGCCTTTGTCTACATCTGCTCAGGAATAGTTAGTGTAATATCTTAGTGATTTGTGCTTCAATAATAAAAAAAAAAATAGAGATGGTGTTATCTTTATTACATGCTGATCATGATGCCTCTGGGTGAATGCCCAGAAATGGGACAGCAAAATTACATGGACGTTCTATTTTTAGGTGTTTTTTTTTTTTATCTCCTATACTTATGTCCAAATAGAGTAAATTAGTTGTTTACATTCATTTTCACTAAAAATACTTGAAGTTTCTATAACTTGTGGTGGCAAGAATAAAGATCATCTAAAGAAACAACTGTGTGCCCACCATTAGATTGGTTATTAAACTATTGCAAGAATTGTTCCCAGGGACAATTGGTGTTTCTCTAGGAAAGTCATGCTGGGAAAAGAAAAAGGATGAAGACTGGTGGCCAGAAGGGGAACTTAGATCCTGACACCTTCTCAGATACCTTGTAGGAGCCTGGAGCTTTTCACCAGGAGAGACTGGGACCCAGACAATTATACTTAATGATAGTGGGTATTAAACCTTGACCAGGCCTGCGTAGTTGTGAACACTTCTTGTCTTCCATTTAAACTCTCCACCTGAGGTTAGGACCAAAGGTGGACTTGGATAATCACTGGACCGCTTTACTCCTCCTCTCAGCATGGTTACATTGCATACATCTCCTCTTTCTACATGTCTTTTTAATTGTCCTATTGAGGATAGGTGACTAAGTCTAGATTTGTAAGGCTGCCAGAGCCTGAGGCTCCAGTGCTGAGAGATTCAGTAACAGTTTTTTACTAGCATAGGTTGCTCTTGGTTTAGAGATGATAGACATTCTGACTTGGGTGAGATGGCATCTCAATGGAGTTGTCATTTGTATTTCCTGATACTAAACATGTTGAACTTTTTCATGTAGTTATTAAGCATTTGTATTTCTTCTTCTGAGACACATCTGTTCAGCTTTTGCCCAAATTATTGGGTTGTTTATTTGTTAGTACTTCTATAGTCTGGTCATCAATTGCTGACTAAATAAATAGCAGACAAAGATTTTTCTTTCCTATTCTATAGGCTGGCCCTTCACTGGTTTCTTATCTCTTTTGTTGTACATGCCACCAGCATGTATGGCAGTAACAAATATATTCAAAATAGGCCTCTCTCTGGCTATCAGACAATTGAAACCATGAACCCCATGACATTAGAATTACCTCCAGGAATCTCCTGCTACATAAGACAATTCTGAAGTCCTGGGATTTGCCAGGTGAGAAATTTACCTTCCAGAGTAGGCTCTTGTCTCCTGGAGAGAGATTTACAACTTGTCAGTTGAACTTACTGAGAGACTTGGATTTGAGACAATGATGGGTGGGACCACATCTTGGCTAGACGCTTACTTTGCCATATCTCTTGACTTATATTTAAACTTTAGTGTCATTTCAGGACATCAATAATAGCCATGGGGAAGGAATTGGCTAGATATATTTGTTTTTCTTTTAGTTGTGACCACATTAAATAAGTTTCTTGTTTTCTATTTGTGTTATTAATTGGCTGGTTTAACTGGCTTATCCAGAAGGGGTGCCTAGCCCTAGCATATTGCAGTACATACTGTCATTTTTCTGTAGCAGTATGGATTTACTTCTGGGTCCTCTGTTCTATCCTATGTCCTACGTATGTATTTTTGTGCCAGTACCTTGACTATTTTGTTACACTAGCTCAGCCGTACAATTGTACTATGATCCTTCAGCAAGTGTTCTTCTGTTGGAGACTGGTTTGCTGAAGCCTTTGTGCTTCCATAGGATTTTATAATTCTTTCTATATCCATATGGATAGCATTGTAATTTTCAAGAAAATCCCATACATTGATTTTGGTAATATAATCAATTTCAAATTACGAATTATTCTAGTTCATGAACATGGAGAATCTTTCCATTGTCTAGTTTCTTCTTTAAATTTTTTTCTTCTTTGCTTTGATGCACTGTTATTCCAAGGGACAAGTTTTTTTTTCTGATGTTATTATGGCTAGAATTATTTATTTAAGATTAACACCAGCCTTCCTATACTGAAGCAGTTGCCTTTTAGGTACAAGCAACCCCTTGGGCTTTCTCCCTTCACAGGTTGGTGCTTCCTAGGTGGGGTATTGCTCTTGTGCAGCCTTCCCATTGTTTCAGTGCAGAGCAGCAGGCCTCTCTGTCAGACCACTAACCTTCTTACCTATTGCAGCCTTCCTTTCAGTACGGCATTGACTTTACCACTAATGTTCTTCTGCTCTCCCAACTAGATTTTGTACTTATTTCTGGCCTCCTTCCTCCTTTTCAGTGTTGACCTGCGTTGTCAGCAATAAACATGCCACAGACTCAATATTGTGCTCTTTTGAATTTTTTTTCAGAGTAACCCATGCTTTCAAATTTAGCTTCACACGAGTTCTTATGACAAGGACAGAGGGCAGCCATATTCTTTGATAAACTATCACACAAATGGCCTCTAGCCCAGTTGTGGTTACAGACCTTGCTTCCCCTTGAAACCACATAAACGACATGAGCAGCACCCCCACGGTCTATCATACTCAATACTGCTGTCTTCTAAGCTCCTACTAGAATGGCTTGCTAAGCTCTGGTACAGTAATGAATCATTTGGCTAGCTGCAAGTTCCAGTATCTTCCATACTTCTCTAAACTGAAATGCATGTCCTGTTTAACAAAAGAACAGTCCAAGTATAAATATTAGTTACTTCCCCTTGCAGTAATAGAACTTCATGACCAAAGGCAACTTAATGATGAAGGAGTTTGTTTCACCTACATGTACAGAGAGACAGCCCAATATTGCAGGAGATACCTGGCAGCAGAGACCAGAGCAAGACACTGAAAAATCATAGTTCCATCAACATAAAGGAAGCAAAGAGAAATGTAAAACTGAAGTGGGCCAAGGCTATAAACACTCAAAGCCCATTCCCAGAGACACTCCTTTCCCAACAAGCCTCTACCTCATAAAGGTTTCATAACTTCTCCAGTCACTACCATCAGCAGAGACCAGGTGTTTAAATATGTAAGCCTAGGGGGATTTTCCTCATTTAAACCACCACAGACACCGATAGTGTCCAAATATTTTCAACCTGCCATATTGTAATGATATTTCTGTCCTGTATGCTTCTTCATATGCTAGCTGTCTGGGAGCACCCTTGGGGACTCCTGATCTGAATACAGTCTAAGAGTTGAGAGGTAAGGTACCATCGCCAGCTGGAGAATGGACTCTGCCTTGCTCAATATCCAGGTGTTTATACCACTGTGCAACCCTCCATTCAGGTTTTCTCAGCCACTATTGCTGGCCCAGTTGGTGACAATGATCTATGCCAGACAAATTTAGCCTTCATCCTCAGGTCCATCTATGGAAGTTCCCTGATCCTTTTGAATTGAGGCTCTGATTGGTTAGGAGTTTCTGGTTCTCTGTAAAAATCCTAAATGCTCTTAACCTCTGAGTCACTATTAATCCCTCAAATTACCTTAAAAATACTTGCTTATAAGAGGTCATTTCAATCACTTGTGAGGAAAAATAAGTTTTCTTCAATGCAGTCTCACTGGGTATATAAATCACTCTTAAGAACAGGTTCCATGCCCGGCAGTAGAAACCCAACACAAAATGAGCTCAATGTTGTTTTTCTAGAACTTTTTCTCTTATAATGCTTTTTTTTTTTTTTTTGCAGCTTTTTGTTTTACTTTGCTTTGTTTTATTGGTCTTTTGCTTGTATATTATTTTGGTTTCTGATTTTGTGTGTGGGTTGCTTTAGGGAGTGTGTGTGTTTCTTGTACTTTTTTCACTTTTTTAAAACAATTCTGGTTTGTTTGCTTTTTATATTTGTCTGTTTTCTTAAGACAGGAAAAAAGTCATGGAGTCAGGTAGGTGAGGAGGTGGGAAGAATTTGGAAGGAGATGGGAGAGGAGAAACTATCATCATTTTCAGAAAAATGCAGAAATAAAGTGACTGGAGTGTTGTTCATTTAGGATCTCTGGGGAGGGGGGTTGCTTTCGCCCATTCTGTTTTAGAAACCCTTCAGAGTTTACAAGACCTAATCTACTGTAATTCTCCCTAGGCATACCAAGATAGGAAAAAAAGAATATTTCCTACAGTTACATGACAATCGAGACTTCCTCTGTGTGCGTGTTAACAAATATTCCTATAAAGAAATTTCCTCTCTGTATCTTCTGCAAGGCTGTTTAACTGATTAGAACTGTAATAACTGTGGAGAGGTTGAAGTGCTGCAGGCCCAGGGCCAGATACACACTATCTTGAGCTATCTTTAGAACCTTTAATAGTCGTAATCTACTTTTTTATATAACCTAAAGTGAAACCTTTGAAATGTGTTAATTTAACAGACCACTGACTTAAACCAACCAAAAGACTGAGATTGTCATCAGGTAGTAATAGCCTCTAAGCCTCTAAGAGATGTTTCTGAGGTGTTCTTCAATGTATTTGAAGAGCCCCATGATTTATGATTTCCTTCGTTCTGTTATTACTATACCACTTCATGAAATTGTTAACACCCTTGAACATGGAATTTAGGGTAAACTGAATCTGTGTTCCTGGGCCTTGGATACTCATTCTTATGTCCAGAATAAACCACATCCTACTCCTTTGAGGTAAATTTTGTGTTTTATGTCAACAGTTTTGGTCCCCAAATGTGGGCCACTTCTAAAAAATAAATCACTTTCCACTGGAAAAGCCAGATACCAACATGGATCCCCTGTATCCAAAGAACCAGTATTATCTCTTCAGGTGGATTTTGGTGAATACTTCCTGTGGTTCAGATCTCCCTTGATTTGGTCAACAGTCAAAGAAATGTAACTATTTTAGATTTATACCTCACCTATTATCCCCTGACCTTGCCTCATCATTCTTTACTCCAAGCAGAGAAAAATCCATTTCTAAAGAGAAGATGCCTATGGCCTAGTTTAAGATAAAAACAAGAAGAGGACATCCCGGAAGTTCCATTTGGAAACCCTAGTTTCTCTCTGAGGAGTTCTCGAGGCTGTTTTTGATGACAATGTGCAGCTGTGTCTCTGTACCAACTAAGGTTTCTAGGAGCTCATGTCAGAATTCACCTTGAAGCATTGTTGGTGATGTTGTCCGATCACCACTCAGCTTATCTTTATCTTTCTTGCCGCACATGGCTTACAAGTGACCTTAGGTTCCCACTGAGTGTTGAAATGTACAACTGCCACCAAATGTAGAAATACTCTAAACTCATCCAAACCCTATTCCTGCATAGACGAAGTAATATGTGACTTTTCTAGGGAGCGTCATCATAAAAGTTATTCTCCCAAATGTCCTAAGCCACTTTCTAGCCTACAGGAGTGCATCCTGAGACAGAAGGGGCTGCTTGAAAAAGCAGTACATTCTGGATTCGAATCACATTAGGAATAGTTGTGTCTCCCTTAAATTATTCAAGTGACTTTCTGCTCCTTCCCTTCCCTCCATGTCTTCTCTATTTTATGTCAAGTTTTTTATCTCTTTTTTTAAATTTCAGTTTAATTACTTTACATCCCAAAGTTGCACCCTCCCTCCTCTCCTCCCAGTTCTCCCTTTTCCTCCTTCCCCCACCTCTCTTGCTCTCTCTTCAGAAAAAGGGAGCCCCTCTCCCCTGATCTCAACCCTCCAGATGAAGATAAGATTTTTATAAAGTTAATTGCTTAGAAATGGCACTCTGCCAGCTCTCCTACCCCCCCCCCCACACACACACACAATGTTCTGAGGAAGGAGCTAACTCCTGCAACTTTTAAGGCTAAAATAGGTGAATTTACATTCAATGCATTTTAATTTCTGGAGAAGCTGAAAGCCCAGCTGTCTTTTGACTTCATACTAGATGAGCGTTAGCATCTTAGCACCTTAGAGACAAAGCCTAAATTCCCTAGATTAACAGTGGATGGAATCAGTTCTGATCTACAGGGCACTAAGGAAGTCTAGAGGGGAAAGTAGCCACTAAGCATTAGTGATGACCAAAAGCCAGGTAAACATGGAACAGATCATCTGTGTGTAGTCCAGGATAAGAGACAGGGGAGACTGGTATGAGGCAAGTGGCTGTAGCTGGCCTATGATGCTATGTCTATTTATTTCCCCTCCTTTCGTTTAGATATACACAAGCAAGCGTGAGAAATGGAGTTTAGCCCCCACTACAAGTAAAAGAGTAAATGTTTTTGACCTAAATTAACATTGAGAGTGGTAGCTTTATCTGTAATGACGTTTAATTCACAGATAGTCAGCTATAAAGATTTAAAAAAAGGATGGTGCCTTAAGTCCACCTGATAAACTTGACCTTTTGGATTTTTTGCTCAGCCTTACTCATATCATAAGGAGATAATGATACATAAGCATTCAATGTAGTTCTACTGGGCACAACTAGATTGCACATAATTATGTCTTGTCTGTCTATGATAATTATTTCCACATTTTTTGTCCCACAGGAAAACTAAGTGACAAAACTTGTGACCACTTCAATTTTTTTATTTATTTAGATTGAATACTAAAATCATAACATATATATAAGATGCCCAATTAAAATGTACAGTTTATACTTATAAATGTGTTTGGATTATTTTATTAAATTGCTTGATAAATACATATTGTATATAAACATGGGTAGGCTAAAGTTCTTAAAACCTATTAAAATGGCATGTGCAGGTCTGTTAAGTGCTTTGTTGTTGTTGTTAATTTGGCTAATTGTTTTTCAACAGTCTTTATCTTTACAAGAACACCATCTTTTTCTTTCTATGTTTCTTTGTATTGTATTTTTTCCTTCATTTTACTGGATTTTATTAGAGTTCCTTACACAAGTACTGTGTTTACATTATTTCTTCCACTTTCTTCCTGTTCAACTCCTCCTGTGTCCCCTCTCTCAAATGTATGGCATCTTCTTTGTTATTGTTACATCTATGTATCTCTGTGTGCATATGCATGCACTGTGTATAAATACAGCCTCATAAGTATTTGATATTTGTCTCAATTCTGGTCTAGAAGATTATCTAAATACCCCTACTGTTAGAGGGATGAACTAGCTTTGAGGAGACAATTGCTGCTCTTCTAAAATGCAGCTCTTTCTCCTCACAGATTATTGCCATCATTTAGGTTTAATTTGTTTACTAGTTTGTGGGTACCTCAGTTTCCCTGGTAACATCCCAAAGAGAGTTACCATCTGGTGTGGAGTAATACACTATAGAGAATTGGCCTAGGGAATACTTTATCGTCTTGTAGAAGTTTCGCAATAATATCCTGTAGGGTTACCTTTTCTTGGGGAGGAAAACAAATGCCTCTTCATCCCAGCTGGCCACCAACAACAGACAAGACTACAATTTCACCAGAGCCCAGCTGTTGAGACCAATTGGGCTTTCTTATAAAGCACAAGTGAGGGCTTCTTACAGTATTGTGGGTGGCCCTAACCACACTGTCCCACCCCCATATCACGGATGGTGACCCCATGAAAACTGCGTCATGCAGCATTTCTTTCAATTAATTTTCTCTTTCCTTTCCTATATATAGTTAATCTTCTCTCATAGTTACTTGAAGATAGAAATTCTCCTGTCGGTCCCTAGGGAGTTATCAAGAGGATTTTTCTTGTCCTCAGTCAGACTTTTCTTGTCCTCAGTCAGACTTCTGTTTCCAGATTCAAGGACAACTTTCAAGAATTTCCCAAACTGCACATTCATGCCTTCTCTGCTAGAATATTGGCTGAACATCTTCTAAATGTTTCCAGTAATTGGCAAACTATAGTCATAGTTTAATGACACAACCTCTTTCAACCCAAGCCTTTTAAATCTTGGCCTAGCCTCTCAGGAGATCACAGGGAAATTCTTTAACCCTAAGGCAGTACTGTCAATAGAACTGGGGTTTGGGTTCTTAGTCTGTCCTGCCACTTAAATGCAAACAAAGGTTGTGATTCTGACTTCACCTGGATAAAAAGGAAAGCATCTTTTAATTCCAACACTGAAAACTATGAATTGTTCTCATGAAACGACATTACAGAATACATGAGCTGGTAGTAATAGGGTGAGTGTCATTAATTGTACATGAGTTTGGGACAAACCGGTACTTATCAAGAGTGTTGCTTCTTCATTGGTAGGATGGGGGTCTCATACTGGAATCAACCTTTACAACTTTAGAAATCTCTGAATTTACAAGCTTTTGTTTTGTTTTGTTTTGTTTTGTTGTTGTTGCTGTTGTTTTGCGAGCTTTTGCTTGTTTTGTTTTATTTTGACACTCATTTCAGTAGCCTGGCTCTCTACAAGAGGCACATAGATCTTTCCTTAAGGCTTTCCGGTTGTTTTTTGTTGTTGTTTTTGTTTTGTTTGTTTGTTTGTTTTTCATCCCTATCATTGTTCTTATCTTCTCTTTCCTTTCAAAGAAAAGATATTTTTGTTCTGTTTTTAAGGGACTAAGAGTTTATTTGTATCCCAAGGTGTTTCCTCCGTTTGATTCTATGTTATAGTCAATGTTCGCCAACTGAAACAAGTTCATGCCAAAACCTCCCTGTAATTTCTGTGGCCCAGCTCACTAGGAAGGGGAAAAGGGGAGGCAGGGGTTGTTGGCCAGAGTAGAGAGGTTCCAGGGGATCAGGGAGTGTCCTGTGCTAACAGGAAGGAGAGGCTAAGACCTTTGTTCAGAGAGGGTGGGCCAGGGTGTCTGTGCTATCTGGGTCCTAGAGCCTTAGAGGGAAATGAAGGGGTGTGGCTGGAGGTGGGGGTGGAGACAGAATAGATGTAGCTCAGAGCCTTGCAAGGAAGGATAGGATCCCTAAACCTCAGCTCAGACTCTCAGTCCTCTGAAAAGCCTGCTCAGGTACCAGCCATGCTGGCAGCAGCGGGCTCCCTGGTGGCCACGATCTGGGCAGCGCTCCATCTCCGGACTCTGTTGCTGGCTGCTGTCACCTTCCTGTTCCTGGCCGATTACCTCAAAAGCCGGCGCCCCAAGAACTACCCTCCAGGGCCGCCTCGCCTGCCCTTCGTGGGCTGCTTTTTCCAGTTGGACTTTAAGGAGCCACATCTTGCAGTTCAGCGGGTAGGAAGGGGTGAAGGTTCCTGGCTTTACCGGCCCTAATCCTATGCTGCTGGATCTGGGACTTCCGGGAACAAGGGCCCTAGTGGTCTGGGCTCTACAGCACTTGCTAACCCCAGGCAAAAAAGTTAGCTTCTAAATATGCTCCTTTAAGAAATACACAGCGAAGGCGCTTCCCGTGGCTACAGACCATTGAAAGCGTGGTCTGTTTTTAAATTTTGTATACTTATAATACTAGAAATGCATTCATCTCATAGCATATACTTGGGAATTTTTTTATTATTTAAGGAAGAACACTTATGTTTACTATTTATATGTAAGCAGTTAAACCCGATGTTTTATTGTTTTGTCTGTTTTGCTCGGTTTTTCATTCCTTCATTTGTTTGTTTCCTGTCTTCCCATGAGCTTCTTGGATACTTTCAAGTAATTGCCTTTTTATTCATCTTCCTTCTTCCGTTATCTCTCTCTTACCATCTTCCCAGCAGCTGCTCTGTGTTATGCAATACGAACACGAAGCTTATGAGAGTTTGCTAACACTGTTTTCCACTTAAGACTACCAAAGCAGAGGATGCCCTGTCTCCCTTCTATGATACAGCTGTCTGACATGTTGTCCCCACTACCCTGACCCCTCAGTCTCAACAGCGTGGGTTGGTAAGAAGGAAGACAGTTACAAACTGCCTGCGTCTAACACAGCCACACTTCACTACAGGAAGGTAAATGCCAGCTGTCTTCTCATAATTATCCCCTAGGGAAGGTATGTCCTCATTACTGCAAAAGAAGGGTAGGAACCCGAGTTCTCGCAGGCTTCTTGGGGGATTCTCTTCAGAGCAGTTCAGCTGTAGGAGTCACAAATTAAGCTCACAGACTCAGCCCAGGAGAGACACAGAGGTAGAACAAGTGACAAGATGGCATGCATGAACCCCATCACCACAGCCCCTTGTTAAAAAAGCGGATTTTGAACCCCTCTTCATAGTGTATGAGCCCAGAACACAGAAGCAGAAAGTTAAAAAGACCTCTGGCCTGTTGAGACTCGCTTTCCCTCGCTTGTAGCAAAAGCACACAAAGTTTGGTGTGACTTTTGCTTCTGGCAAATGCTGTCATAAATTGTAAGAATAATTTTTTAAAAAAGCATGTTTTTATTTGGTTTTGTCTGGGTTGAAGTACTGGATCTTTGATGTCTTATGTGACCATGGAGCTTGACTGATGTGTCTGGTATCACAGCAATAGCTCATCATGAAACAGACTGGGAACATCATCCTATTCCAGTCATTTTTTTTCATCCCAATGTTTTATATTTTCTATTGGTTTGCAAATTAATGTCAGAGTGCAAACAAAGTTAAATGGTACAATTTAGGCGTACTTAAATTTTAATTCTTGCTGTTAGGAAACAGTTCCCACAAGCTGACCTATGGCCTTTCCTTTGCGTCTTGTGTTGCCCTTGGTTCAGATTCCACGGTAGGCACTCGTGGAGTCACATTAGCTTCATCTGCTAGCATTCCATTTTCTACCGAGTAAAGCGGCTGAGGAAAGGAGTGGCCTGATTTTCCTGTGTTGTTTAGTGAGATAATGACAAAAGAAGAACTTGATCACTACATGATTTGACTCAATATTTATTGTCTGCATATATTCTAAGTAGAATAAAATGGTGTTTAATAACTTACTAGAGATTTTTGTTCATAGACGCATTCACTCAATGGGCACTAAATAAATGCTTTAACATGACAGGCACAACACAGGACAGTCTATGGTCAAATGAGTCCTGGTAATCAATTGTGATATCTTATGAAATCTAGATTGATGGGCAGCTCTGGGCCTCTTCTTTGATAAAATGATGCCATCTATTGTGCTGTGCTGTTATCCATACAAGGATCCTAAAAGGTATGTTCCATTGTACATTGGGGTCCCATTGTTATAGCAGGCTTAAAGTATGTTTAACAGGAGTCTAATTGAGTAAAGGGATAAGGCATGTTAAATCAATTAAAAGGACATCATTTAAAGTAGAATGAGGACAGTGAAGAAGCTGGGCTTCTCATTAGGCATGTGCAAACTAAACTTCTTCCATGTCATAGTTTCTTAGCTTCCTCTGTAGTAGAATTATTACTTAAACAAGAAGAAATTTATCAGATTTCAATGGACATGTGATACACAAGTGAGATATTAATAGGTACTTCAAGCCTGCTATAACAATGGGACCCAATATACAATGGAACATACCTTTTAGGATCCTTGTATGGATAAACTTAATAAATTCTAAACCACTGTCTTATATGAAAAGTACTCACTTCTCTCTCTCTTTTTTTTGCATTTTTATTTAAAATATTTATTTCTTTATTTTTTAAAATATATAAATTTACTTTTTATACTTTATTCACTTTTATATCTCGATTGTAGCCTCCTCCCTCATCTTCTCCCAGGACCACCCTCTCTCACTCTTCCTCCTTATCCCCCTTCCCTAGTCCACAGAAGGAGGAATCCTCCTCGCCTACCACTTGATCCTAGCCTATCAAGTCTCATCATAACTGCCTGCAGCGCTGACACTCATTTCATTCTCTTTCTTTTTCTTTTATTCATCTTTAAAAGTATTTCTGAGAACGCAGTCAGATTTTTTAACATCGAACAGGATTTTGTACCTGAATACGGAATAAGCCCATCAGCCCTTTCTCCGGGCTCTGCCCCTCTATTTCTTCGATATTTCCATTACTAGAGCCATCTTCTAAATCATAGGTTAATATTTAAATAGCCACAGTTATGTTGCTGTTCCTTGTGTTAGCATGATTATTTACACAAACAAACCATCAGCAGATATTATTATTTCCTGTGAATTCCACACTTGTAAGCCAGAGAATTAGCTCAGTGGGTAAAGGCAGCTGCTGCCAAACATGTTCATCTGAACTCAATCACCTGGACCCACATGGCAAGAGGGGAGAACAGGCTCCCAAAAGTAGTTGTCCTCTGACCTCTGCACACGCAACAACCACCCCTTCTCTCTCTCTCTCTCTCTCTCTCTCTCTCTCTCTCTCTCTCTCTCACAGACACAAACACACATTAGATAGATGATAGATACATAGACACATAGATGATAGATAAATATATAAATGTGCAGATTTTTTTTCTAATTCTGCGCTTGCTACATTGGACTTGCACAGAAATACTTTGGTCTTTGGCAGGTGGCATTTGCTGTGCTCTCGTGCTTCAGTTAGAGAATCTGCCTATTTATTGATATGTCCTCAAGCCTTCTTCTGGGTGTGCATGGTAGATATACCCTCCCCTCATATCAGTTCATGTTAGTGAATTTGTATAAGGTAAATTCCATTCTTGAAGTGAGTTTGAGTTTAGTATAGTAGCAGAGGAAAAAAATCAAAAACACTTTCACAAACCAAGATATATCCAGGGAAATAAGAACCTGTTAGTATAACTTGCATTGGCTACACACATGACTGTCATCCATGGATACAGAGCTATAAGTACACTCATCTCTAAATATTGAAATACTTTTCAGTTTGTGAAGAAGTATGGGAACGTTATCAGTCTGGATTTTGGAGTCATGTCTTCAGTGCTTATAAGCAGCTTGCCTTTAATCAAAGAAGCCTTTACTAACCTGGATGAAAACCTTATAAATCGCCCTATATTACCACTACAAAAACATATCTTTAATGGAAATGGTAAGTCTTTTGTGTGTTGTAAGATATGTATTATAATTTTAGTGAAATATGAAGACACATATATGCCTTAGTTATCCAACACTCCCATAAACCAATCCCTTCATGAAAGGCCATTTTTAATGGGAGCTGGATGCCACATTTCTTGAATGAAAGCACCCATCAGATGTCCTGGTAGAGACTGGGAAAAACTACCTGTTTTGCAAAAACAACTCTAGATGCCTTGATGGCAAGGAACCATAGCACCCAGAGCTTCCACCAGACACACTGGGTTCTCACTCTGTTTTCCCACTACAGCCTTCAACCCAAGGGAAACGGATGTCAGTCAGCTTCTCCCTTCTTCTGTATCTTTCTTATAGCTCCTTATACATTGTTAAAATCATGAGGACCTCTTGGCTCCTAGACATGGTATAATTTATTAGCATGGATACTTTATACTATCATCAAATAAAGTTGACAACAGAATGTGAAATTTATTAATCTAATAAAACAGTTTTTAGATGCTAATTACTCTTTGAAAGAATACATTAATTGATTCTACATCAACTCACTGTGTTGTCCACCATGATAAGCATAGCGCTAGACATACGCCTCAGGATTACTATTGCTATGATGAAATACTGTGACAAAAAAAAAAAAAAAACTTGAGAGAAAAATGTTTATTGGGTTTATGCTTCCATATTATTGTTCAACATCAATAGAAGTCATGGCAGGAAGTCAAATAGGACAAGAACCTGAAGTCAGGAGCCGATGCAATGGCCACGGGGAAATACTGCTTACTGGCTCGCCCCTCATTACTTGTGTAGACTTCTTTCTTATAGAGCCCAGGGCCGCTGGCCTAGGGTTGGCACCTTTCACCTTGGCTGGGCCCTCCCACACCAAACACTAATTAAGACAATGCTCCACGGCTTGCCTACAGCCCTGTCTTATGGTGGCATTTTCTCAATTTTGGTATTAGATAGATAGACGATAGATAAATATATAAATGTAAAAAGATTATTTCCTTATTCTGTGCTTGCTACAGCAGACTTGCACAGAAATACCTTGGTCTTTGGCAGGTGACATTTGCTGTGTTCTCTGCCTTCTGTAGACTTCAGCATTAGAACAGGTATCTGAACGTACTTCTTTAGAATTCCAATCTATAGCGAAGACTGAGACATCCAGCTTCATAGACTGAACAATCACAGCACTATTGCCATTTTCATCAGGAGATAGTCTAGTTAACGTTGTCTAATAAATCCCTCTTTAATATATCTAGATTCATTCTATCAGTTCTTGTCCTTTAGAGCAATGGTTCTCAACCTGTGTGTCGCAACCTCCTTGAGGGTGGAATGGCTTTTTCAGAGGAGTCACCTAAGCTCATCAGAAATATCAAATATTTATAGTATGATTAATAACAGTAACAAAATTACAGTTATAAGGTAACAATGGAAATAATTTTTTGGTTGGGTGTCACTACAACATGAGGAACTAAGTTAAAGGGTCACAGCGTTAGGAAGGTTGAGAACCATTGATTTAGAACCCAACTCATACAGATTACGGTCCCAGGAGTGGTTCCTGGCATTCAGCTTAACATAGATAACAAGACTTATATTGTTATGCAGTTCGCTTAGATCCAGCACAACTCATAGGCCAAGTCAAGGCATATGACAAAACATTTTGTAATCAAGTCACTAGTGATCAATCAATCAATCAATCAGAACAGACTCAGGAGCTGAACTGCCCCCCACCCCCTAAATAGTACAGAGCTTTTAAACTTGAAAACTACAAACATCTGTGCCAAGTTACAGTTACGTTTTCTCACCAATCAGGATTAGAGGATAGAAGACTTCCTTAGGAACATGTCTGTTCCCATATTCTGTTCCCATTGTTTGAGTTATTCAACTGTGATGGATCGATTTGCCTAGCATTTGTGTCTCAACTTGCCAACCAGGATACCAACCAGGGAGGTCTTGGGAACTTTTAAGTTTATTTGATCCCTATTCAAAATGGAAGTTTTATTCAAAGTGGCTTCAGTTTGCTTCCTTCTTACAAAATTTCTACTAATCAAAAAAATGTGGACCTATTCAACATAAAGGGTAGGTGTTTTGGTTCGGGGGAGACTTGAGATTGATCACCAAGTTAGCAACCTAGTAACCACATTACCTTCAAAGCTTTACTTGAAGTGCTTACTAAACTGTGTGATGTTGCAAGCTACCCCGAAATGCTACCCGTCATGTTCCTTGCTTTATGATATTCTCTCTAGACAACTGTCAAGTCCCTAAATGGCCTTTCTCCTTACCATTGCAGATATACCCATAAGGTTTATGAGATAATTGTAAAACAGAATCACAATGCCAAATTCTGAATCTCTTCTTTCCAGGATTGATCTTTTCCAGTGGCCGGATATGGAAGGAGCAAAGAAGGTTTGCCCTAATGACTCTGAGGAACTTTGGGTTAGGAAAGAAGAGCTTAGAACAGCGCATACAGGAGGAGGCTCACCACCTTGTGGAGGTCATGGGAGAGGAGGGAGGTGAGCATTTCATAGGCCAAGTACAGGGGGCTGTGTGACCCTTTCATCCACTGAACAGATTCCTACTAAGTGTCTGAGTGCTCGTCCTGGACCTGCACTGTGCAGGACACTGAGGATTGAACAGCGAACATCTAGCCATGACCCAGGAGTCCCGCAGCTAAGCATACAAATGGCTCACTAAACACAGTGCTGAACCCAAATCCTGGTAGTCAGTCTGACTTCCCAGGCATTAGCACATGAGAGACCCCATGTATATGTTCTGGCCAGGGCTTCTCACTTGGTTCTCTATTGTGTGTGTTTCTCTGTCATATGGAATTAACATCCAATATCTATGAAAGATGTAACTTTTTTATGCACCTTCAGGACAGCCTTTTGACCCTCACTTCAGTATCAACAATGCAGTTTCCAACATCATTTGCTCCATCACCTTTGGGGAACGATTTGAGTATGATGACAGTCAGTTTCAGAAGCTGCTGAAGTTACTGGATGATGCCATGTATTTGGGTTCCTCAGTAATGGTCAATGTAAGCATTCTGGATTGATTGGGGTTGATTCAAGTACAGGTAGGGTCTTTCTTTTTGTTTCCAGGACTTTTTGAAGCTAAAATATGTCTTGAAATTAGGTTTGACACAAATTTATTTCAAATTTATGTGTTGATTTGGAAATTTTAGGTAAGAAAATTTACTGTGTACTACAAAATGTTTATAATATTCTAACGAAGAAGCAACACTTACATGATACCCATTTATGTCTAAATGGTGCTCTTTTTTAGTGGATGAAAATATTCTTGTTGCTTTTGCTTTTATTTCTCCTAGGCATGTCCCTTCAAAGCTTCCATGCATACTCCAAGTATACTTTCTGGCTATCCTGTTTGTATGCTCCTCTTGGTTAACCCTTTGTCATTGTTTGTTAACTTTTCTCATTGTTTAGACAGTTAGTTGTTTCTCAGTTAAGGTTGTTATTAATAACACTTTTGTGAATACCTCAAGTTGTTCTTGTGGCTACATCCATTCATTATTCTCATATTTTCATGTAAACATTAAAAACTGGTTCCTGTTCACTTGAAACTGTCAATATTGTAATACCATAACATGTAGCTTTTCAGGGTTCTTCTTTATCCCCATGTTGGTGGACACCAGGCCCCTATGTTTATTCCTGCATAAAATTCCTCTAAGAATTGTTTTAGCTGTCTCTCAAATGGTCTGGTAGGCTGAGCTTTCATCCTCATTTGATTCTAGAAGCTTGGCAATTTTCTCCATGTTTTTTTTTTTTCAGTGAGCCACTGTCTATTCCAGAATCTATTTTTCAGTCTCTGTGTATTTGTGTAGTTTCTGTAGTGTGTCTTGCTATTGAGATTTAGTTTTATTACACTATGGGTATTTGGATATAATAGATTATTTCATTCTTTTGTATTTGGTAAGAGGTGGGTGTTTATTCTAGAGAAAGGTCCATGTGCTGTGTATGGGACAGTTGAGCTCTGAAGTTTCTCTGTTGGTTTTAACTTGGAATGACCTCTGCAGGCATGGTGATGCACACATCACCATAATTATCGTATGAAGATTTGTCTGAACATTCATTGTTGCTTCTCTTATGAAACTGAAAGCCTCACATTTTGGTGCATATGTATTTTCAATTGTACTAATTAAAAATGTGTTCCTTTATAATTATGTAGTGGCCTCAGTATGTATTCTAGATAAGTTTTGCTTTAACATCAGAATAGAGAGTCCACCTTGTTTTCAGTGTCTGTTTGCTTCATGGACTGTTTGTAATCCTGGGCTCTTAGTCTGTGGGTATCTTTTCAGTAATGTGTGTTTTTTGGAGGTAATACTATGTGGAATCTAGTTTTTCATCTAGTCAGTCAATCCACCTGTATCTATTTATTGATGGGTTTAGACCATAAACATGTAAGGTTATTATGGACAGACGTAACTAGTTATGATAATTTTGTCAGGGTTTTTTTTTTCCTGGTTGGTTGGATTATTTGGTTTTTGCTTTCCTTCAATTAATATTAAGCATTTGTTTGTCTACTGTGTTAGACATGCTGTATTCCTTCCTAGCCCTTGTTTATTCAGCTCTTTCCTGTTTACTGAGCTCTCATAATTGAGAGTCATCTTTCTTCCTCCTCTGTGTGCAGCACTCTTTTAAGTATCTTCTTCCATGCTTTCTTGGTGTTAATAACTTGATTTACTCTATGTTTGTTTTGAAAGTGTTCCTTAGTCCTCACCAGTTTTAAAACAGACCCACTAAATGTGCAATACATGACCTTTCTTTAGTTATGAACTTTCTGTAGTTATGACTTTTCATAGTTTGAAATATATCATTCCCAGATTTTCAGGCTTTGAGGGTTGCTGGTGAGAAATCTGAGGTTAGTCTCCTGTTTCAGTCTTTGCATATCAGTGGGACTATTTCTATTAGAACTTAATTTCTAAAATTTAATTATAGATGTGTGCACACACATGCACGCACAGGAGCATGAGGCATGGCAGTGAGCGTGAAGTCAAAGGAGATTTTTGAGACTCAATTCTATTCTTTAGCTGTGAGATCCAATGCTTAAACTTGGGGTGTCAGGCTTGTGCATCAAGCACACTTGCCTGCAGAGCCATCCCCGAGGATGGACCCCTTAAAACTTTCAATACACTTTCTTTCCATTACAGTTTTCATTTACCAAGAGATGTTCTTATCTGGCCATATTTATTTGAAGATCTAAATGCCTCTTGTATTTGAATGTCTTTTTGTTTCTTTGACTTGGGACTTCTGGTGTGATTTCATTGAATTTACCATCCCTTTCCTTTTTAGCCCAGCTTCTGAAGTAAAATCCTGCAAACTCCTGGGCTTGGTCTCTTGAATATGTCATAGTTCTTGTTCATTTTGAGAATGGATATTATTTCAATTTTAATTACTGCTGTTGGAATGTAGAGTTTCATCAGCAGTGTTCTTCCTTCCAGATCTGCTCTTTGGTGGAGACTGTTGTTGGTGTTTTCCACTGTGGTCTTGGTTTTTTTGTTTGTTTTTTGTTTTGTTTTTTCATTTTTGATTCAACTTTTAAATTCTCAACATTTTTATTTGTTTGTGTTTTTTTTCAATTTTCTTCTGTATTTTCACCTATTCTGCCCATTTTTCATCTTTATGCTACCTTCCTCCTCCTTTTGCCTGTTTCCTCCACTCAGCCAACTTTCACTTATGGGTTCAAACTGAACTCCTCCACCTGTTTGTATCCCCCTTTCAGTCTCTGATCATTTTGATCAGAAAACACTTTGATCAGAAAAACTTCACCCAACATTTAACATATTTCAGGGTCTTTGAATTGAATTATGAGTTCTACAGGTGTCATCTTGCCTTTTTTTTTTTCTTGGATTTCTTTGCTTTAATTTCTGCATCTTGGTTGGAATAGCTTTCTGGATTCCTTGAAATGACCTTCTTATTGAGCAGCCTGTTCTTGAAGCTAGTGTCACTTTGTGAGTGAAAAAAAAACTGCTTCAGAAGCAATATTAAACTCTATAGATATAAAAAAAAATCCACTTAAAATCAGTGATGGTTCACTAACATGTCACTGTTGAAATGATAGTCTGAAGGCTACTGTTCAGTTTTCAATGAAGATGAAATTATTTAAGGTAAGTGTAGAAACAGTAAATAAGTAAAATAAAAGAAGGAGATTAGGAAAAAGAGAAAAGAAATGAAACAAGAGTTAATAATGAGGGAGTGAAGAGAAATGTTATGAGAGAAGAGTACAAGAGATTTTTTTAATGGGGAGGAGGCATCAAAACTGTAACAGGGGGCCCTCTGCTGGTCATACTTGGCTTTGCATTTTGTGATCAGGCCTCCTCTCACAAGATCAAGACTTCCTAGATTAATTATGTCACCTGGTGAGACTCTCCTGGGAGTGTATGGCGATTGGAGAAAGCAAGAGGACCTGCCTTCACACATTCAAGACCTGCTGATTACTGAGCACCAAACTGCAGGAATGCCCGTGTAGGTGTCATATACAGCCCTGGCAGGTCAGAGTTCCTGAACAACAGGTTAGCTCCATAATTTGACCCAGCCCATGGTCTCAGACTCAGAATTATCAAACTCCGGGGTAAATTTAGGTTGATAAGGTCAATTTGCAGCCACTGCGTGTGGAGCTATCTGCTTTCTGTGTGTTTCAGCCTGGTCTTACTTCCTGCCACCTTCATCCTTTGGCCCTTCAGTATCTTTGATGGCATTAGGATCAGAATTGGAACAGCTACTGAATGTTCTAAAGAACTGAAATAACTACAGTGTGTGTCCTAGAGTGGGAAACACTTGGACCAGTGAGAAGTGGTCCGGGAATGATACATTTTGCATGGGAGGGTTGAAATGCTTGTCAGTAGGTGTGAAGAAAAACAGTCATCCAGATGTTCTCATAGCTCCACTATCGAAAATGAACATGTAAAGTCAAGATGGTCCTGAATCATAGAAAGTGACTTTCTGGTGTCTCCATGAGCTTCTTCTTCTCCCTAATCAGCTCTACAACATCTTCCCATGGATAATAAAATATCTCCCAGGACAACACCAAACACTGTTGGCTACCTGGAAAGACCTAAAATCGTATATTTCTGATATAATTGGCAATCACCGCAAAGACTGGAACCCTGATGAACCGAGAGACTTCATTGATGCTTTCCTCAATGAAATGACAAAGGTGAGGAGAATGCTGCCCTGTATCTTCTTACTAAAATAGTGCTGGAGGATAGATTCCAACTGATTCAGCAACAGGTTAGCACAACCTAGCACATACTCAGCCATTCTCTTGCAATTCAACATAATCCCTGTAATCCTGTCTGCCAAGAAAGCAGCTTTAGGAGACAATAAAAATTTCATCGCCTTGGATCTCCCACATCGATGTTTGTTCCTGAGGCTCCTCGCTTCAACTTAAATGTCAAGATTGCAACATCTTCTTTTCTTTCTGATCCCTTTACATCTTATTTCTCTGGTTACAACTCTGTAGGCTCCTCTTATAAGGATAACCTTTCCTAAAATTAATCACATCCACAGGTAACATGCCATGGTTACAAGGATGAAAATATGAACATCTTCGTAGATCATTACTTAACATACCCTTGGAAGTAGACATGGTAGTATAATCTTGGGATTGTTGAGGCTTTTCGAAATAAAGGGTTTGCTACCATTTGGCTTCAGTTCCTCTCTTCATTTCCTTCCTCTGTCTTCTTCCTATATCTGAGGAAGATATGCACAAAAATAAAAGTAGCAGTTAAATTTCAGAACTTTATTTTGCTATGAGTGGGTGCAAGGTTGGTTAACCTCCCCAATCTGGACCTCACTGTAACAGACAAACTTCAGCTAAGTAAGTGGTAAGTGTAATTTCCATATCTAGATGAGGAATCTCTTTTCTTCAGCTCAGCACTACGCAATAATAGACAAAGGCAAGACTCTGAGTGGACATATTAGTTAACTTGGCATTCCTCTGATGACAATATGTGGCAGCAACAACTTAATAAAGCAAAAATATGTGTTGGCAAAGTTTCAGATTTCAGTATATCATGGTGAATGGCAAAGCAGCTAAGTTCATGGGGCAGAAGGGTACGGCATAGGCTTTCACATCACAGGGGATCAGAAAGCAGAAACAAGGAAGTAACCATGGGATTTGTGTAACTGTAAGAGTTACCCTTACTTCCCATGAGTTACCCTTACTTCCCACCTAGGTCCTTCAGCTAGATGCTCTATTCCTATTTCTGAGAATGTCCCAAATACTATCAGTGCAGGGAACCAAGTATTTAAAACACTTGCCTGTGGAGGACGATCTTGAATTCAAGACATATACTGTAAAAACGTAAGCCTTTGATCCCAGTAGACCTCTGGCTAATACATATCACTGAATCTATCATAGAAGCTTCAACTCACTGGATTATGAGCTCCTCCTCTGCCCTGGTAAATATTTATGTATTTATCTTTCCATCTTCTCTGTTATTTTATCTTCCTGGCCTAATACTGATAGAAGCAATGTCTCATGCCCAGATAAGAAGGCAAATAATTTACCATATGAAGTACAGATATGATCCACCCGACACTGAGAGCAGTATTAGCAAACTGATACTTCTGGAGGAAGTGAGTAAAGGAGATGCTGTTGTTGGGAGCCGTGACTCCAAGCGGCCGGCTTTGATATTTAAATCTCGGTGGAGAGATGGCTTTTAGCAGGCCTTTACTAATGGCAGAGAACTTGCAAGTCCATCTCCTTTTGTTTGTGACAGCAGGTGGGATAGCTTGTGAGGGTCACACCTCTTCCTCTAGCTCCTTGTGCAAATTAACCTATTGTTCTGAGATGTTTCTACTCTGGCTCAGAAACTCTACAATAAAAAGACAGGCCTACAGTTACGGCGGCAAGAGAAGGCTGGAGACAGAAAAGAAGGCTGGAGACAGAGGAGGCAGGCAGAGACTTGAGGCTTTCTGCTGGCACTGCTTGCTGCAGCAGTCTGCTTTTTGCCATGGCTGTCGAGTCTGGACCTTTAAAAAGTTTCCTGTGTGCTGTGTGTTTATTTTATTAATTTTAATCCTCACGCCCAACTCAAGAACCGTTCTACCCTGCCCAGCTGGCTCCGGCATGCTGTGTCATAAGGAATGATTGACAGAATCAGTGGAGTTCTAACTGCAAAATGATCCAGGTTGGAGAATCATTGAACACATATAATTAATATTAATCCTTCTGGTATCAACAAAGTCACCAAACACTGGCTTTTAGCCTGTTGCATTCCCCACAGGTGACAATGGTGTGTTAAGATGCATGTGTTGTTCTCATTATGTACACTGATGTAGAAGAACACAAAGTGCCCTAGGCCATGCAGATATTTGGTGACATGGCAAACACTAGAAGCCAAATAAGCTTTTTTAGAACATTCTCTTCCTACTGTACAAAGACTTTTCCAAATGTTTAGTAATAAGAAAATGACTGTTTTGATTTTCATCCAGCCAAGAGCTTCCAGCACTTGAGGATCAAAGAGACCACCATTCTGAATGACTAGATCCAGTCCATTCCTCAGGGTGAGGACCAGGGTTGTAAGACAATGACAAATCCTCTGAATAAACAAATACACGCTGTCTTTTCCAGCACCCAGACAAGACTACTACAAGTTTCAATGAAGAAACCCTCATCTGCAGCACTCTGGATCTGTTCCTTGCGGGAACAGAGACAACATCCACGACACTGCGCTGGGCAATGCTCTACATGGCCCTCTACCCAGAAGTCCAAGGTGAGCCTGTGGTGACTGCATCTAACCAAAGGAGAAGGGGGTGAGGAGAAGTGGAATGTGATGGAGTGAAAAGAGACGTGAGGCAATGTACCCTAGGGAAAGGGCACATCCTGCACATGTTCTGTTAGGGTCATGATGGCTCCGAGAGTGCAGATATCAGAGAGTCTGTACCCTCAAGAATGTTGAAGTTTAGGAGAAGAGAGAAATGTCACTTTACATTGTGGTAGGTTCCAACAAGAATGACATTACCAAACAACAACGATCACCCATGCCCTCCTTCCTTTTTAGCAATCTTACCCTGTTGGAGTACTGTCCTAATTCTTTGTTCCGGGAGCTGATGTCTTGTGATATGCACCTTTCTGCCAGTCCAGGGATCTGCCTGCCTCTGCCTCACAAGTGCTAGGATAACAAATAAGTGCGGACTGTCACACCTTAAGTTTGTTCTGTGATGCCAGCTCACGTTCTTATGCTTGCATGGCAATAAATTTACTAAGATATATATGAGTGTGTGTGCATATATATATGACTGTATCTCTATTATATATATCAATCTGGGTTACTACTTAAAATGTCTTTCTTGCTAAGAGTACATTTTTAACAAACCTTAAAGCCTATTGAGTTATGATTCAGGCTTGCCTTCTAAAACAAAGATTCCAAGATCTCGGTAGATTTCTTGCCAAGGACTGGCCCAGTCGGGCTCCCATCATCCACGGGAGAACAAGGCTTTGGACAGGAAGACACGGTTTCGGTGATGAATTGACAGATAGAGACACCTTGATGGTTTTGACTCTGCTGCAACTTTACTGAAATCAAGCTAGTAGTTTTATACAAAAGGCATCCTAAAATTGGCATACTTCCCAGAACATTCAGACTTTTTACCAAGAGTACAAAGTTTACATTTTAACCGGAAATGTAGTCAAACATAAAGCAGTGCCCACAATAAATCTTGACCTAAAAACTTTTTGATCAGAGCAAACAAAGAAAAAGAAACCTCAAATGCAGTTTCATTATTGCTAACCAGTGAAGAGGAAAGTCAGGAGCTAAGTCAGATACCTGCCAAAGTCTTTCCCTGTATCAAAATCTAACTACACCTTTGTTAACCATCCTCCCATATGTCCTGCTAAAGATTTATGATCTTCCTTAGAAACAAGGCACTGAAGGGAGGGGAAACTCTCGTCAACTGCACCTCTCATGCTATTTTTTCTTAAGAAGGAGCCTATTATTTTTTTCACTATTCTTAATGCCTATTAATACTAAATCTAATTCATTACTTTTCTTAAACTTATTATTTTTATTAAAGCCTTTAACAATCTACTAATAATAAATTTCTTTATAAAGTTAGTTGTGCTGTTTTAGGAGTCACAGAGAAAGATCAAAGAATTCATTATTCCAGCCCCAGAGCCACAACTGAAAAAGCGTAGAAATCTCAGAACACGTCTCTTTTCCAAGTGGGATGAGTCTAGCAGGGACCTTCCAGGGGGCGAATTTCCGGAGAAAGTGTATCCCCCGCCCTGTAGCTTATGCTACTATGGCGACACTGGCGTGGGTGTTGGCAATTTCTAAAAGCTTTTAAAATGTATTTATTTATTTTACGTGTGTATGTGTACAGTTGCATGCTTCGCTTTCCATGTGTACGTATGTAGATCAAAAATAATTCTGGAAGTTGGTCTTTCCTATCATGTAGGCTCCTGAGCCCAATCACGTATCATCAGGTTTGGCCATATGTGCTAACCCATCTCGCCATCGGTATATTAATTGATAGAAATTTAATTCATGGTCATTTTGTAGTATTAACAGCAGTCAACAGAAGGAAACATACAGGACACTCGTGGACCATGAGTAAAGTTCAGTACAGAAATTCAGCCCTAAGGAAAAACGTCCTGATGCATGCATGAATATAGCAGACAAAAAAAAAAAAAAAAAACCTGTGTATTCAACTATACAAGTTCTCTAGAATAGTTAAATTTGTGGACATAGATAGACTACAAGAGGAATAAACCAAAACTTGTGAAGACAGTTTATTTTGCAAGATGAAATAAATGTCCCTGCTATTACTTTTACAGCCATATAGATATATTTAATATTATTTTTCCTGCACACCTAAAAATAATAAGAAGAGCTATGGTTAGTGGCCTACATCCTTAATGTGGGACTGAGACTGAGACAAGAGTGTTAAAAAACCCATTATGGCCAAAGATTTGCTCTATCTCAAAATCATCATAGTTCTGATTTGATTTACATTATGTGAAGTTTATTTCCAAATAACTTTTTATGTGTGCAGTAGTGCCAATGTTAGATATTTATGTATCTCTCTCAGGAGAAAGAGCCAGGCTGGACCTTAATAATGACCTAGAGTTCCAAATCCTTTTCAGCTTATAGCTGTATTGAGCGCAGGTGAGGAGGATTGCCAGCTTCTAAAGTGGCTCTCATCAGTGGCTCCCTTTGCACCTGCAGGAAGGGAACTGGGGAAGGAACCAGACATTGTCTCTACAAGTCTTGTTCCAATGCTGAAATATCACATCTATTTTTGTTTTATTTGCAAAACTTGGTCACATTTCCTCTTTAAGGAATCTGGGAAATGACAATTTTGGCCAGAAAAACATACAAACAGCTGAATCTCTACACTCAAAAAAAAAAAAAAAGTGGCAAAGATACTGAGAGGAAATATCTATCATTTATTATTATTATTATTATTATTATTATTATTATTATTATTATTATTATATTAGTTCATATAAATCTCAAAATACTGTTTTGATAAGGACGATTTATTCTCAATGATCAAATGAGGAAACTGAAGCTCGAAGAATTTCAGTAGCTTCTCCATCCATGTTCCCTAGAAATGCTTTGTTATCCACTGCCCACGACGACATATCTCCTTGAGAAATAAGTCTGCAGGTGTGCTGTGTCTCAAGTTGGTGTCCTTCCTATAAATTCATTGGAACTTAATCAGTGGTGGCATGATGGTAAGAGGTGATTAGCCATTATGAAGAGAATGTATTTTTAAAAAAGAGGAACCAGGGAGGTTCTTCCCACCTTGTGGCATGAGGATACAAGAAAGCTTTCCTAACTATGAGAAAGGATATTGGTCCTTGCCAGATAAGAAATCTATTGATGTCCTGATCTTAGAATTCAAAATTCTACAAGCAGAAAAAAATAGAAGTATATTGTTGATAATCTATTCAGTAAAAAGTAATTATTTCTAAAAATCTGAATAGATGCAATGAGCTATGGTGATCCTGGATATTCAGTTCAGAATATGTGGAAATAAATGCTTATGATGTAGGCTTGAATAAAGTTATAGTTTGTAGTTTTTTAAATCAAGCTCTTTGGTGGGGGGGATGGGAAGAAAACTTTCTTACAGTCAGGATGATAGAGGAAATAAAAAGAAAGTAAGTTTTGAAGACAATTTGTAGATCTTTAAAGGAAAGCATTGAAATTTAAAACTTAATGGAGTCTCCCATTTCCTTGAAGAAAAAGTACAGGCTGAGATTGACAGAGTGATTGGCCAAGGAAGATTGCCCTGCCTGGTTGACCGGGACACCATGCCCTACACCAATGCTGTTGTCCATGAGGTGCAGAGAATGGGCAATATCGTTCCTTTGAATGTTCCCAGGGAAGTGGCAGTTGACACTACACTGGCCAGATTCCGCTTGCCGAAAGTAAGTAGGCTCAAGTCTGGGAATTTAATACCCACCAGCCCTCTGTGTGTGTCTGTTCCATATATTGAGTCTTTGTTATTTCTCCTAGGGCTCCATGGTCCTGACCAATTTTACTGCACTGCACATGGACCCCAAAGAGTGGGCAACCCCCGATGTCTTCAATCCAGAGCACTTTTTGGAGAATGGACAGTTTAAGAAGAGAGAATCTTTTCTGCCATTCTCAATGGGTGAGTTGTGATGAGCAGGAGACAGTTCAGAGCTCCATCTCATCCCTTCCCTCCTTCCAGGGGTCTTCACAGACCAGCATGCCCAGTATGACTCCATTTGAGGTTGGTTTCAGCCCAGCACCCCCACTCATACATTGTAAATCCCCCTTCCTTCTGATGGAGATTTCAATTCCTCTTGTTCTGTTTTCTACAATGCTGACAACAGAGATCCAACCCCTGCCTCTTGCTGACCAGCAAAGCTGAGCACTTGCCATTCATTGTAAGCATTTTGACTGCCAAGTGTTCTTTTAAAGGGCTGCCTCCTTACAGGGAAGTCAGCTGAGTTTTTACAGGTTTTACTTTGTTAAATAGATTTAGCTGTCATTTACTTAAGTGAACCGGCTTCTGCCCTATAAACAGGCCTGATCTTTTTAAATTGAAATTCCCTTCAGTCCCCAAATAGGTCTTATCTTTTTATATTAAAATTCCCTTTGTTAATTGTAATTAGTTCTTACATCTGCTACACCACCTACAAACAGGAAAGGGAATGAATGCAGTGATGATTCTTTCTCCCTGGTGTTTTTCACCAGGCAAGTTACTAAAGACTGTAGTAGAGTATTATTGTGCAATCAATAACCAAATGTTCTGCTATCTTCTAAATATTGGCTTATATATGTTGCATATTTTTTTCAGGTAATTTTGCAATTCCTTAATTCCACAAATATGTTCTAAGCATATATTATCTGTCAAACATCCAACCTGAGAGCATGACAGTAATAGGACAGATAAGGAAGCAAAGCTGCTCCTTGGAGCATGTGTCCCACTAAAGCATTTCCGGTGGGAATTAGCATGGCAAAGATTAAGGCCTAGGCAAATGTGCTCTACCTGGAGCTCAGTGTCCACCAGATTTTCTCACGCTGAAGCTTGTGTTTTACAACACTGCCTCCAGAAGGCGACTAAATGCTACACAGAAGCCACACAGGAATGCTTGACAGGTTTGCTTGATTACCTAAGGCAGAGTCACTTCTCACAACACTGAGGCTCAAGAAGGAAAAGCTGAGTTTGCCCTCTTGAAAGTGTAGATCCAGAGTCAGTGTTTCTCAGTGCTAGGCAGCCCTGGGTGTGTCTGGAAGAGACTGGTTCTGACCTCTTTCTCTTTCCACCCGGGCTTGTCTGTGCCTTTGTTCACTGTTCACAACTCAAGTTAATAGAAAAACTAATAGGACACAGGGACTCTGACCAGTCTCCCTGTTTATAAAAAAACTGAGAAATTGTGAATTATAGTACAAAATCTCACTTACATATTTCACTTATTCTAACTATTCTAAGCTAATGAATCAGATCCATGAAATATGACCTTTCTTTCATTTTGAATAAATGCTTTGTGTGATAATTCCTGGAACTATGGTGAGAAGAATGTGAGCAGATTGGTCCCCGCCCATGGCTTTCACAGGAAGGTGTTTCTCCAGGCCCATTGTTGCCCATGTCCATGCCTTCTCTTCAACTATAGTGCAAAATTCTTTTCCCATAGGGGCCATATACCTCAACCAGTTAAACTGTTCTCCCATCTGCACCAGTTGTAAACAAAAGTGGCAGCATAGAGAGACTCATTGATAATGTTATCAAGAATGTTATTACTTACTCTAAATTATGGACCTCATAAGCCGGCCAGTTGTGTCAAATAATCCCCACAACAATATTTTTATTAATAATCAGTGTTTATTTTCTTCCCTTAAGCCAATTCTAAACAAGGATAGCTAAAAGAGAGTTCTTTCTTATTCAAAACCACATGCCCCAAGAATTAACCCAACAGTGTCCAAGGCTTATGTTTTCACTTGTAGTTTAGTTCTCTTTGCATTATAGCCAGATTGAAACTTGCTGCCACAGTTATGGGCCCACTCATTTTTTTAAGGATTACCAAGTTCATGTCCTATATATCAATTAGCATTTTGCTGTGTAACAAGCAATCACTAACTATATTAATTAGTAAAACCCCAATGCTCTCACAGTATTCCATGTGATGTCAGTGGCCTAGATAATCTTGGATATCTTTCTTTACATCTTATCCTGGATGCTAGAGACAGAACAGAAGCACAAAGGCCTGATGAGTCCAAGCTGGGAACTGTCACTCCATGACTGTACAGTCTGTTTATCTGGCTTACCTCATAGCCAGGTCTTTTGTATTACATTCTGCATATTATTATTCGATGAAAAGAGCCAGGAGTTCTTGAAAATGACAAAATTCAGTTCTGGAGAAGGAAAACTATAAGTATGAAACACACTGTTATCCAAAAATCAGAAAAAAAAAAAAAAAGGCCACTTTAAATGGCCAACTCAGGAATGTTTGGGGCTTTAAAACAAGTACTGGTTAACAATGGGTTGCAATACTTACTGATATTCATGAGTGTTTACATATAGAGGTGGTCAGCAGCATTGGAATGTCAACACAGGACCTAAAGAGGTATCTCAGTGGTTAAGAGATATTGGCTGCTCTTCCAGAGGACCAAGGTCCAAATCCTAGTACCCTCACAGCAGCTTACAACCATCTGAAGTCTCAGTATCTGGGGATCTGACATCCTCTTCTGGCCTCAGTGGGCACTACTCAGATGCGGTGCAAGGACATACATGCAGACAAAACACCCACACCATATGCATACAATAAAAATTCATTTTTTTAAAGAATAGGAATATATAAATGAGAAATGTGGTAGAATTTCTAATGTCACAATTTGGCATCCAGATACAAAATTTGGAAAAGAAACACCAATGGAAACATGCAAATGAACAGTCTCAAAATATTTTCACTTATAAAAACTGAAAAGAAAAAGAAAACTGAAAAGAACAATGTAGACACTACTGCCGTCAAATATTCCCCAATAATAAAATCTGAAAACCAGTTGCCTGCAGAGAGGTCAGATGAGAACACAGTATAACATCAGTGGCAAACTCCCATGGCAGATGCCCATGGCCCCATCTGCCTAGAGGAAGATAAGGATATGCTTAGGAAAATGCTTTTTATAATCTTTTTAAAAAGCCAAAAACTTGAAGTTTCGCAGAGGTTGAGGAATTGTGTCAATGTGAGGAGGGCAAGAGAGACACCAAAGAGAAGTCTAGCTTGTGACATCAAGGGTGTCATGACACAGCTTGAAGCCTAGTGGATCTGTTAACCGGTATACCATAAAGATCCCTATGACTGAGGATAATATATAACCAGAATCCTAAGCCAGAAAATGATTTGGAGCATGAGGTGGGTCACACCAAAGTTTTCTCCAGAAGTTAAACAAAATATAATAAAGACAGATGGTTAATTTTGTATTTCCTCTGATAATGCAGGGAAGAGGAGTGATATACAGCTCCTTGGCATGTCTTCAGGCTTGTGCACATGAGCGCTGATATTATTAAAGAAAATAGACAAGAATCATGAGTACCCAGACCACCTTAGGCTTTGTCACACTGAATCTGACTGATCATTTTCTCAGTTCTGCTCACACAGAACATTGGTTTTCTGAAAACAGCCACTCATAGGGGTAGGAGCAATCTGCATTGCTAAGCAAATCTCCACTGCCCATGGAGGCAGTGAGGAGCAGTCTCCACTTTTTTTTTTTTTTTTCACGGTATGGACCTGTCAGGGCAGAGATTCTAGAGGGGAAGCTAAGCAGTTTGGCCTCTGTGAGATAGCAGCTCTTGCTTAGAGGTCAGAATTCTCATGCTGGGTATTGCTGCTCCCGAAAGCTGCAATGGAATGACTGAAGGCTTCTGGGTGACACTCCAGGGTTCTGTAGGAGGATCACTGCCTATTATCAGTTTGATAACCATACCCTACATCCTTTTGCCCTGGCATCTTCATCCTTGAATGGGATGATGGCCAGGTTTAGATGTGCACTTATTAAATGACAGGCATGCCTGTCTGTAAAGTTGAGCAGGAATATGACTCAATGTCTAAAACAGGAGACAAAATTAATGCAAAGATGCCAAACATAATTCTGTGTCCAGTTGTCAGTTATAGATGTAAAAACCCAATGAACTAACTAGATCCCTTGCAAGGGCAGCCTGCATGTCCCTGACTTTCATATTAGGAACTCATCTCTGACTCTTGCTTATATTTTGGAATCTTCTTTCATTTTTCTAACATTTGTTTTATTTTATTTTATTTTATTTTCATATGTGGGTATGTGTCTCTGCATATGTATATACATGTATGTGAGAGATAGCGCCCATGGAGGCCAGAAGGGGGCATTGAGTCTCTTGAACCTGAAGTGCAGGTTTCTGTGAGTCTCGTGATGTAGGTGGTGAGATTTGAACCACAGTCCTCTGGTAGAGTAGTAAATAACCTTAAGCATTAGCTAGCTCTTTTTCATAAGGATTATATAACCTTCCATGACTTTGCTGCCTAGCCATTGTGTGGTCTATCATTTATGCTTGTCAAATGAATTTGAAAAGCCTTGGGACTAGTCGCTCAGCCAGGCCTCAGGCCTCTCCCTTCTGTCGTCCCACAGAAAGACATTTGACCTGTGATCTACATTCAGTCACTGAGACACATCAATAAAGAGCTAGACACACAGAGCAGAGACCTTTCAGGATTTGCAAGAGGAAACTGAATACTCCAGTGTCTGCAAGCATGAATGCTAGCTGTGAAAGTATCTCATCTTCTGTTTTATCTCCTGCAGGAAAGCGAGCTTGCCTTGGAGAACAATTGGCCAGGTCTGAGCTCTTTATTTTCTTCACTGCCCTTGTGCAAAAATTTACCTTCAAGCCTCCAGCCAATGAGAAGCTGACCCTGAAGTTCAGATTTGGCATCACTATTTCCCCAGTCAGCCACCACATCTGTGCTGTCCCTAGACTGTAATGTCAGAGAAGGAAAGAGGAAGGAGAGCATGAAGACCTGAGGAATGCACTGAGCCATTGGGGCTGCTCATATATGCAGGGAGAGAAAGAAGGTGGCTGAGGAAAGATGGGAGGACTAGGCTAAGGTCAGGAGATCCGTATCCTGAACTGCTGTGGCCTCCAGATTGGTAGTAGCTTGATCACTTATGTGCTCAATGATAAAGCTTTTCATCTACGAGTTGCAAATAGAATGATGCTTCTTCCTGTAAAGAAAGTGCTTATAAACACAAAATGATGGGATAAAAACAGCATGGAAATGGCCACGTCATAAAATTGTACCTTCAATTTTCTTTCTGTCTACTTCATAAATGTTCATTTGCTTCTGGATATTAAATTGGTTCATTTGAAAGTGATCTTGCCTCCCTCTCATAGCTTATGGAAGCCCGCTGGGAACAGAACTTCTGACATACAACTGTCTGGAAGGCTGTGGTGTGAGGTCATTTTCCTAGCTAAAAGAGGAATCTCTAAAACTAAAGAGAACACAAGGCTCTTCTTAAAATTAGAGGTCTTCATGCCCAAAATGAGACAAAAGTTTGCTTGGGCAAAAAGCATGCCTGTGTACACAAAGTGAAAACACGTTTCCTGATATGATTCAAATATACTCATGTGCCCTGATAGTCCCAGTTCAGTCCAATAAATTTGTAGGGTGTTTTTTTTTTCTACAGTCCAGGATAAGTCATTTATCAGTCATTGTTCCGTGAATGGTGCCAGACAGTTGGTCTTGTTCATATGTTCACACAGGTGCACATTGATGTCTATACTAAAATTGGATCAAAAACTTACTTGCAAAATGAAAGGTGTCAGGCAAGTCACAGGGTGTGGAGTAACTGAGAGCAGGACCAGCCCGATCTCAACATACTAACTAGTTTTATTTACAGGGTCAAGTATTATGCTAGCACAATAAGTCAGAAATATTGGAAATAGTAGCTTATGACTCCTAAAGGAAATGTCTATCCATGCATGCACGGCACATGTCTCCTTTTGTTTGTTTGTTTGTTTGTTTGTTTGTTTGTTTGTTTGTTTCCAATGTTCACAGAAAATTATATAATGGGAGTCTCCACCCCAATTCAAAAATTATACAAAGATTTTGCAATTGCAATTTACAGCCATTATTCCTTACTGATTCTGGATGTTCCGGTACTCCTTCCCATATCCATGGTGCCGCTAGTAATCCTTCCCATTTTTATTTTTGCCTGATACGAAAAGTACAAGTCATACCACTGGAACGGAAGTTGTTTTATTAAAAAGCATCTCAGAGTGTGAATCTTCACTCAACACCTTGCTTCAAAGAGGCATAGGAGTGGGTGTGCCACAGTGAACACTGAAAACCAGGCAGGACACTGAGGGACCCATAACAGAGAAGAAGGATGCAAAAATGCCCTGAGTCATAAGGAATTATATCTGCCTTTAAAAAGCTGGACAGAATGTCCTGGGGGTGGAGGAGGGATGTTGAGGATAGATAGGAGATGTTATTTGCCTAAGTAACTAAGTAGCAAAGATGGCTTCCTGGGAGAGGAAGCAGTTTAGTCAGAATAGAAAGGACCAGAATGTCCAATTATTGTCCCTTTGTTTAAATCCAAGCCTGCGAATCCAAATTTTATGGTAAGCATCAGAGAGGGAAGTGAAAAAAATATCAAGATGAAGGGCTTGTGGACAGCAACATGGGTCATGTGACTTCATGAAGCCATTTAAACCTATAATCCTGTTTTCTTCCTTTAAAATGAGGGGTTAAAAAGATGGCTCAGAGATTGAAAGCACTTGCTGCTCTTCCAGGGAACCCAGGTCTGATTCCTATCAACCAACTACAACCATTTATAAACACTGGTTCCCAGGAATCTGACAACCTTTCCTTGTCTCCACAGGTACCAGTCACATACATAGCACACAGATGTTCAGGCAAAACATCAATACCCACTTTTAGTTTAAAAAAATAAAAATAAAATGGGGTATGAGATACTATGCCATCTGATGGAAAGGATAGAATTCAGAACTGACAAATTTTACTGGGTAGTGCTGACAAAATTTACTGACAAATTTTACTTAGGACCCCATAAGGAAAACAAGACAAGGGGAACAAATAAGCCACAGGAAGTCCAGCTCAGGAAGGCAGTACTTTTACGGGGGCTATGAAAAGAGCATAGATGAGTCAAAGGCATCTGAACCAAAAAGCCCCCTGCTTAATTCACAGGCAGCTATACAACTGAAGAGTCTCTCCCCCATTTCCAGCCCCAGCAACTGTTTACTGTTTGTGTACGCCTAAGAGAGCCTTCTCAGTTCCCTAAAGCCATGTTAACAGCCCTCCCAAGGGTTATCACTGCTGTGATGAAAAGCCATGACATTTGGAAGGATGACCCTGTGAACGCTTAGTCACCAGTAAGTGGAACCCTTTTGAGAAGGATTAGGTGTACTTCACTGGAATAACTACGGTCTCGTTGGAGGAAATGTGTCACTGAGGGTGGGTCAGGCCCAGTGTATGCATCTCTCTCTGCCTGTGGATCAGGATGTAAAGCTCTCAGCTACTCCTCCAGCACCACGCATGAGTTCCTGCCTGACACCACATTCCCTGGCATGATAATAACAGACTAACCCTGTGAAACTGCAAGAAAGCCCCCAATTAAAAGTTTTCCTTTATAAGAGTTATCACGGTATCTCTTCGTAGCAACAGAACACTAAGACAAGGAGGAAAACGTTTATTTGGCTACATGCCCAGAGTCACTGTCTATTGAAGGAAAATAGGCAAGAACTGACACTGGCAAAAAAAAAACCTAGAGCCAAGAGCTGATGCAAAGGAGCATTTTACTAGCTAGGTCTTCATGGCCTGCTCAGCCAGATTTCCTGTAGAACCCAGGGCTACTAGCGCAGGGCTGATACCACCCACAATGGGCTGGACCCTCCCTCACCAATTACTAATTAAGAAAATTCCTTACCAGCTTACCAACAACCTGATCTGATGGAGGCATTTTCTCAAATTGTGGTTCCCCCCTCTCATATGACTCTAGCTGTGTCAAGTTGACATAAAAACTTCTCAACACACTAACATAAAACATTTAAGCTATAACCTTTTCTTTCCTGTTTATCCCCAAGATCAACATCACAACATAAAACATTTACAAACATAAAAAGCCCCACAGCCTTTGCAAATTCAAATACTTTAAAAGTCATCTTTTTAAAATTCCAAACCCTCTTCTGAAATCTAAAATATCTTTAAATTTTCAATGTCTCTCAATGGTAGGTTCCTGTAAAATAAAAAATAAGCACCTTTTTACTTCAAGAGGGAAGAACCAGGGCACAATCTCAATCTGAATAAAGAAAAATCAAAATACAACTGTGTAAATAACCCAGTGTCCAATGTCTGGAATCCACTCACAGTCTTCTAGGCTCCTTGAAAGAGCTTGTACATCCATTCATAGCACACAAAGCTTATCTTCTAGGCTTAGGCTGCCTCCAGTCCACAGCCACTGCTGTTCTTGGTGATCATCCCATGGCATTGGCATCTCCAACCTGCTTGGGCCTCCTACTGCAACTGGCGTGCATTTGGCCAATAGCCTCTCATGAGCTTGCTTCACGCTGCCAAGCTTCAAAATGTCAGCATGGCTCTTTTTGTGTGTGGGGTGGGGGGACTGTTTCTACATTTGTAATTCTTCTTTTTATTAACCAATTCAATTTACATTTGTCATAGACCCCTCCCTCCTCTCCTCCTAATCCCACCCTTCTCCCACTTTCCTCCTTCCCTATTCCTCAGAAGAGGGGAGCCCCTCAACCCAGACACCCCAGCTTACCTATTCACATGAGAACTGAGTTCATCTTCCTCCCTTGTGGCCTGATAGGGCAGTGTCATCAGGGGAAGTAATGAAAAATCAGGCAACATAGTCCATGTCAGAGATATCCTCCACTCCCCTAACTAGTAGACTTATATGAGGCCTAAGAGGCCCATCGGCTACTTTTAAGTAGGGGACCTAGGTGCTGACTGTGCATTGTCTTGGTTGGTGCTTCAGACTCCCTGAGCTGCCCTGGGCCCTGGTTGATAGACTCCGATGGTCTTCTTCTGGAGCTTTTGTGACTTCTAGGTCCATTTATCTTTCTCCCCTCTTTTCCAGTAGATTCCCTAAGCTAAGACTCCTAGTAGCATGGGCCATGGAGACTGAAGAGGACACCCTTTTTCTAGACAAAACTCCTAATAGATTGAGGAGATCACCAACTCACCCCCAAAAACCACATTCCAAAACTTACCCTACCTACAAGACCTGCAGGGACAAGGATAGAACAGGTAGAACAGAGATTGAGGAAATGTCCAACAAATGTTGGACCCAACCCTAAAACTCAACCCATGAAAGAGAGCCAACCCCTATCACTATTAATAATACTCTGATATGTTTGCAGACAGGAGCCTACCAGATTTGTCCTCTTAAAGGCTCCACCTAGCAATGGCTTGAAACATATACTGAGACTCACTGCCAAACATTCAGCCTGGCTTTTTTAATCCTGCTCCTTCAACTGCTACTAAGGCTGCACTTTCACCAATGATCTCTCCTGGCACCTTACAGTTCCAGGGCTCAGCTGCTCTCCATGATCCCTTCTGGCCTTCAAAACCAGTAACCTGGGAGAAGCTTACCAAGTCGGGCTGCCAACACCAGGTACAACCTGGGCCACCTCTGAAGCACAGCATCTGTGCTCTGACTCTAAGGAAATGCTCCCCAGATGATTTCACCTCAGTAGTCCCTTCTTAACCACTTCTAAGTTCTCAGCTTCAGCAGACCAGCTTAGATTGTCCCAGCAAAACACGGGTTTCATTTCAGTGGTATTGATCTCTTGTTTTAAAAGGTTGATCCTTCAGCCCCAGATGATTTAGACACCAGATTCTTAATTCTAAGTAGTGAGGGCCCTAACGAAGTTTTTAAACTTCCCTCTGAACTTCACAAGCCAGGCCTCCACCAGCATTATTTTCCAAGCTTTTCTAGTACGGCCCACTGAGTTAACACTCAATCTCTTTTTCTATCCCAAAGTTCCAAAATACTTCCACAATCCTCCCTCAAAACACCATCAAGCCTGCCACAGCAACACCCCACTCTTGATATTAATTTCTGTCTTAGGCTGCTTTTGTGATGAAATGCCATGACCAAAGGCAACCTGAAGAGGAAAAGGTTTATTTGGCTTACATTTCCTGAGTCACAGTCCAAAGAGAAAAGCAAGGCAGGAATTAAAATCATGCAGGAATCAGGTGGCAGGAGCTTATGCAAAGTTTATGAATAATTACTGTTTAGTGGCTTACTCTTAAAAGAACAGCCTTGTTCTCCTATCAAAGCAACCCAAAAAGGTGCTGAAAGTACTTAACAGATTTTATTCCAGAGAAATTCAAAAATACAACTTAATATTGAACTGTGCTCAATTCCAAACACAGCCTGGGCAGACTCCTAGGGATTTATAGAGGAATAGTGTGAGGGAATTGTTAAGTGCAAAATCATCAAAAGGAAACATCTGCTCTGACCAAATCAACAGAATCCATGTTGAAAGCAGAGCCAGGTAAGCAGACACCAAGCACCAAGCATAGGAATGAGATGCGAGGAGATCCTTCACACCCAAGGAAGGAAAGCTCAAGATAGGCCACAAAGACAGACTTTTGCTTGCAGGATCTCTTTGTTCTTTTTCACAGTGTGGATAAGTTGCATAAATCTTCTTTTTCTTTTTTTTTTCTTTTTTTTTTCTTTTTTTTTTTAAGATAAGTAAAACTTTATTTCCATGTTTTTCAAAATAAGCTAGTTCAACGGTTTGTTTTGGAAGATGATTAATCAAAGAGAGCAAATCCCATATCCTCATCTGATTCCTCCGACTTTTTCTTGGCTTCAGCCTTGGCTGGAGGTGCAGCAGCATTAGGAACAGCAGTGGTGGCTGCAGCCACAGGGGCAGCAGCCGCAAATGCAGATGGATCAGCCAAGAAGGCCTGGACCTTGTCAGCAAATGGGAAGGTGTAGTCAGTCTCCACAGACAAAGCCAGGACCTGCCTGTATCAAATGATGATAGAGTGTGGCACTGAGACAACAGTTGGGTAACCAATTTCCAGACAAACGATGGCAACATCCAGACACCCTCTAGGAAGTGAGCGTGCAGAGTCTGCTCTATGACATAAAGCACTTCCGGGTTATAGATGCTGCCATTGTCAAACACCTGCTGGATGATCAGCCCGAAGGAGAAGAGGGAGACGTTCAGCAACGTGGCCTCACTGGCTCCCACTTGCCTCCAGTTTTGATCACCTGCACATCGCTCAGACTTTCAGTGGTGCCTCCAGAGATTTTAGTGGCGATGCCCAAAGCCTGGAAGAATGAGGTCTTCTCAGGTCCCAGACCAGTGTTCTGAGCTGCACAGTGACCTCACAGGGGGCGATGGCACCAGCTCGAGCAGCATATCCCTAATCTCAGTGAGGTCCTCCTCGGTGAACACAAAGCCCACATTCCCCCAGATGTGAGGCAGCAGTTTCTCCAGAGCTGGGTTGTTCTTCAGGTGGCCCCGATGGCCTTGCGCATCATGGCGTGCTTGCCCATCAGCACACCTCAGTGGAGTGACATCGTCTTTAGATCCTCCGTGGCAATCCCTGACGCATGGCCGTGATGCTCAGGGAAGACAGGGTGACCTGGAAGTTCAACTACTTCCTTAAGCTCATCCAACTTTCAGATGATTACCCAAAATGCTTCATTGTGGGAGCAGACAATGTGGGCTCCAAGCAGATGCAGCAGATCCAAATGTGCCTCCTCGGGAAGGCCTAAATCTTTTTTTCTGATTTTTCTCTGTTCATTTGGCTGCTAATTGGCATATTGAGAAAAGGTGGCCAAATCTGGCTTGTTGGAGAAACAAAGGGTAACTGTAAGCCAAATAATTACGTCCTCCACAACTTCCTTTAACCTATCAAAACACCCAAAATATTCTCAGAGCCGAAAAGGAAACCTGAGTCTTATGGGCACTGCTTTCGCTGATGGCGCCTCTTCTGACACTTTTGTATTTACCCTCAACCTTCTCTTCTAAACAAATATATAAAGCTATTTCTTCCGTAATTCAACAAATCCAATTCAAAATGTTTTTCAAACTCATCCTGGACCTCTTGCTTCATAACTAATAACAACTTTGATTGGCATATTTATATACCCTTTTCTGATGACTATCATTAGACCTGGTTTATCCAGAAGACCCTCCAACAGGCTACATGGAGTCATATAAACAATGTCCTCTTGATGTGTGAATGCAAGAAAGCAGTGTCTGACCCGAGAAACGTCAACTGACCACTGAGTACAAAATGAAAATATTTCCTTAAGCCAGCAATGCTCCAGCTGAGAAGTACCTGGATTCGCCATCAATATCCATCATGCCCATGCCCTATATTTCTTTTCCTATAAAGTCATCCACATTTCTTTATTATAGAAATAAAATGTGATATGTTTGGCAGGGATAAATATATTCTGAGGAAATACTTGTAGGCTTCATATTGGCTATCAAGCTTCTGACAATGGGTCCCAAGAAATCAGAATTCCCCCTAGGAATCTGGTGCTGTAAGAATTGAAAGTCTAAAGCCTTAGCTACTTTTATTTGGGAAGAAATGTAAAACTTGTCAGACGGTTTCACAAGAGATGCAATAGTGGGGCATTGGTGTACAGGAACCATGCTTCATCTGTTGTGCAGCTTGGCTTATATTTAAGTCTGTACTTGTTTCAAGACCTTGGACATGGATTTCTGAGAAGGTGTCACTAGATTTCTCTGTTTCTCTTTCAAAAGTAGCCACATCAAATACATCTCCTTTTTCTGCTTTTTACTCTTAATTTGACTATTTTAGATGGCTCGTGAAGAGCAAGTCACCAGACCTGGCTGCTAAAGTCACAGACTGTGACCCAAAGTCTAGTATTAATAAACCTAGGGATGTTAAATCATAGAAACTGCAGCCTCATAAGTCAGGCCACCAACATGTCACCTGATCTCTGCTCTTGAAAAAAAGAACCACTACAGGGGAATGAGGCCACTGTGGGACCCTGCACCCTCTTCTCCCACACCTCTCACAAAAAGCCAAATCCTCCAGCATCTCCTGCTGTCCTGAATCAAAGGCAAACTGAATATGTGACATAGTATAGGCTTGTTCACTATGTCTGCCTCCTAGAATGGAACCTCCCCTCTCCTGAGAAACCCGCAAGAATGCACACTCTTTAGGCCATGTATGGTGTCCAATACCTTTATTTATATAGCACTCAGAAAAGTCAGGCAGATCTCTTTGAGTTCGGGATCAACCTCTTATATAGAGATCTAAGCTAATCAGAGCCTAATAGTGATACCCTGTCTCATAAAAATAATAAAAAAGAAATTAACGACTGCTTGACAGGTCTGAGGCTTTTATCAGAATGCAACCGTGTTGTGACATTAATAACTCCTTCAGTAAAGCTTCCACCTGAGGGTCAGTGTGTCTAAACGCTTCTCTCCAGAACCTACCACCTTTCCTCTCAGTCCCCAAAATCTATTACTTTCTAAATCACTTCTCTGAAAACTAATGCACTACACTGTGTCTTTAAGTTCTGTTTTCTCATAATCACCAATACCCCCATTTAAAAAAAAAAAAATCTTATGAGCATGTAAGAATTGTGTAAAATATTGGATATTTATTGTTTTCACATATACAAATGACATTCTTTTCTCACATCCATCACCAGTTCTGGTTTGCTTGCTAGTGCTGTATTAAAGACCACAAGCAAAGCAACTTAGTGGGGGAAGGGGGCTATTTCAGTTCCCACTTCTAGATTACAGTCTCCCATTGAGGGAAGCCAGAAACTCCATCCAGCAGGAACTGAAACAGAAACCATGCAATAAAGCTGCTTCCTGGCTTATTGGTCTTCTCCTCCCACCTACCCCACGGCCCTTTTCTCTCTGTCACTCTGCTGGGTTTATTATATAACTCAGGCATGTTAGGTGATCTAAAATGCTCCCCTCTCTTTTCTCTCTCTCCTCTCTCTGTCTGTCTACCTGTCTACCTCTCTGTCTCTTTCTCTCTTTCCTTTTCTTTCTGGCCTGCAGCTGGTATATTTTGCATGAGAGTGTTGAATTACCTACCAGTGGATGCGAAGGAAAACAACCATCTAGCTGTTCTCACAGTTCAGCTGTAGGAGATGAAGAGGAAAAGTCAAGACTGTCTTGACGGATAAAGAGTGATTCCACAGTTTGTCCATGAATGTCTTCTTCTCCTTAATACAACATCTTTTCATGGGTAATAAAACATGTTCCTAGATGACAGCAAACAATATTAAGCTACCTGGAGACAAATGAAATCATGTTTCTGATATAATTGACAGTCACCACAAAGCCTGGAACCCTGATAAGCCAAGAGTCATCATTGATGCTTTCTTTTGTCTCTGTCTTCTTTTTACAAAAAGAATGGTATAAAATAACTTCCAATTGATTGTGTGGAAATTTCCATGAGCTTAGGGGTTTACCATAGCAAAGATTTGTTGTCTCACAGTTCTTGATGATTCTGTATAACTGTCAGGCAAGCTTCTTTGGGGGACTCTAGACACTCCATTCCCATGACTCTCCAAGTTTCTAGAGGACTGTCCAAGTTTCTTTCCTCTGTTTTCATATTAAGGCTGTAGCATTTCTTACCTCTCTGCTCTTTGCTTCTATTTTGACATTTCTTTGGTTCTGACCCTTTATGGGCCTCTTATAAGGATAACTCAAGACAGGCCTCCCTTCTTGAATTAATCACAACTGCAGGGTCGGTTTTGGTTTATCAAGTAGCATACACAGTTTCCAGGGGTAAAGATACAGACATCTTTGTAGATCATTACATACATCCAATGGTAATAAAGAAGTGTGAGCAAAGTGTGAACAGAATGGAGACAATGACAAAAGTATGGCAGATCATTAACTTGAAATTATTGACTAGATTAGAAGTAAAGGATTTACTGCCATTTGGCCTGATGGCCTTATAATAACCCTTCTCTCCCTGTCTAGTCTTATCCCTGACTACCCTGTGTTCTGCCCAGTTCACGAACCCCAAGAGACCAGGAATAAACAGACTCTGCTGTAAATACATGAGGTTCTTTTTATTATAAATTACAAGCTGCAGCTTGGGCCCACACACCCACCGCCGAAGTGGTGGGAATGGAGCACGCTGTGCCCAGGTTAGTTGGGTGATTTAAAGATTCTGCTCCATCCCAGCATGCCCAAGGCAGGGGCGATTCCTGCCTGGCGCACCTATTGGTCAAAATGCTACATTTTGAATCGATTGGCTATAGGAAGGTTCCCAGACCATTAATGAGCAGGTGTCCCTCCCTAGGGGGATGGTCCAGTTTCCTAGCAACTGTATCTCTAGTGGGTGGGGAAAGAATGCAAGCAGTGAGGTGGCTCTTCCCCTCAGGGCATTACTAGACTTTTTTTACGGTACCTACTTTAGGTCTTAATAATAGCTGCTAATTTATCTTTTGGTCTTTCACCTGCATGATGCTCTGGTTGTATTAATCATATGCCCTCTTTTGGCTCTGTCTTTATTCTTGCCTCTAAGTCATGTTATCATACCTTCACTTTTTTGTTTTGTTTTGTTTTTGGTTGGTTGGTTTTGGTTTTGATTTTTTGGTTTGTTTGTATGTTTTTGTTTTTGTTTTTTTAAACAGGGTTGCTCTGTGTGTAGCCCTAGCTGTTCTAGAACTCACTTTGTAGACCATGTTAGCCTCAAACTCACAAAGATAAACCTGCCTCTGCCTCTCAAGTGCTGGGATTAAAGGTGTGTGCTCCACCACCACCAGGCATTCAAATTTAGGAGCCTGTGGGTGCCATTGTTAGTCAAACCACCATAGAGAGCTCAGTACATTGTTTATACTTCCCTTCAGATCATGGCTTCTCCAGTTGTTATTGTTCCTCTAGGTTCACTAAGAGCTTATCAATAGGGGAATACAATCATTTTTCATGACATGAAACATATTTTGGGTAACACTTTATTCAAAATTTACAAAATCAGTTTGGTAGATTTAACTCAAATATTTTTGCCCTGAAATGAAAACAGAATGGAGACAATGAGAATGTTTCTCACATAGTAATGAAATTGCTTCCAATGCAGTAAGGATGTAGTTGTTAAAACAAAAACAAACAAACAAAAAAAAAACATTCTTAACACTTTCTTGTGAATATGTTAGCATGAGAGTGTGTTGGGTGTGTGTGTGTGTGTGTGTACGCGTGTGGAGAGAGAGAGAGAGAGAGAGAGAGAGAGAGAGAGAGAGATCAGAGGATAACCTTCTTTCTGTATTGGCCACCTCTTTTTGCTTCATGCTCTTTCCATGGTGTGGAATTCACAAAGTAAACAAGACTGGCTGGCAACCTCCCCAGTGCTGCTGTAACAGGTACAAGTTGCAACACCTGGCATATTTACATAGGTTTCAGGAATCCACCTAAGACCTTGAAACTTGTGTGGCAATCACTTTAATGACTGAGTCATTTCCCATGCCCAAAGCTTAGTTCTTTATTTATTCAAAACATATCTATTTTGTAGATTCATGTTTACATGTTTTACATATTTAGAACACGTTTCTACCAGAAGGTACTATTTTTAAAATGTATAAAACCTACTGAGTTATGGATTAAGACTGACTTCTAGAACAGATGTTCTAGAACAACAGCAATTTAAAAATACATTTACCCAACTATTGTGTATTTGTGCATGTGTGCAAAAGTTTCTGTGCCCCTCTTCACATGTGAGATCAGAGGAAAACTTGTTACTGCCATAATTTGGGGTCTTGAGATTGAAATCAGGTTGTCAGACTGGGCAGCATACGTCTTTACCTGCTAAGCTAGCTCACACCCCACAGGGAGTTTGAAGAACCAAAATGACAGTCATATTTATTTTGCTATAGTTACAGTAGTCAATGAATGGAAGCCACAGAGTATTCGTAACCATAAATAAACAATGTGTGGAACATAGATGAGACAGAAAGGAAATTTGGTCCTAAGGAAAGAAATCCTGATGCACTCTACAGTATGCATGGACACTCAGAACATTATGCCAACCAAGCCAAGCTCAATACCACAACTCCTGTACTAGTCTTCTTAAAAAGATTATCTACAATGGTCAGATCTGTAGACACAAAGGTGTAATGTAGAGAAAGGTATTCCAGGACTTGTTTAGTGGATATGTACTTCATTTCACAAGCAGCAAAGTTCTGGCTACTATGTGTACAATTTGAACATGTTTTACACCATCAGTTTCTTCATTTGAAAGGACAGTGAGAGCTGTTATTACTGGCACACACTCTGAGTCACAGTACTTGCGGGACCGAGGTAGGGCTATTTCCCATTGAAGGTGATCTTGGCAAAGCTTAGGTTTATATAAGCAGAGGCTTCTCAGTATCTTCCTGTAATAATGTGACACACTGCATGCTCCAGTACCCTGTCCTTGCCTGCTAGAGCAGGAACTGGGACTAGGAACAAGCCAGGCTTACTAAGAAAATTCTACTTCACAATCACCAAGACACAGGATTTTAACTGTGACACTTTGAAGCAAGTAGATCACCGTCATGGTGAGGACAGTTTCTAAACCAGTAACCCCATGGCATGTTTCCAGTTTGTGTTCACAGCCTCATGACAGAGAGCTTTCTCACAGAGAGAGCAAGTCCAAAGTGAAGTATTAACTGTTAGACAGGTCAACAAAAGACAAACAGTAACATGGTGCTGCCTTGCTGTCTCAGACTCACATGATAACATGTAATGGTCACAAAAAACAATCATGTGTTGGAGACTCTCACCTCTCCCAAAACATCTTCCTCCCTTTTCAGAATAGCCATCAGTACCCATTTTATAGATTAGAATGTTGAGTTCCAGCAAAATTAAGTATGGGGAAAAAAACTGTTTCTAGTACAATCTAAGAAAAGTTGGGTTCTGGAACTAAATGTTCTGCTTGTTGCTACTGTCCAAGGATTCTTCCTCAGGGTTGACTGCTTCAATATTAAAATAATCTTCATTGCATTTTTTTTCATTGTATTAAATTCTCTCTCCTCATGGAATGAATTCTGGTCACATTCCTTTCCACTCTTCTCTCTTCAGAGTTTTCGTTCTCCTGGTTTTCTCCCCACTGGGCCCAGTGCTTATCAAATACCTTCCATTCTTTCTGATCACCATGACATCACCAGAAGTAGGACTTTCCATAGCTGTAACAAAATGCCTGAGGGTTCAGCTCAGTGTGGCAGTGAGGGTGTTGTAGAGCACATTCTTTCACATCATAAGAGACAGAAGGCTTTTTCCTTTTCCTTTTCTATGGATATAGGCCTTTGGCTTATGGACTGGTGCCACCCACAATCAAGACAGGTCTTTTCCTTCTAATTTCTTCTGGAAACGTTCTCAAAGATACTTCTAAACACGAGCTTTGCTAATCTCCCAGGCACTTCTCAGTGATTCAAGCTGACATTGGTCACCCCTCACAGGTAGCCTCTGAAGGGTCTATGTACTTGGTTGTTGTCTCCAGAACATGTTTTTCTCTGACTGATCAGAGCTAGAATTGAAAACACACCCAGGAAACACAAATAGAGCCATTCATTTCACTTTAGAAAATCAGGCCACCCTTCTTCTAACACTTCGTTGTCAAATGTTAGCAATTCTGAGTGCTGAGAAGCTTCCTAACATCAAGAGAGGCTAGGAGTCATGGCTATGTAGTCCTCCAGTTTAATGGGAACATCTTCAGATGGGCCAACATGGCTCCATTTCCTCTGCTTGCAACCCAGCATTCCCTGAACCTAGCACTGCTTTTAGACCCTACCTATCTCTCAACTCCATTAACTTATGCCGGGTGTTTCCATTTCTCCTATTTTGCTTTCCACAAGATTGTGAAGACAAACTCAGACTCTGCATTTCGCCCACAGACAAAGCTAGGCATCTGCCACCTTTACAGATATGTTTAAGCAATAGCCAACAGAAGTGAGCTACACACAGGCCTGACATCCCAAGGAGGCCTGTAGGGAGCCTCAGGAACATTCAGCGTAAAGCTCTCCCTGCCAATTCCCTACCCACCTGATCCACCTCAGGCACAACCTGCAAAGGCCTGTGAGACCCCAGGAAAATTCAGGTCCACTTGATGCAGAGATACTAGAGGTGAGCAGTGGGCTCTTCTCTGAGCTGCATTGCCAGGCCCAAAACTTTGCCTGCCTGCCTGAGGAGTCCTGCATCAGGAACAACCAGATGGCTAAAGGCCACTATAAGAACACAATCAGAGAGGAGCCAAGATGGCGGCACCAGGAGAACACCGTGTCTGAGAAGCAGGACAACACACTCTGAGCAGCGACCAGGAGACTGAACTCTGGGCCCTAAAAGAACAGCGATTGATCGTGTTTCCCAGGTGAGGGGAGGCTCCCACGGCGTGGGAATCGGTCGGGTCCACTCTCGGCTGCCCAGCCAGAACCAGGAAGAGAACCCGGCTAACGCAGGCTTTGGGTCTCCGGGCTGGTGCCGCAAGCCTGCTTGTCCCGATCAGTTTCCCAAGCTGATTGGTGGGCACATGGGTGCCTGAGGCTGGGAGTCCCAGTCGCAAAAAAAACCAACGGGGAAGGAAAGTTGCCAGACTGGTCACCGATCACCCAGTCTTTCCCTGGAAGGTCTCTCCGACCACGGCGGATACCTGCCGCCATCACAATTGAGCTCCTGCCGGGCACGGATCTCAGCTGCGCGCCCAGCTCAAAATCCCTACTCCCTCTTCGGAGGAGGCAGGAGGCATCCAGCAGAATCTGCCACAGACCACATTATCTGTACCCCAACCCGAGATCGGGGCTGAGAAAACCCAATCCTTTCGGGTACTCCCCCAAACGCCGCCATAACCCTGCCGCAGTGGAGTGGAAGGATAAAGAGGCACACAGCGGCTTCACAGTGCCGGAACTCCAGTGATGCCTGCCGCTCCTAGCAAACAAACTACAGCTCAGGATCTGGGACTGTGGTCATTCTACACGTCCTGAGATTATCCTGGGTCCAGCGCAATAAGGTCTAGCAGCAAGTTCTACCACCGGCACCCCCCCCCCCCCCGGCAGAGAAACACCGCCAGCTCAGGATCCGACTGAGAAGCCCCAACCCCTGCTGGCACTCCCCTGAGAGCACCTCCATAAGCTTGACCTAGCAGAGGAGAAGGTCAGAGGGAAAGGACAGAGAGGCAGCCTGCCAAGGGCACAGCACCCTCTCTCCAGCGGCCCCTAGCAGAGAAACCCAAGCTCTGGATCTGAGGACACTCAACCCTACCTGGTACTCTCTTGGGATCAGCAAACAGATTCTACCGCTAGGCTGCTTCTGGCAGGGAGATCTGGGCCCAGGATCTGGGATTGAGTACACTCACCCTAACTCTTTCCCACGCCACCCAGGGACCAGTCAACATAACCCCTCCTGGCAGAGGGAAAGGACAAAGAGGCAGCACACAGGAAAGGTGGACACCGAGTCCTGCGGCCACAGTGTCACAGAGCTGACTGTTAGCCTACCCGTGCACTTCCGCAGCAGGACCAAAACAGAGAGTAGTGAGCAAGGGGAACTCCTGTGCATTCCAACTGGTCCTGCAAGAGAGTGAGTGAGCCTTCTAGGGAGAGATTACGCCAGACCCAGGGCCTCTCCACAGAAGCAACCAGACGAGATCCCTGGCACCCACACTCCTAGTGTGGGCATCATAGGGATTCTTGGGATAACGACCCCAACAGTGAAGCCTCTGCCTTGTGGGTCCACCAGGGTAATCCTGCGTAATAGTGGCTTGCAGGCCACTGCAATAGTCAGAGAATCCGCGCATGCACACTGCGCCCGCTAAAAGCGCACGCGAATAGCGCCAGCGTCACATTCTTTACTTAGGCAAAACTGAAAACAAAGTGCACACTCCCAAAGCAGTGAACCTCTCTCATCTTCCTGAAAAAACAGTCCAGAAAACAGAAAGAGAGGATCATAGCCCAAACTACAATCTCGAGGAACAACCAGTGAGGATTATAAATAACCAGATGGCTAGAGGCAGACGTAAGAACACTCCCAACAAAAATCGGGACACAATGACCTCACCAGCAACCCCACAAAACAATGGACACTTCAATTCACTAGATATACAAGAAAATGACCTCAAAACTATGTTTCTCCAGCTACTAGAGGCCCATAGAGATGAAATAAACAAAGCCCTCAGAGAAATAACCAAAGAAATCGAGACTAACCAAGAGGAAACAAACCGTGCTCTCAGAGAAATGACCACGAAAATTGAGGCAAACAGAGAAGAAATGCACAAAGCTCTCAAAGAAACGTCCACACAAATGAAGGCAAATAAAGAAGAAATAAACAAAGCTCTCATAGAAATACAGGCAATTATACCCAAAGAAGTAGAGGCACAATTAGTGAGACATAGAGAGGAAACGGACAAAAAAATAGAAGCTATCATTGAAAAGCAGGAGTCCACATTCAAACAGATGAAGGAAATGGTGCAAGACATGAAAACAGAATTAGAATCAATAAAGAAAACACAAATAGAGAAAAACCAGGAGCTGGAGAACATAGAGAAAAGATCAGGCACTACAAAGGTAAGCATCACCAACAGAATACAAGAGATGGAAGAAAGAATCTCAGGAGCCAAAGATACACTTGCGGAAATTGACACGTCTCTCAAAGAAAAAATAAAATCAGAAAAGTTCCAAACACAAAACATCCAAGAAATCAAGGACACCATGAAAAGACAAAACCTAAGAATAATAGGAGTGGAAGAAAAAGAAGACATCAGGCTCAAAGGTCCGGAAAATATTTTCAAGAAAATTATAGAAGAAAACTTTCCCAACTTAAAGAAGGAGATGGCCATAAACATACAAGAGGACTACAGAACACCAAGTAGACTAGACCAGAAAAGAAATTCTTCACGTCACATCATAGTCAAAACACTGAATCTACAGAACAAAGAAAAAATTCTAAAAGCAGCAAGGGAAAAAGGCCAAGTAACATATGAAGGTAGACCTATCAGAATCACACCAGATTTCTCAACAGAAACTATGAAAGCCAGAAGGGCCTGGACAGAAATCATACAGTCCTTAAGGGACCACAGATTCCAACCCAGACTACTATACCCAGCAAAACTTTCAATCAACATAGACGGAGAATTCAAGATATTCCAAGACAAAACCAAATTTAAACAACATCTACATAGTAACCCAGCTTTACAGAAGATACTAAAAGGGAAACTCCAAACCAAAGAAAACAACTACATCGAAGGAATCAGAGGAAATAGATAACTACACAACAAAAAAACCAAAAGAAGACAAGCAATGAAACTCAGTGACACCACCAACACCACATCTAAAATAAGTAACAATTGTTGGTCACTAGTTTCTATCAACATCAACGTACTCAACTCCCCAATTAAAAGACACAGACTAACAGAATGGTTGCGGAAACAGGATCCATCATTCTGTTGCATCCAAGAAACACACTTATGCAACAAAGATAAACACTACCTCAGAGTAAAGGGCTGGAAAAATGTCTCTCAAGCAAATGGTTCCAGAAAACAAGCGGGAGTAGCCATCCTAATATCTAATAAAATAGACTTTCAACCCAAGTTAATAAAAAAAGATAAGGATGGCCACTATATTCTCATCAAAGGAAAAATCCACCAAGAGGACATCACAATTTTGAATATCTATGCCCCAAATACAAGAGCACCTACATTAGTAAATGAAACAATATTAAAGCTTAAATCACACATTGATCCTAATACCCTAATAGTGGGAGACTTCAACACTCCACTCTCACCAAGGGACAGATCAACTAGACAAAAAAAAAAAAGGGAAATAAAAACACTTACAGACCCTAAATCAAATGGACCTAATAGATGTCTACAGATCTTTTCATCTAAACTCAAAAGAGTATACCTTCTTTTCAGCACCTCATGGAACTTTCTCCAAAATAGACCATATAGTTGGTCTTAAAGAAAGCCTCAACAGATACAAAAAGATTAAAATAATCCCTTGTATTGTATCTGACCACCATGGACTTAAGCTGGACCTCAACAACAACAGAAATAACAAACAGCCTACACGCACATGGAAACTGAACAACCTGTTACTCAACGACAGCTGGGTTAAGGAAGAAATAAAGAAAGGAATTAAAGACTTCCTAGAATTCAATGAAAATCAAGGCACAACATACCCAAATTTATGGGACACATTGAAAGCAGTGCTCAGGGGAAAATTTATAGCACTAAGTGCCTGCAAGAAGAAATTTGTAACATCACATACAAACAACTTTATGGCCCAACTGAAAACCCTAGGAAAAAAAGAAGCAGATACACCCAAGAGGAGCAGAAGGCTGGAAATAATCAAACTCAGGGGTGAAATCAATCAATTAGAAACAAATAAAACTATTCAAAGAATCAATGAAACAAAAAGCTGGTTCTTTGAGAAAATCAACAAGATAGACAAACCTTTAGCCAAACTAACTAAAAAGCAGAGAGAATCTATCCAAATCAACAAAATCAGAGATGAAAAGGGTGACATAACTACAGACACAGAGGAAATTCAAACAATCATTAGGTCATACTACAAAAGCCTATATGCCACAAAATTCTTGATAGATTCCATCTTCCAACATTAAGTCAAGATCAGGTAGAAAGACTGAACAGCCCAATATCCCCCAAGGAAATTGAAGCAGTCATTCACAGTCTCCCCTCCAAAAAAAGCCCTGGGCCAGATGGTTTCAGTGCGGAATTCTAACAGACCTTCAAAGAAGTGCTCACACCAATTCTCCTCAAACTATTCCACAAAATAGAAACAGAAGGTACATTACCAAACTCATTCTATGAAGCAACAGTCACCCTGATACCTAAACCACACAAAGACCCAACAAAAAAGAGAACTTCAGACCTATCTCTCTTATGAACATTGACGCAAAAATACTCAATAAAATACTTGCAAACCGAATCCAAGAACACATCAAAGATATCATCCACCACGACCAAGTAGCCTTCATCCCAGGCATGCAAGGGTGGTTCAACATACGGAAATCCATCAATGTAATCCACCACATAAACAAACTGATGGAGAAAAACCACATGATCATCTCCTTAGATGCTGAAAAAGCATTTGACAAAGTCCAACACCCATTCATGTTTAAAGTCTTGGAGAGATCAGGGATACAAGGCACATACCTAAACATAGTAAAGGCAATATACAGCAAGCCTATAGCCAACATCAAACTCAATGGAGAGAAATTTAAATCAATCCCACTGAAATCAGGGACAAGACAAGGCTGCCCACTCTCTCCATACCTCTTCAACATAGTACTTGAAGTCCTAGCCAGAGCAATAAGACAACTAAAGGAGATCAAGGGGATACAAATCGGAAAGGAAGAGGTCAAAGTGTCACTATTCGCAGATGATATGATAGTATATATGAGCGACCCCAAGAATTCAACCAGAGAACTCCTCCAGTTGATAAACACCTTCAGCAAAGTGGCAGGATACAAAATCAACTCAAAAAAATCAGAAGCCCTCCTGTATACCAAAGACAAAATGGCCGAGAAAGAAATTAAGGAAACAACACCCTTCACAATAGCCACTAACCACATAAAGTACCTTGGGGTGACACTAACCAAGCAAGTGAAAGACCTGTTTGAGAAAAACTTCAAGTCTCTGAAGAAAGAAATTGAAGAAGATCTCAGAAGATGGAAAGATCTCCCGTGCTCATGGATTGGTAGGATTAACATTGTGAAAATGGCCATCCTGCCAAAAGCAATCTACAGATTCAATGCAATTCCCATCAAAATACCAACTCAATTCTTTACAGACCTTGAAAAAGAGATTCTCAGCTTCATATGGAGAAACAAAAAACCCAGAATCTCCAAAACAATCCTGTACAACAACAGATCATCTGGAGCTATCTCCATCCTCGATCTCAAGTTGTACTACAGAGCAATAGTAATAAAAACTACATGGCATTGGCATAAAAACAGAAAGGAGGATCAATGGAACCGCATAGAAGACCCAGAAATAAACCCACACACCTATGAATACTCGATTTTTGACAAAGAAGCCAAAACCATTCAATGGAAAAAAGACAGCATCTTCAACATATGGTGCTGGTACAACTGGATGTCCACATGCAGAAAAATGAAAATAGATCTATATTTATCACCCGGCACAAAACTAAAGTCCAAGTGGATCAAAGACCTCAACATAAAACCAGATACTCTAAATCTCTTAGAAGAAAAAGTGGGGAACAGCCTAGAACTCATTGGCACAGGAGACAACTTCCTGAACAGAACACCAACAGCACAGGCTCTAAGAGCAACAATCAATAAATGGGACCTCATGAAACTGAAAAGCTTCTGTAAAGCAAAGGACACTGTCATCAAAACAAAACGCCTGGCTACAGATTGGGAAAGAATCTTCACCAATCCTTTATCTGACAGAGGACTAATATCGAGTATATACAAAGAACTAAAGAAGCTGAAAAACAGCAAACCAAGTAATCCAATTAAAAAATGGGGAACAGAGAATTCTCCACAGAGGAATATCGAATGGCAGAGACACACTTAAAGAAATGCTCAACCTCATTAGCCATCAGGGAAATGCAAATCAAAACGACCCTGAGATATCACCTTACACCCATCAGAATGGCCAAAATGAAAAACTCAAGGGATAACACATGCTGGAGAGGTTGTGGAGAAAGGGGAACCCTCCTCCACTGCTGGTAGGAATGTAAACTGGTTCAACCACTCTGGAAATCTATCTGGCGCTTTCTAAGACAATTAGGAATAGTGCTTCCTCAAGACCCAGCTATACCACTGCTAGGTATATACCCAAAGTTTGCTCAAGTACACAAAAGAAATATTTGCTCAACCATGTTTATAGCAGCTTCATTTTTAATAGCCAGAACCTGGAAACAACCCAGATGTCCATCAACAGAGGAATGGGTACAGAAATTGTGGTATTTTTACACAATGGAATACTACTCAGCAATCAAAAAGGAGGAAATCATGAAATTTGCAGGCAAATGGTGGGACCTAGAAAAGATCATCCTGAGTGAAATATCCCAGAAGGAGAAAGACAAACACGGTATATACTCACTTATATAGACCTATAAGATATGATAAACATAATGAAATCTATACACCTAAAAAAGATAATCAAAAGAGCAGACATGGGGTAAGATTATCAATCCTCGTATTGAAAGACAGATGGGATGCACATTAAACATTGACAGGAGTCTACTGAGTGCATTTGAAAAACTCTAACTAGCAGTGTTTTCAAAGCAAAGACTCATGTCCAAACCTTTGGCAGAGTACAGGGAATCATAAGAAAGAAGGGGAGTTAGTCTGATGAGGAAAGGATAGGAGCTCCACAAGGACCAAACATATCTGGGCACAGGGTCTTTTCTGAGACTGACATGCAACCAAGGACCATGTATGAATTTAACCTAGATCCTCTGCTCAGATGTAGCCTGTGGTAGCTCAGTAACCAATTGGTTTCCCATAGTGAGGGGAACAAGGACTATTTCTAACAGGAACTCAATGACTGGCTCTTTGGTCTCCCCACCCCCCAAGGGAGGAGCAGTCCTGTTAGGCCACAGAGGAGAGCTTTGCAGCCAGTCCTGAAGATACCTGATAAAACAGGATCGGATGAATGGGGAGGAGGTCCCCCCTATCAGTGGACTTGGCAAGGGGCATGGTGGAGATGAGGGAGGGAGGGAGGGACTGGGAGGGAATGAGGGATCGGGACACGGCTGGGATACAGAGTTAATAAAATGTAACTGATAAGAAAAAAATAAAATTAAAAACAAAACAAAAAAACTGCATGGTACTGGCATAGAATGAGAATGGTGGATCAATGGAATCGAATAGAATACTCAGATATAAACCCATTCACTTATGGACACCTGATTTTTCACAAAATGCCAAAACCAGAAAATGGAAAAAAGCAAGCATCTTCAACAAATGGTGCTGGTCTAACTGGATGTCTACATGCAGAAAAATGCAAATACATTCATACTTATCACCCTCAACAAAACTAAAATGCAAGTGGATCAAAGACCTCAACATAAAACCAGATACACTAAATCAGGGAAGAGTCTTGAACTCATTAATACAGGGGACAACTTCCTGAACAGAAAACCAACAACACAGGCTCTAAGATCAACAAGCAATAAATGGAACCTCATGAAACTGAAAATCTTCTGTAAAGCAAAGGACACTGTCATCAAAACAAAAAGACAGCCTACAGATTGGGAAAGGATCTTCACCAACCCTATATCTGACAAAGGGCTCATATCCAGAATATATAAAGAACTCAAGAATTTAAACAATAACAAATCAAGTAACCCAATTTAAAAAAAATGTTGTTATAGAGCTAAACAGAGAATTCTCAATAGAGGAACATCGAATGGCAGAGAAACACTTAAAGAAATGCTCAACATCCTTAGTCATCAGGGAAATGCAACACAAGAGGACACTGAGATTTCACTTTACACCCATCAGAATGGCTAGGATCAAAAACTCAAGTGACAGCACATGCTGGAGAGGATGTAGAGAAAGAGGATCCCTACTCCATTGCTGGTAGTAATGTACACTTGTACAACCACTTTGGAAATCAATCTGGCACTTTCTCAGACTATTAGGAATAGCGCTTCCTCAAGATCCAGCTATACAATTCCTAGGCATATATCCAAATGATGCTCAAGTATACAACAGGGACATTTGCTCAGCCATGTTTGTAGCAGCTTTATTTGTAGTAGCCCTAAGCTGGAAACAATCGAGATGTCCCTCAACTGAGGAATGGATACAGAAATATTGTGGTACGTTTACACAATGAATGCTACCCAGCAATTAAAAATAAGGAAATCATGAAATTTGCAGGCAAAGAGTGGGAACTGGAAAAGACCATCCTGAGTGAAGTATCCAGGAAGCAGAAAGACACACATGGTATATACTCACTTATAAGCGGATATTAGACATATAATATAGGATAATCATACTAAAATCTGTACACCTAAGGAAGCTAGTCAAGAAGGATTATCCTGGGTAAGATGTTCAATCTTCATTCAGAAAGGTATACCGGACAAACATTGGAAGGGGGAGAAAAAAGGAACAGGACAAGAGCCTAACATAGAGGGCCTCTGAAAGACTACCCAGCAGTGTATCAAAACATATGCTGAGATTCATAGCCAAACTTTGGGCTGAGTGCAGGGAATCTTATAAAAGAAGGGGGAGATAGAAAGACCTGGAGGGAACAGGAGCTCCACAAGGAGAGCAACAGAACCAAAAAATCTGGGCACAGTGGTCTTTTGTGAAACTGATACTCCAAACAAGGACCATTCGTGGAGATAACCTAGAACCCCTGCACAGATATAGCCCATGGCAGCTCAGTGTCCAAGAGGGTTCCCCATTAATAGGAACAGGGACTGTCTCTGACATGAACTCAGTGGCTGGCTCTTTGATCACCTCACCTGAGGGAGGAGCAGCCTTATCAGTCTACAGAGGAGGACAATATAGACTAGGGTCAGATAGAAGGGGAGGAGGACTTCCCCTATCATAGAGGAAGGGGGATAAGAGAAGAAGAGGGAGGGGAGGTGGGAATGGGAGGGGATGGAAGAGGGAGCTACAGCTGGGATACAAAGTGAATAATCAGTAATTAATAAAATAAAATTAAAAAATGAAAATGATAAAAAAAGAATCAACCAAACCAAGAGTTGGTTCTTTGAGAAGATCAACAAGATAAACTATCCCTTAGCCAAACTAACCAAAAGGCAAAGAGACTATACCCAAATTAACAAAATCAGATATGACAGCAGACCCTGGGGAAAGCCAAAGAATGATTAGGTCTTACTTCAAAAGCCTGCACTCCACAAAATTGGAAAACCTAAACCAAATGGACGATTTTCTTGATAGACACCACTTTAATATCAACTCAACATAAGGTAAACAATTTAAATAGACCTATAGCCCTTAAGGAAATAAAAACAGTCATTAAAAGCCTCAGGGAGAAAAAAAGCCCCTGGGCCAGATGGTTTAAGTGCTAAATTCTACCAGACTTTCAAAAAAGACCTAATACCAATACTCCTCAAATTATACACCACGGAGGTTGGCCTAGAATTTTCTTCTTTTGGTTATTGTGTGGTTTAGGCAACAGGGTGACTGTTTCCTCATAAAATTATATTTGGCAATGTTTCTTCTGTTTCTATTTTGTGGAATAATTAAGCAAACTGAAAGAAAAAACCCACATGATTATCTCTTTAGATGCTGAAAAATCTTTGAAAAACCCAACATTCCTTATGTTATAAGTCTTGGATAGATCAGTGATACAAGTCATGTACCTAAATACAATAAAGGAAATATACAGCAAGCCAATAGACAACATCAAGCTAAATGGAGAGAAATTTTAAGCAATTCCACTAAAATCAGAGACAAGACAAGGATGCCTACTGTCTCTGTATCTATTCAATATAGTACTTGAAGTTCTAGCTAGAGCAATAAGAAAATTGAAAAATATCGAGTGGATACAAATTGGAAAGGAAGACGTCAAAACATCACTGTTTGCAGATGATATGATAGTATACAAATGTGACCCTAAAAATTCTTCCTGAGAACTCCTACAGCTGATAAACACCTTCAGCAAAGTGGCTGGATACAAAATTAGCTTAACAAAATCATTAGCCCTCCTGTATACAAACAATCAATAGACTGAGAAAGGAATTTTTAAAAACACCATTCATAATAGCCACAAATAATATAAAATATTTTAGCGTAACTCTAACCAGGCAAGTGAAAGACTTGTATGACAAGAATCTCAAGTCTTTGAAAAAAGAAATTGAAAAAGATAACAGAAGATTGAAAGATCTCCCACGCTCATGGATTGGTTCGATTAACATTAAAAATGGCTATCTTACCAAAAGCAATCTCCAAATTCATTGCAGTTCTCATTAAAATTCCAACACAATTCTTTACAGGCTTTGAAAGAGTAATCATCAACATCATATGGAAAAATAAAAAACCCAGGATAACTAAAATAATTCTGTACAATAAAAGAATTTCTGGAGGTATCACCATCCCTGATTTCAAGCTGTGATACAGAGTAGTATTGTTTAAAACTGCATGGTGTTTGTATTAAAGCAGACAGGTTGATCAGTGGAATTGAATAGAAGACTTAGAAATAAACCCACACACATGCAGATACCTGATTTTTGACAAAGAAGCCAAAACCATACAATGGAAAAAAGAAAGCATCTTCAACAAATGCTTCTGGTCTAACTGGATCTGCATGTAGAAGAATGCAAATAGATCCATATTTATCACCCTGCACAAAACTCAACTCCAAGTAGGTTAAAGAGCTCAACATAAAACCAGACACACTAAATCTAATAGAGGAGAAAATGGAGACTAGTCTTGAGCTCATTGGTAGAGGTGACAACTTTCTGAACAGAACATCTACAGCTTAGGTTCCAAAATCAACAATTAATTAATGGGACTTCACGAGACTAAAAAGTTTCTTCAAGGCAAAGGACACTGTTTATAGAACAGAATGACAGCCTATAGTATGGGAAAAGATTTTCACCAACCCTACACCAAAGGACTAATATCCAGGATATATAAAGAACTAAAAAAAATTAAACACCAACAAACCAAATAACTCAACTAAAAATGGAGTACAGAGCTAATCAGAGAATTCTCTATAGAGGAATATCAAAAGGCATAAAAACACTTAAAAGAAATGTTCAACATTCTTAGCTATCAGGGAAATGCAAATCAAATGACCGTGAGATTTCACCTTATACCATCAGAATGGCTAAGATCAAAAACATAAGTGACAGCAACATATGCTAGAGAGAATGTGGAGAAAGGGAAACCCTCCTCCATTGCTAGTGGAAAAATAAACTTGTACAACCACTTTGGAAATCAATCTGGTGCTTTCTCAGACATTTAGGAATAGCATTACCTCAAGATCCAGCTATACCACTCTTTTTTTTTTTTTTTTCTGATCAGGACATTTCTAATCTTTTTTTTTTTTTTTACTATTAATTACACTTTATTCATTTTGTATTCCCCCATAAGCCCCTCCCTCCTCCCCTGCCAATCCCACCCTCCCTTCCCCTTCCTCATGCATGCTCCTCCCCAAGTTCACTGATAGGGGAGGTCCTCTTCTCCTTCCTTCTGATCTTAGTCTATCAGATCACCTCAGGAGTGGCTGCATTGTCATCTTCTGTGGCCTGGTAAGGCTGCTCCCCCCTCAGGGGGAGGTGATCAAAGAGCAGGCCGATCAGATTATGTCAGAGGCAGTACCTCTTCCCATTACTATGTAGCCCACTTGGACACTGAACTATCATGTGCTACATCTGTGCAGGGGTTCTAGGTTATCTCCATAAATAGTCCTTGGTTGGAGTATGAGTCTCTGGGAAGTTCCCTGTGTTCAAGTTTTTTGGTTCTGTTGTTCTCCTTGTGTGGTTCCTGTCCTCTCCAGCTCTTACTATTTCCCACTTCTTACATAAGATTCCATGCACTCTGCCCAACAGTTGGCCATAAGTATCAGCATCTGCTTTGATAGTCTGCAGGGCAGAGCCTTTCAGAGGCCCTCTGTGGCAGGTTCCTGGGTTGTTTCCTATTTTCTTCTTCTTCTGATGTCCAGCCTCTTTGCCTTTCACTCTAAAGCATATATCCAAAAGACACTCAAGTACACAAGGATATTTGCTCAACCATATTCATAGCAGCTTTATTTGTAGTAGCCAGAAGCTGGAAACAACCCAGATGTCCCTCAACTGAAGAATGGATACAGAAATTGTGGTACATTTACACAATGGAATACTACTCAGCAATTAAAAACAAAGAAATAATAAAATTTGCAGGCAAATGGTGGGAACTAGAAAAGATCATCCTTTATGAGTTATCCCAGAAGCAGAAAAATACACATGGTATATACTCACATATAAGTGGATATTAGACATATAATGTAGGATAAACATACTAAAATCTTTACATCTAAAGAAGCTAATCAAGAAGGAGGACCCTGGGTAAGATGATCAATCCTCACCAGAAAAGAAAACAGGATAGACATCGGAAGAGGGAGAAAACAGGGAACAGGACAGGAGCCTACCACGGAGGGCCTCTGAAAGACTCTACCCAGCAGAGTATCAAAGCAGATGCTGAGACTCATAGCCAAACTTTGGGCTGAGTGCAGGGAATCTTATGAAAGAAGGGGGAGATAGAAAGATCTGGAGGGAACAGGAGCTCCACAAGGAGAGAGAAAAAAATATCGAAGCATAGGGATCTTTTCTGAGACCAATACTCCAACCAAGGACCATTCATGGAGATAACCTAGAACCCCTGCACAGATGTAGCCCATGGCATCTCAGTGTCCAAGTGGGCTCCCTAGTTAGCGGAACAGGGACTGTCTCTGACATGAACTCATTGGCCTGCTCTTTGATCACTTCCCCCTGAGGGGGGTGCAGCCACTCCTGTTGAGACCTGATAGATTAGGATAGATGGAAGGGGAGGAAGATCTCCTCTGTCAGTGGACTAGGGGAGGGGCATGGGAGGAGAAGAGGGAATGGATGAGGGAGGGGACTACAGTTGAGATACGAAGTGAATAAACTGTAACTAATGAAAATTAAATTAATTAAAAAAAGAACTGCTCAACATACTTAATCATCAGGAGATGCAAATCAAAACAACTGAGATTCCATATTATACCTATGAGAAAGGCTGAGATAAAAACCTTAAGTGACAACACATGCTGGCAAGGATATGGAGCAAGGTGAACAGTCCCCCATTGCTGGTGGGAGTGCAAACTTGGACAACCACTGTGTAAATCAATTTGGAAGTTTCTCAGAACATTGGGAATAGATCTACTTCAAGACCTAGCTATACCACTCCTGGGGCAGATGCCCAAAAGATACTCCACTATATCACAAAGACATTTGCTTAACTCTATTCATAGCAGCTTTCTTCAGAAACTGGAAACAACCAATATGTCCCTCAATTGAAGAATGGATAGTGTGCTACATTTACATAATGGAATACTCAGCCATTAAAAATGACTTCATGAAATTTGCAGGTGAATGGAGGAAACTCAGAATATCATCCTGAGCAAGGTAAGCCAGACCCAGAAAGACATGCATGGTATGTACTCACTTATAAGTGAATATTAGCCACAAATATAGGATAGCCATCCTACAATCCACAGGCCCAAAGAAGCCAAGGAGGGCCCAAAGAAGTATGCTTGAATCTCACCCAGGAAAGAAAATAGGCATCTGCAGTAGGTGGATGGAGAGATCTGGTGGGAGATGAGGAATGGGGATGGGGATCAGGTGTGAGGAGAGCAGAGTATTGGGGAGAGGACCAGATGAGAGAATGAAAATCGATGGGGGAACACCTCTGGAACAAGGGAGGCTCCTGAGAGTCAATGGGGGTGACTTCAGCTGAGACTCCTTACAGTGGGGGTTAAAGATCCTGAAGTTGCCCTCCTATAGCCAGATGGGACTTCCAGTAGAGGAAGGGAGATACCAACCCACCCATAAAACTTTCAACTCCAAATTTGTCTTGCTTACATGAAGTACAGGGATAAAGACAGAGCAGAAATGGAGGGGATGGCCAACCAATGACTGGTCCAAGTTGAGACCCACCCCATGGGAGAGCGCCGACCTGTGACATTATTAATGATACTATGCTATGATTCCAGACAGGAGACTAGCATAGCTGTCTTTCAAGAGGCTTCCCCAGCAGCTGATAGAAACAGATATAGATTCCCACAGCCAAACAATAAGCTGAGCTGGAGGAGTTGTGTGGAAGAGTGGGAGGAAAGATGAAGCTGGTGGGGTCAAGGACATCACAAGAAGACCTATAGAGTAAGCTACCCTGGACCCATAGGGGCTCATAAAGACTGAGTCACCAACCAAGCAGCTGAACCTAGACCCCCTACACACATGTAGCAGATCTGGGTCAACATCTGGGTCCTCTAACAATGGAATAGGGGCTGTCTCTGACTCTGTTGCCTGCCTCTGGATCCCTTTCCCTTAACTGGGATGCCTTCTCAGGCCTCACAGGGAGATGATACTATTAGTCCTGCTGTGACTTGAGTTGCCAGGGTGGGTTGGCAACTCCTCTGAGGAGAAGAAGGTAGAATGGGGGAGAGGGACATGGGGGTGGGACTGAGGAGAAGGGAAGGGCCTGGGATCAGGCTGTAAAATGATTAATAAAGCATGTATCTTTAAGCATTCAAAGTTCTTTTAAAGAAATCTTTACAGGGATATAGAGCTGAGTTTTAATAAAGGAATGGGGAGGAGGCATGACAAAGGGGCTATCTACGTCTAGCAGTGGGTATCTTGACAATACTTTTAATAATAGATTGACCCCTGTCTTATAAATACTCCTTCAACTGATATTTTAAATTATAATCCCCTTTAAAAATCTACTTAATCTGTTTCTGCATATGGTGGAAGGCAGGCAAGGTGATGCAGTGATGATTCTGTCTTTCTTCAACTTTCTAGCCAGCCAGTTATTGAAGATTGACCAGTTTTGTATAGTAAATAACTCAGTGTCCCCGTGTATTTCAGATATTGGCATATATATACATATATATGTTCCCCATGTTTTTCAAATAATTTTGCAGTTTATTTCCACAAGTCTGTTTCAAGAGTATATTATATATCTAAAAATCAACCTGAGAGCATGAAAGCAATGTTAACAGAACATGAGATGGAGCTGACCTTAGAGCAAGTGTCCACTGCAGCCTTTCAAGTTGGAACCAAAGAGCACTGCAGAGATGCAGACACAAACCTAGCCAAATGTGCTGCAGCTAGAGCTCAGTGCCCACCAGATCTTCTCACTGAAGCTGGTGTTTCCTATCACTGTCACCAGAAGGTGACTAAATGCTACACAGAAGCCACACTGTGGAATATGGGGCTTCCCTGGGTGTGTCTCACAGAGGATGGTTCAGGATTCTTTTGTCTTTTCACCTGGGCTTGTCTGTCCCTTTGTTCACTGTTCACAACTCCCTTTAATAGGAAAGCTGACAAGACGCAGGGAATCTGTGCAGTCTGTTTATAAAATAGGAATTAAAAGTTTTGAATTATAACACAAAATCTGTTATGTATTTCACTTGTTCTAAACTATTCTTGGTTCTTGAGTCAGACCCAGAATGCCTAGAAATAGGGCTTTGGTACATTCCACATGAGTGAGTGTGTGCTGTTTCCTCACTGTGGTGAGTAGAATGGAAGTAGATCCCCATCCATGGCTTCCACAGGAAGATGCTTCTCTGTGCCCATTTCTGCCCATGTCCACACCTTCTCCTTCATAATGCAAAAACCTTCTCCCATTGGGGCTTCACGTCTCACCCAGTTTAAACTGTTCTCCCATGTGTGCCAGCTGGAAAACAAACGTGGCGACACACAGAGACTCACTGATGCTGTATTATTAGAAATGCCATTACTTACTCTTAATTATAGACTTCATTAGCAGGCAAATTATCTCAGACAACCACCACAGAATTGTACTTATTAGTAATTAGGGAGAAAATAAATTAGTGTTTACTTTCATCCCATAAGAAAACTCCAGCAGGGCTGGAGATGGCTGAGTGGTTAAGAGTACTGTGGGTTCTTCCAGGGGTCCTGATTTCAATTCCTAGCACTCACAGGGCAGCTCACAATATAACAAGATCTGGTGTGCAGACATACATGCTGTCAAAAGCACCCAATACATTACATAAATGCATCTTTTTAAAAATAATAAAATAAAACTCCATCTAAGAAGGGAGTTCTTTGCTACTCAAGATCACATGCTTACAGAATTGGCAGAACAGGGCCCAAGGTTTTTTATTTACATCCCCAGTTACAGGCACTTCCACTCAGATTCACTGAGTTCATATCCTTTGTATTAGCTAGAATCTTGCTGTATAACAATCACCACAGACTATATTAAACGGCAAGAACCCATTCTTAAACATTTTCAGGTCAGGTCATCCGGTTGGCTCTTCTTGGTTAACATGCCTTATGTGAGCAATAAGTTAGCATACTGACTATTTTTCCTTCTCTAGCAAAGCACTGGGGAATTCTAATGGCAGTGAAAATATACCAAGAAGAACAAAAGTATACAGGCCTGGTGAGGTGCCGACTAGAGACCATTACCCATGACTTCCTCTGCATTCTGGTGGCCTTTACAAGTTCCATAGGCCAAACACCATTTAAGGGGAGGGAAATCATTACAGTCTTTGACTGGAGTTAACACTGAAGTCACAGTGCCCATTATGTGAACCCAGGAGAGAAGATTAGACCTGCTTTATTCTCATCATTGCTTTCTGTTAGAGGGGAATAATAAAAATAATAAGGGGAAATATAATAATAATAAGAGGGAAAAATAAAATAATAATTGCCTGGGGAAGCATAATTAGGACCAGTTAAACTGAACAGGAGGGACAAAACTGAAGAATCCTATAGCTTAAGAAAACATACAAAGAACACACTTTCTCTCTCTCTCTCTCTCTCTCTCTCTCTCACACACACAGAAAAACACTGCTCAGTTTTTTAATTACATACGAAAAATAGTTGCACGAACTGTAAAGTGTGCTGTAGTGAATTTTGGAATAATATGATCACTTAGGGGACACAACAGTGGCATTAGAGCCATCATGATTGGCATCAGTGATTATCAATGTGAGCCCAGATGTTCACTGTCATTCCTACTGGGGTGCCATGTCTCCCCTTGACATTTCTTCCCCTATCTTCACTCTCAGCAGTATGTCATGTATCTTGTTAGTCTGATATTTTTCAATCAACTGAAATCCTGCCTGTGAGCTTATTTCTTCGTTTTTCCCCCCCTGAACCTACACTCACCTGCCTCCTTTCTTGGACTGCAGTCACAGGTTAGAACCACAGACGATGGCTTACCAGCCACTGAGGTTGGTACATTTTATAGCCTTTTTTTCTCCTCTTGCTAATTTCATTACCATCCTTCAGAAACAGTGGAGGAACACGACTTTGTGAATAGCTCTATGTCCTAGTTCCCCGCTGGCTCCCTGCTTCATATCTATCCTCTGCATTATCCTCTGTACTTGTTTTAAAAGCTGGCAGCTGCCCCCATGGATACTGGTGCTTTCTGGGTCACGCTGTGTTCTTGTGCACTCACCATGAGCGGTTCTGCTCTGGCCATCCAAGAACTTTTCTTCTGAAATCGTTGCATTAAACTGAGAAGAAAGGGCCAGTTGCAAAGAGAGCCTTCAAGAGCTGGCACTGAGTCATGAGTAATGCACACTGTAAGCTACTAAGGTCAGAACAGAGGCTTCTCTTTGTCCAGTTCCATCAAGTACCAAAACATCACCACACTCTCATGCACACTGAACTACATTGAAAGACCAAGGGAGTCTCCCTGGGAGCCAGATAACTAGGCTGTGGCTCTAACTGGCCAATCCCATGTCTGTCAGTTACTTTCTGCTTGTGAAGTATTCCCTGCCCACCTGAAAGACGGAAGAAGGATCTGCTCTAAAGACCACGCTTGGTGAAGGGAGCCACTATCCCACAGCTAAGTGACATTTCTTTGTAAATTTTTTCTTCTGGTATTATTTTACATAACATTCCTGATAAAGTCAGGAATGGCCACATGCCTGGATTGCTCAAGATGATAAAGAAAAGTTATAGGAGTTACCCTTGAGTGCCTGATCTCAGTTCAACATATTTTCTTCTCTGCCTTTCAGCCTGATCTCTGCAGTGTGACACAGACATGAAACGAAGTCATAGCTTCTGCAAGATGGGCATACAATGTCCAAAATAAATGCTTTGTTGTTAGGCACTGGGATTTCAGGGCTGTTATACTGATGCCTAACCTCCTACCTGCTCCTGCCATGATTGTAAAGACCAAAGACAGACCTCAAAGAAACACAGTACTTGGTCAAAATATATTCATCATATCCCTGTAATTCCACCTGTTTGTGCCACTGAGAAACGTAGACATTTTTCTCTCAGGCAGTTCGATGTTTTCGTTACAAGGTTTTGTGTTCCCTATGGACTAGAGATAAAAGGCTACCATGCTGCAGCGGCTGTAATTCTACAAATATCAGAGGCTATTCCCATGAAATCTCATCTACCTGGATGCCTAAAGAAGGCTTGAACAATGATGAGGACAAAAAAATGGACAGAACATGGAATGAAGAAAACTCATGGGTCCTCAACCGTAGGCAAAGAACTCTGGGCAATGGAGGAGAGGGAAAGATGGTCTTCCCCAGGATACAGTTCTCCCTAATTGGTTACCCAATACACAGTAGTTAGCCTTGAGATCATATATGTATGTTACACCATGCAGAATGAGAAAGCAGTATTTACATGTTTAGGAATATGTATGTATATCTGTAACGGCTAAAGAAACAGAGACCATGATTTTAAGGGTGGTGGAGGTGTGCATGGGAGGAAATGATGTTACTATAATTTCAAAAAATAAAAATATTAAAGGGACTTAATATTTGAGGTACAATATTTTTATTGTAAATACATATATTTTTAACATGTTTTTACAAATATTTCTCCAAAGCTAAGGCTCTTTTCAATGCCTTGATTTACTGGACATGAATGCTTATGAAATCAATTTTAGCAACATTTTTATTTAAACATGTTTTTAAATGTCGGTAATAGTTCACCTAATCAAAGGTAATATTTTCTCTTTTTCTCAAAGTTTTATACTTACATGTAATTCTAATTTTGAGTTACATTGGTTTGATGTGAAGAAGAAACCTAAAGTCATCTATCTTTTCACAGCCCAAATATAATTATTCTTGGACCATGTGTTGGAAATATTATCATTTCTCCCTTTGAATTAATTACCTTGGTCATTTTTAATAAACCAGTTGACAATAAAGCTAGTTCTTTTCTAGGAAAAAAAAAAACTGTCATGTAAATTCCCAAAGTTCTCACCTTCCAAAAACATTAGGAACATTATCAAAAATAATCAACATCTCCAGGATTCTGAAAATTACCAAAGTCTTAAAACAATCTGAACATTTTTTTTAAATATAAATAAGAACAGGAAAGCAGTCAATGCTAGAATATTGTTTTTTCTTTTAATGGAAAATCACAGTAAGGAGACTGCTTTCAAAGCAGATACCCAAAGACTGTCATAGTGGAAGAAACAGGTTTAAATTTACTAGAAGGACTTTGCAGTACATATCAACTGGCAGAAGAAAGAACCAGTAAGGTTGAAGATGTTAATTATCACTAGGCACAAGTGGGTGACAAGAAATGAGCACGGCTTCACAGGTCTATGTGAGACACCAAAATGATTGCTCTAAAAAGCAGTAAGACAGTATTTGGACCAAGGCTCAGGAACATTCTACTGTGAAATTACTTGCATGTGCTTTTGTAGGTTCAGGCAGTCACAAAATATATTTTCCAAAAACACTGATGGGGCATCAGGGAGCTGGCAGCATAAAGTGGGGGAAATTCTGTTCAAGATCTCAGGACATTCTTAGCTTTTGGGCTGGTGGAAATTACTGGTTTGCTAATACATTTAGTAAGTTTCACACCTGATAATAGCTACATAAAGGACTAAGCATAAATAAAACTAACCTTGGTTTTGGGTCTGTAACTTTTAATGTCTCCATGATCATAGGAGTTCTGATCTGTTAACTGGTCTACAAACTGCAACTCCCAAAACAACCTGAAGTGACTGGAATCTACACTTACACAGTGTAGTCAGTGGCACCATGTTGATTAAGACATCGTTCTTATTGAATTAGAAACAAAATAATTTTCTCTTAGTTAGTTCACCACAGTATTCTACACTTGAGAAGCTGAGTCCTCAAATAAAGTTTGGGTGCTATCCTGGGCGTTTGCCTAAAGTGAGGCAGGTCTTTCACTTTGTCTCCCGTCCCTGTCCTTTTATATCTGAAACATCTGAATGGTTGTGTGATTGTTACACATTTTTTTGTCCTCCTCCCGTCCTGTCTTTCTGTTTCCTCCGATTCCCTGTCCTCAAACTTGGGAACCTTAGCCGCGCCTACCCCATTTTGCCCTGCAGAGGTATAGGCCTTCAATTAACCAATCAGGTATAATGTCTTAGGTTTACAAAAACAAAGATAGGTGGGGCCAGCATCAGACCAACCTCCAACACCAAAGTAATGCAATAAATTATTAACGAAAGAATTATGTAAGGAAACTATTGTTGCAGGATATTTTATCCCACTGTGTACCCCACAATTGTCAACTGTAAAACCCTGTTTCTTGTTTGGTGTGGTTGAGCCCTATCACACACCTTTAATCCAAGAACTTTCTATTTATCTTAAGTAAATAAGTAGCCCTCAATAAACCTGAAATTATATGCCTAGAAATGCTCTGGATTCCACATTAAAAAACAGAGATCTACATTCTGGTGGTGAAACTAGAAACAAAGAAGATAAAAAAAATCACTTTTAAGTATGTTGTTTACACACACACAACTTGAATTCATGCAATTTTGTGTACCATTCTAAGCGTGCTTATCCTTTACTCAAATGGAAAATAAACATGCATTTGTAGCCACTAAAAACACCACAAAGAACTGATACAGAAGCAGAAGTTTATTTACTTAAAACATTTCACAATAATATTGACAATTAATTTTTTAAAATAATATTCTAAATACTTACAAAAATAAATCGTATTGCTTCTTCTATTTTTCAAGTGTGATAGCATTTGCCATAGAAAATAGACAGGACCTTTTTACAAACTAAACACTACACCAAAACTTTAAGTTTAATAATTACACACTATTTCCTCTGACGATTTGTGCTTTAAAAATGTCCAAACTATTTCTGTGCAACAAACAGAATCACAGTAAGACTGTATGTATTACAAGCCATATATTCATTTTTGCACAAAATGATAGTATGCTGGCCTAAACCACCATTATTCCCAAGAGGCGGATGTACCATTACACAGAAGTACATGTGGTTGTGTTTAACATCCAGTCATTAAAGACCAGAAATTAGTAAGGAATAATCAGCTAAAGATTGCTAGGCAAGACATTTTAAACTTAGACTAAATCCTTAGTCTTAATCATTGAAAAAATAGAATAAACTTCAAATATTTCTCAAAGCACTAAGTTAATCCCAAGATAAACATCACTGTCATAATTATATCCAAAAGAAAAAGAAGTATCACCTAAAGACAACCACTGGAAATTCAAGATCGTTTCTAACTTTATAGTCACTGGGACTTAAATATTTTGTCAATTCCATGTTTATGTGTTCAATCTTCCCTTGCAACATGCTTGTAGAAATTATGGCTCCAGATGAAACACGTTATGCTTTCTACCTGGCAGGATGCCAGTCTCACTGCATAAACCACACAAAGGAAGAATCTTACCATGATCATGCCTGAATTTCTGTGATTTAATCTCTATTATATAGAATTTTACACTAGTTTTATATAAACACGTATCAAACATTCAAAATTCTACTTAAAACTAGAAAAATCAGAAAATTTGCTTTTTTAAAAAATTTAAACAAGAATCTATCCTTATGTCCTTATTTATGCTATATGAATTACTTAAGAATTTGTGAGCAATTGCACTGGAAACATAAATTGATATTTTACAGTAAGTTCCATTGAAAGGGAACTTGTAAAACCTCAATATAAGTAAATACAAACACTAACATTAATGTCTTCACTGACAAAAATATACCCAAATGCCATTATTTTTAGAAAATTTTAAATAGCATGCTAGGTATTTTCAAAGTTTCATTTTACTAAAAGAAACAGGCAAGCAAACACCGTAAGAACATACAAATATGCAAACAAACTGTGTACAACGCACAAAGAATCATCAAAATCTAAGAGGTAGTCAACAGAAGGGACCCTGATAAAACAAAATATCCTGGCAGATACTACTAATCTCAAAGACCCCAAATCACTGTGTAATTCTTGTATTTTAAATGGTTAAAAAATTACTGGGCAAGGATTTAAAGGCAGTTATCTAAACGAGTTAACACTGCAAATAGAACAATACTCATATTCACGCAGAAGTAGGAATAAAATGCAGACCACAGCTCTATAGCCTGCCAGCTCAGCCACCACCACAGCCACTGTGTTTACAAAGTACAGATCCCTTCTTTCATGCTGTGAGGGCAGAGGTGAGGAGCTGATCCAACAAGGAGCATGTAGCCCTTAAGTTGGCTCCTACATGGAAAGCCTGCTAATGCTCAGGGTAGACACAATGCTGCAACATTTGAGTTTGCTGCACTCTTGTTCCCATCGGAATCCACTCTAGATCTGAAATGGATGCAACGCTTCTTACTTTTGTAGTCTAAGGATAAAAGAAATTTTGCAAGTTACCAAAAACCAAGATAGTGTGACACACTGCACAAGAAATTTCAAAAATGATGGAAACATGTGGCAAATAAGTGTTGAAAATGTGACTGGCACAAGAGTGACCCACTTGTGGCTACATTAAGCAATACTGATTTAACAACTAATAGTCCAAAGTTTTGACTTTAAAAAGCGACCCAAATTAGAAAGTAAGACCTCAGGAAAAAACAAACTGTGGGCAGAAATGAACTGAATGCCACAAATATAGCTCCAGATACTTCTTAGAGGTAAGCAGAAACTGAATTGGTTGTAAGCTCTTTCATCACTATGTTTCTTTCAATAAAAAAGCAAATTATACATGATATACCACTTCTTAGAAAGGAAAGTTCACAATAATGTCACCCTTTAGAGCATGTGGCTATTTCAAAATGTATCCTAGTCTGCTTTCCACAGAAAGGCACCTCTACAAATATCAGTTTATTTCCCACCTTAACATTCAGTCAAGCCCTCCACAGTCTTCATTCACAGCAGTACATATTTAAACTGAGATACAACTCAGAGAAGCTGCAAGCATCTAATGAGTCACTTTTACAGGGCAAAGTCAATTCAAGAGTAAAGTCTTCCAAGTATCATAGCTTCCACAGCATGACAAAGCATCCTCCAGAGGGCAGAACTGGCGAGCAGAGGAAAGCTTTTGTACATATCAAAGAATTCATCTTGCAGAGTCTTCTACGTGCCTAATCGGAGACTGCTTTCAATAAAACAAATCTAGATATATTATTAAATGACAAACTACTGATTAATTTTTCCAAATTAACTGACTTGCTCTTACAACTAAAAACATAAGTATGTGTTTGCTTTCCCACACATGATGCCATCTCAAGACAAATATTTTCTTCACCACACTCCCAACTACTCAAATGTGCTGCTCAGACTCAAAGCTGATTCTGTATTTTGTTTTCAGCGTAAACTGAAATGTTATTTTGATATATTTTGATTTAAATATAGTTGATACCAAGGTTGAGAATGTAGCTCAGTTGGTAGAGCACCTGAATTTGATACACAGCAATATATAAACCCAGTATGGTAGTATACAACTCTTAATCCCAGCATGCATAAAGTGAGGGAAGGACTGTTGATATGCTCAAAGTCATCTCTGAATACACTGTAAATTAAATGCCAGTGTAGGGTACATGAGACCCTGTCTCAAAATCAAAACAAAACTAGCTGCTAACAAGCATTTTAACCTTTGTTTTTTCCATCTGGCAGTTTCTTGGGGTACAAAAGAGTTTGAGGCACTTCTGTTCATGTTTGCTTTGCAGACTAGTCAGATGCTGCAGCCGGAACTTTCACAGAGAGGCTTCTTCGGGTGTTGGTGATATGCCGCTGCTGTGCTAAGAAGGACCGAGCAGGAGCACTCATACCGCTGTCTTTGCAAGCACCAGCACCACTCACCAGCCGATTTTCCATGCCCAGTTTCTGATACGCCAGGCTCTGAATGAAAAAGCAGATAAATAAATAACAAGGAAAATGTAGAATTACAGCAATCCTAGCAGGATAATGGTTTCCTGATCGGCTGAGAAAAAAAATTAAAGATTCAAAAGCCGATTCTTCTTTGTCTGACAACACTAGCAAGAGGGCACAAAATCCAGTGTCTTTTAATCTAGTAAATTTTACATCATTGAAACAGTAGCCTAAAACAGCATGCCAGAAAAAAAAAAATTCCAAAGCAATTTTGTGTGTGTGCTGGAACCATCACTGTACTAACTGTGAACAGACACATCACACAGAAGAGACCAGATAAACAGAGCTAAAAGATGGCAGCTGGATAAAATGCTACACTCTGGTTTGGGCTACTGGTTTTCTGATGAGGGAAGGTGTCATTCCATCACCAGACCTTATAACACAACTGTATTTCATTGATATAAAACATTTCTTTCTATTATTCTGGTCAAGGAAGTGATCAACAGGGCTTAAACCCACTCACCACTGAAACTCAACACACCTTGTTATACCAGGCAGAAACAATGAGTTTTTCCTCATAATCCCTGAATTTTGCTACTTTACATTCACTCTGAAAAAGGAAATAATGATTAAGACAATTAAAATATCAGAAATTGCCCCAAATTACTGAAAACAAAATCATTTCTTTACGATCTCACTGCTGGGAGAATAGAAAAAATGCCTTTGTGAGATGCACAAATTAGTAAAAATACAGGAGTGAGTTATGCAGAACACAATCAAAGCATCTTTACAAAAGACAACTGTGAGTAATCTTCATTTTAGAAATGTTACTCAGGAATAGTGACTTACACACATGCACAACCATAGTGATCGATTCCTGTGACTTGACACAAAAACAGCTGCCTGAAATGTCAACATGGTGCTGTACATGCAGGAGTCAAAACTAAGGAGAAAGGATGCAGCAGAGCGCTGGGCTCCTCAGCACAACTCTTGCTCTTCATTCCTGGCAGCTTGGTTACAAGACACACTGTGACTCTGCACGTGCACCACTGTACAGACTGGAGGACTTTTATTATTCTAATATAGTCAGTTCTCTATTCTGATAACCACAAGACATAGATGACACACATAAAAAATACCTAATACTTAAAAATAGCTAATACTTAATGCCTCTATCTTCCCGAGAAACATGCTTACAGTACACAAAGTATGCAGGGCCAAATACCTGGAACACAGCCCCCACAACTCAACTTCTCTTTCTTCTTATGCACAAGGAATGAATAAGCAAAAATTAAGCACCCATATGTTGTGAGTGAATCGAGATTTTTCCCTGAGAATCCTTTAGTGAGAGGTACCACTTGGAATTACTCATTTTGGAATATACTCTGAATATTAGCAATGGTGTGCACTGGCTTCCTTTGTAAAGGGAATGGCCAACACACTTGAAAAACTAATATTTTAAAGATATCCAGTCAGGTCTTATTATTTTGTACAAACTGAGGCCAAAAATAAAATGGGAGATGAAGACTAAGATAGGCAACCAATAAAGCTGCAAGCCCAGCCTCTGATTTAAGAAATATTTAGTGCTGGGCATATAGAAAGCAAGACAGAATACTTCATCCTCAAGAAACCTCAACATATAATAAAAATTAAAAATATAAAGCATAATTCTGTTGTGCAAAGCAAGAAGACTTCGGTGAACTTGAGCTCAAACATGGTGAGAGTGTCCTTTGTGTAATTATAGGAAACACTTTATAGAGGAAAAAAATTGGACAATTTAGTTAAAACTTAAAAAAAAATACTTTTTTTTTTCAGACACGCACTTTCCCTGTACACTTTACACACATGGCATTGTCTGGACAAATGATGAGAAGAGGCACACATCAGCCTGGTATATACATTCTGGATGCAGAAAAGAGAAGATGATAAAAGTTTCCAGTGAACAAAATTCCATCACAGGTTATAATGACTTTGAGGGAAACCATACAAGGTCCAAGGTATATGAACAGACTATGTTCTAGTTATGTGAAAAACAAACAATCAATCATAGGTTCTGGGAGGCCAGAAAAGACAGCTCAGCATGGCCTCTACAGTTAACATGGTGTAAAGGAGTACATATCCCTTTCAAAATGAGCACTGCCTCTTCCCACTGAGCGGAAAATAGTAGTGCTGTAAAGCATTTTAAAAGAAACTACTAAGGCAATTAAGGAATCTAACAAAATTGTACAATGTGTAAGAAAAAAAATTAAAAGCGAAGAACTGAATTAGATGGCAGGATCACATCATGATTAATAAAGGTTTTATGAAACCTGATAATGCTGGCAAATACCACAGCAGTTAATTCCCAGGACTCCACGGAGGGACGAGGGAGTGAGGGGGTGTGGAGGCTTTACCTCTAGTATCTCAATTCTTCTCTCCTTTTCCGCCAGCTGCTTCCTAAGTAACATTATTTCTGCTGATGCTGGATTTAATTTGGGATCTAAAGTTTTTATTACCTGCATTAAAAAAAAAAAAAAAAAAACAAAAAAAAACAAACTTAAGTCCACTTTGTCTTTATAAGTGTCAAACACGTAAGAACATGTTTTATAAAAAATTGTAACAGATTTATCCATAAAGCCATTAGAAATTTCTTTACAACTTAAAGAAAAACAACAACAACAACAACAACAACAAAAAAAAAAAAAAAAAAGGAGGGGAGAGGCTAACACCAAACCAAATTCCTCTCTCTTGTACTTATTCAATGAAAGCTACTTGAGACTTTTTGTTAAACTTTAAGCACTGAGGTTTGTTTGTTTAGCTTTTATGAGCTACTGGGTAGGTGCTGGAAATAAAACTCAGGTCTTCTTGCATGTTTATCATATCTATTTGCTTTTTATTTCTGAAACATAGCTATGTTATATCCTTGAGTCTTCTTAGATGCTCACTGTGGCCACCTGTGAGCTCTGCCACTGAGTTTTGCTATTTCCAGGACTGACCTATTACCTGTTTCCTCTTCAGTTTATATTGTCTCTCCTTCAACAGTTTGACAAAGTTAAGGAAACACTAAGGCATTTAGTGTTAAGACTAAATGCCTGCATTTCAGAGCCCCTCCCTGACTAGATACACTCCAATTAGGAAGGAAATATCCAACATGTGAAGCCTTGATATATGGGGTTCAACTTATGCTACAACTCACATTGACATCTTAGCTGGTAAACATATAGAATGTAAACATTAAGACAAATAAATATGTTACTATTATTTCAAAGTTGCACCACCATGAAATCCCTTAATTTATTAAATAGAAAGAATGTATTAACATTCTGAGGGAATATTTATCTGGAAATAAGACTATGAAAACAACACTTCACTGATCTGAGTTAAAGTATATATTAAGGAACAGAAAGAATTTAGTCTGGTTAACATCAGGATATAGTACAAAATTAAGCTAATTGGGTACATTCCAAGAGACTGTCTCTACAAAAAGTTAACAATTTCATTTGTTTTGCTAACTAGAATTCTGGTAAACCTTATTCTCAACCAATGTGCTGAGACCCTAGCACATATGTTGAGGTTCGTTTTCTAAAGTAAAAGACTTTATATCAGAGCATAACCCCCCCCCCCTTTTTTTTTTACTACGGTCACTACTACTGAGGTTGAAGCTGTCCCTAAGGTCACATTTACCTGACATTAAGTTAGAGAGAGACTGAGTATGCAGGAATCACATAGAAGCTTCCGGAAACCTGACAGGCAAGGCAAGGCAAGGCAGAGGACAGCAAATTGACTAGGTTCAGACATAGACCTGTAGTATAATCAGAACTAGGAATGACTACAACAGGAGGCACAAGGGATCGACTAAGTAGGTGTGTCACTCACATTTCTGGCCTTCTCTAAGTACATTTTATATCTTTCTTCCATCGCTTTCATGTCTTCATCTTTCTTCTGAAGAGCAGCTTCAAGTTCAGTGATCTTTTGGACTATTTATGAGAATAAAATCAAACCAATTAAAACATATTTAAAACACTTGACTCTTTAACACACAAAAATTGTATTTATCAAACTTATTTTCCAATGACTGATTTAAAAAAAAGCTTCCAAAAAAGCCTTTAATTTCCTTTTTTTATTTAATTCTTATTTAAAACTTCTGAACTACAAGTAATGTATCCTTAACCACTGTCTATAACCTAGCTGCTTCTGTCCTTTTCAGCAAGCATTACAGAAACAAAGTACATTGTTCACATAAAAGGAAATAAGACACTACTTTTGTTTTGAAGTTTATTTTAATCCATCCTGAAATTATTTTACTCAGTTCTATAGTATTAACTTGCCTAGAATTTACAATGTTTGATACTCCTTTATATCAATCAGTTCATCTTAGTAAATTGTTTTTGCTTTAAAATTATATCATATGCAAATGAACTTAGCATTAAAAATTAGTATGGTTCTTATGCAATGTGCATAACTATACCCTGTGTAAAGATAAATCTATTTTCTTATCTCCCTCCCTAAAAGGGCAGATCCTGAGAAGTCTGATCCACATTTTAACAAACACTTACCATTCTGACTTATATCTGGTTGAAGGTCTTCAATGAGCTCCTGTTTCTTCTGTAATTCTTCATGGACTTCTGTTAGTTTTTCCCTGAGTAGTGGAGAGAGCATGAAGCTTGGTGTCAAACAGACCTAAGGATCAAAACTATTCTTCTCCACAGTAATGCTAGGACTTGGGAGAAGAATTTGACAGTTAAGTTTCCCATAGTGAAATGGGAATGTGTTTGGCTAACTACAGGCATTGCTGTGAGGATGTTAATGCACCTGACATGTGTTGCATTCCAAAACCCTTTGTCTTTTCCATCAGCACCTCCACTTCCTGCGCAAGTGGAAGGAAGTGCTTTATAGGCTAAGCAGCACATCATCAAGGTGGTAAATGGCTGCTTGGTTAAATATGTTACATGGTATTTTAAAAATGAGGCGTAAGGCTGGCTGCCAGGCATGAGCAGTTGAACATGTTTTCTTTTGATTTCGGTAGTAGTGATGAAGTAGGCTGACAATATCAGAGCCTGTGCATTCATTTAGCAAGTCAGAAAAGGACATTTTCCAGAAGCTTCTCTAACCCTTCCCCTTTGAAATCAAACATCAGTTTTACTTACATATGAGCTTCCAACTTCTGCTTTAGTTTGCTGGACTATAAAATTAAAAATATTTTTTGTTAAGATGACTCATTTGTGATGGGTAAACTGTCCAAACATCTAAGTCTCTTCACCTCTTTTAAAGGTATGTAATGTAAAAATAGTAATAGTCTTCAAAACATGTACTTGTAATAGCACAATTTCTAAATTCTAAAACCTAAGATTTTAGGTATAATTTTTATATCAAAAGGTAAAGGAAACAAGAATAGGAAATGAAGTAAAAAAAAAAGTAACAAAGGAAAATTCTGCTTGTTTTTGAATATAGTAAAAATTAAACTTGAACTTAAAAATAGCAAATTCAAGCTGGATGTGATATATTGAGGAGTATCAAACATTTGAATATCTAAATTAACAACTACTGAAAAATATAGATTTTACTGTTTATCTTATAAAACTTTATCACTGTGAATGAAAGTACTTTCATATTAACATTAAAATGGGACAACTGGATTTTTTTGTCAAAAACAAATTTAAAATATCAAGTTTCCTCTTTTAAAAGTAATACTTAAAATCTTTACAGCAGTTCTGCATTTACAAAGTACCTGCAAAGTTTAAAATACACAATATGATAAATGTGGACATCAATGAATTAAAAACAAAAGATAAAGGAATTAATCTTTAAAACACTGCAACCCAAAATGTAGTCCCCCGCAGAGGTGCCATCTTAAAAGTATTCCCTAAAGCGGCATAGCGATATCTGTATTAAAGAGGGTACGATACCGTATATATGCGCATATGAGATGCCACCATGCATAAGATGACTTCTATGTTCCAAGTCCCCAGGGAAGAAAGAGAAAACCATATAAAGTATGCAAAAGACAGAAAGAAAATGCAGCTCTTTCAGTATGCCTTTCCATCTCTCCTTACTCTGCAGTTTCTTCCCCCACCACCATTTTCTATCAACTGCTATCTGCTAACACATTCAAGTCTCTTTTCTTTTAATCAGCTACATCTCTCTCAATTCTTTTTCTTCCAACATATATGAGTAAAGTACAGAATAACTGCCAGATATGTCAAAATTCATATTAAATCTACATTTTTTTCAAGTCTTACTTCAGCCCACATTGTCTGAAAGGCTTTGAGATGGTATATAAGAGGGGAAGCAACAGGGATGGCATCTTCAAAACTGTGTTAATGTCCTTCACACTTGTTATAGTTTCTTGGATGACTATTAGTTGAAATCACTTGTTTTGTTCTCTATTTTCCTCTTAGAAAGCTTTTTCATTTCTGAATGATTATTCACATTTTGCTTTTTTTTTTCAGGCCAATCTTGGTGAAATTCCAACAGATCTGTTAGGCTTCAAAGTGTACCATTCTCTTAAGTCAAGACTTAGAAAGAACTTAAGTATAGATGCTGAGCTGAGCAGGACAGAAATCACCTGATGATTTATATGAATAACCTATTAGACCTCTAGTTGACAAAAAAAAAAATCACTGCATCTGTTATGCAGATATATACGGTATTTAAAGGTACCCTTAATTGAGAAGGGTAGCATTTCAAATACAAATAAGTGGATGGCAGAAACTCTCAGAGAATAAACACAGAGCAAGTTATGGACTCTGTTACTCACACTTTCACCTTCAGGCTTGGAGCCCTGTTCTTGTAACGACTTCTGGAGATCCTCAATTTGCTGTTGTAGTTCTCTAATGCGCTCTTTGCTCAACCTAGTGTGACATGAGTTGTCATTTATCTACTCACATTTAAAGTCCAAGCATATGGGGATCTATAAAAATCCATTCCAGCATTTAATGGAAATGGTAGCAGAAATAAGTGCAAGGTGATTATTTATTACAAGTACAATAGGTTGAACAGGATGTTATTTCTGAGGAAACAACTTAAAAAAAACTCCTCTCTTAAAGTATATATTTGTACATGCTGAATGTAGTCACATGTCTAGTCATTCTTTATCAGTTCATTAAAAGCTGAAAGGTAGCATGTTTACTGTTAGCAACAGTCAAGTCTCTCTTCAGAAAGGTCAAATGTACCCTATTTTACTCACAGAACACAAGGTTCAGTGTCTGAAACCCCAGGGGTCTCTTTAAGATCTGGTAAAAGCTAGATGAGCAAATTAAGCTACACCTTCTCTCTACAGTGAGTACCAGTATCATCTCTTAGTGAGGTAAGTTAGAAGACACTCAGCCATCAGGTCAACAGAAACAGTATCCAGAGCTTATAAGCTGTCTACTTAACTTCAGTAAGTTTCTGACCCTCTCTATCTTCATGTCCGTATCTATGGAAAAGAGAGGGGACGAGGAGCCCCACAAGGTCCAAATATATCTGAGCACAGGGGTCTTCTATGAGACTGTTTATCCAACCAAGGACCATGCGTGGATATAACCTACAACACCTGCTCAGACATAGCCCATGGTAGCTCAGTATCCAAGTGGGTTCCCTACTAAGGGGTACAGGATTTGTTTCTGACATGAACTCATGAGCTTCCCCTCACACCACCTGAGGGAGGAGCAGCCTTGCTAGGCCACAAATAAGGACATTGCAACCATCCTGAAGATACCTGATAAGCTAGGGTCAGAGGGAAGGAGAGGAGGACACCTCCTCTCAGTGGACTCAGAAGGGGGCAGAGAGGAGATAAGGGAGGGAGGGGAGAATTGGGAGGGAAAGAAGGAGTGGGCTACAGCTGGGATACAAGTGAATGTATTAAATTATTTAAAAATAAAAAAATATTAACATAAGAAAAATAATCACAAGTACTAATACACAGTGAGGATTGAACTAAACCTGTCCCCAAAGTGCTTATGTGTAACTATTACTTATGATGGTGGTGAAATAGCTCAGTAGGAAAATGTTTGCTTGCCTGCCCAGATGTGGGAAGCCTGTGCTTCAGTTTCTGACATAAAGCATAGAAGGAAGGTTATTATGGAAGATTCTAACAGAAAATTCATAAAAGACAGATGTAAGTATTTTTATATGCTTGTTTATGACTATGCAAGGTTTTAAGGACTAGTGGGGCCAGGGAAGCACACTATCTGAGGCAATCACATTACTCAGATTCTCCCTATGACTACAGCCGAACACAGTCTCAATTTAAGTAACCTGAATTTAAGAAACAGTTACTGAGTTAGGCAGAGGAGGAATTCTAATTGACCACACAAAAAAGCCTGTGTTTAAATATTGCATTGTTTCTATTCTACCACTAAATGCTATTTCTATGTCCAAGATTGAAAAATGACCAATATTTTTTAAATATAAGTGAATTTTATGTGAAATTTTAGCTCACCAATATAAACATTAGTAAACCATTTTATTCTACTTAAAAATGTAGGTTTTGATCTGTGTTAGGCATTGCTTCATATAACATTATTGAAATTAAATAAAACTTAAGAATTTTAAAAATTGTTCTGTAAGTACTACGCACTAACCGATTGCGCTCCTGGAGCACCTGGAAGCAGATGCCAAGACTCATAGATAAACTTTGGGCAGAGTGCAGGGAGTCTTATGGAAGAAGGGAGAGAAATACCTGGAGAAGACAGGCACTCCACAAGGAGACCAACAGACCCAAAAAACCTGGGTCCACAGGGTCCTACAGAAACTGATATTCCAACCAAGGACCATGCATGGAGAGGACCTAGACCCCTGGGGTCAGGCAGCTCAGTTTCCAAGTGAGTTCCCTAGTAAGGGGAACAGGGACTGTCTCTGACATGAACTTAGTGGCTGGCTCTTTGATCACCTCCCCCTGGAGGGTGCAGTCTTGCCAGGACACAGAGGAAGACAATGCAGAAAGTGCTGATAAGACCTGATAGGCTAGGGGGTCAGATAGAAGACCTCCCCTATCAGTGGACTAGGGGAGGGGCATAGGAGGAGAAGAAGAAGAAGGAGGATGGGACTGGGAGGAGAAGGGGGGTGGCTACAGCCAGGATACAAAGTGAATAAATTGTAACAAATAATAAATAAAAATTTAGAAAAAAATATTTTAAAACTGGACTATACAATCTGTGCCCTATGCATACACTCAACTGTAGAAGCTGTCAAACCATTATTTACTCATTTGTTTTCTTTCAATTGTAAGAATATTTAGTGAAATTCAAGAATAAGCCTGGCTAACCATGACTATTAAGATGAACACATCATTCATATACTTTGTGATATTATCACTGAACTAAACCCCTTGACTCTTTCATGGAATAAGGATTACAGTGGTGAGAAACATCTGCTTGGCGATTTATTCCGACCTAGCACTGTTTCACACTTTTACATAATCAAGTCCCATGACATCTAACGCAATAGTCACCTTTGTTCAGTTTCCAGCTCATTCATCTTCCGGTGTTTCTGTTCCAGCTGCTCTTCCAAATGCTCTATTCGTTCATTCTCTGTCCCTTCCTGCTGCAGGCGAAGCATTTTGTTTTCATGCTGGAGTCGAATGAACACCTCTCTAATGTTAAAAAGTAATTTTGTTTTTCAGTTAATTCACAATATTCTTTTTAAATTGTTGCTACATTTACTTATTTTCTGTGTGTAGGTATGTATATTTATTCCACGGTATCCATGAAAAGGTCAGAAGTCAACTTGTGAAATCAGTTCACTCCTTCAAAATGTGGATCAAGGGAAAAAACTCAGGTAGACAGGGGTGGTAGAAAGCACCTTAGCCCACTAAACTGTTCACTGGAACTACCATATTATTTTAAGGGAATTCATACCTACTCAATAGCTCCACTTTTAAAATATGATCAAAACTTTGAAAGTTTTAAATGTTTTATGTTCTTCAAGGTCACACATCAAAAGTAAAACTGTTGAAGGTTAACAGTATAGAACCATGAGATATACCATTAAACAGTTATGCGAATCCTGACCAAATATAGCTTCACTTTTACATTTAAGCACTTCAGGAAGAGTAGTATAATCTTAGGATTATACAATTAAACATAGAAAAAGTTTGCCTAAATTTTTTCCCTTATCATAACTTTTTTAATGGAAAAAACAAAAATTAGAATATAAAGTAGAATAATGTACATTTATGTACAAATCTAGAATGGGAGCTTCCATCTTCATATTTAACTCATAAGCCATACAGTGCTCATCTAGGAAAGGTTGGCTATAGTATTCCATTCAGATAGCCAGTGCATGAACATTTGCTCAACCATGTTTGTATTCGTAATACCCAGAAACTGGAAACAACAGAGATGCCCCTCAGGTGAGGAATGGATACAGAAATTGTGGTACTTTTACACAATGGAATACTACTCAGCAATTAAAAACAAGGAAATCATGAAATTTGCAGGCAAATGGTGGGAACTAGAAAAGATCATCCTGAGTGAGGTATCCCAGGAGCAGAAAGACACTCATAGTACATACTCACTTATATAGACCTATCAAATAGGATAAACATACTAAAATATGTGCCCCTAAAGAAAATAGACAAGAAAGAGGACTCGGAGTAAGATGATCAATCCTCACTTAGAGAGACAAATGGGATGGACATGGGAAGTAGGAGAAAAAAAGTAACAGGACAGGAGCCTACCACAGAGGGCCTCTGAAAGACTCTATCTAGCAGTGTATCAAAGCAGATACGGAGACTCATAACCAAACTTTTGGCAGAGTGCAGGGAATCATACAATAAAAGTGGGAGTTACTATGACCGGGAGAGACAGGAGCTCCACAACGACAAAATACATCAGGGTACGGGGTCCTCTATGAGACTGTTTCCCCATCCAAGGACCATATATGGATATAACCTAGAACCCCTGTTCAGATGTAGCCCATGGTAGCTCAGTATACAAGCGGGTTTCCCTAGTAAGGAGAACAGGAACTATTCCTGACATGAACTCAATGACTAGCTCCTTTACCTAGGCCACAGAGGAGGACCTTGCAGCCAGTCCTGAGGATACCTGATAAGCTAGGGTCAGATGGAAGGGAAGGAGGACCTACCCTATCAGTAGACTTGGAAAGAGGCAGGGAGGGAGGGTGGGACTGGGAGGTAATAAAGAAGAGGGCTATAGCTGGGATACAAAGTAAATAAACTGTGATTAAGAAAGAAAGAAAGAAAGAAAGAAAGAAAGAAAGAAAGAAAGAAAGAAAGAAAGAAAGAAAGAAAGAAAGAAAGAAAGGGAGGACCAATCTGCTGTGAGATTGTGTCTCCTGGAGATGACAGGAAAGTTTTACCAACGATACCTAAACAATATGACTGGCTAATCAAAAATTTTAAATACATTCTTATGATCAGTAGTCTCTACATATTTTTTCTTTAAAAATAACTGTTGTATATATGTCATTATCTATTCACCAGATGAAGGACATTTTAGTTGCTTTTATTTCTTAGCTATTGTGATGTTCAGTCCTTGAGACATATGCCAAGAAGTAGTTTATTTTTCACTTTATGAAATTATTCAACTGTAAAGAAAAATGTAATCATAAAATTAGCAGGTAAAGAGTCGGAAATATGCTGAGGTAACACAGATCTAGACATACAAATGCTCTATTTGTCTTAATTGTGGTTCCCAGCTCTGAATCTCCAGGAGTGAGTATCAACCTGGAGTAATCACAGACACTTGGAAAGTAAAGAGACTGTGGAAGGCACAAACTCTAGAAAGGGGGATGGCAGGCTATAGGTGCTATAATGGAGTAAATGGAGAAAATGGGGAGAGAAGTAAGTTGGGAGGAATAGAATAGCACAATACTGAGAGAGACTGACAGAAAAAGACAGACACACACAGAGAGAAACATAGAGAGAGGAGGGATAAATACACTAAAGATATTTTCAGGTGGGAGGATAATTTTATGTTTATCTGCAACAGTATAGGCCGCTGCAGTGGCACTCAGTTGCCTCTCGAAGGTTGAAAGTAGGTCCCTATTGTGAAGGACACCTGACACTTTGAGCTTAAGGGAAATTCAGTAGGATCTGACCCAGAAGTCATGAAGGCTAATTCTACAGTACTCAAAGAAAGAAAAAGTACCAAGAAAGAAAAGTAATTAGTATTCTTGCCCAGTGTGGTGCTATTGAACCACAATGACCACCCCTGCAAGACAGCCTGAAAGGTGCAATACTGGCACTTATATCTTGGTAATTTGACTTGAAGCCCACTCAACAGATTCTACTACCACCACATCCCAAAATGAGCATGATCTTAGAGCTGTATTATTTTTCTTTTTTCTCTCAGGCAGGGTTTCACTACATAGCTCTGACTGGCCCCAAAACTCAGAGACCTTCCTGCCTCTGCCTCCAAAGCACTGGGATTAAAACATGTGTCACCTGTCTCTGACATGAACTCAGTGGCTGGCTCTCTGATCACCTCCCTAAGGGGAGAGCAGCCTTACCAGGCCACAGGGGAAGACAATGCAGCCAGTCCTGATGAGACCTGATAGGCTTAGGGTCAGAGGGAAGGGGAGGAAGACCACTCCTATCAGTGTACTTGGGGAGGGGCATGGGTAGAGAAGGGGAAGGAAGGGTGGGACTGGGAAAGAATGAGGGGACTACAGCTGGGATATCAAGTGAATAAACTATAATTAATAAAAAATAAATAAATTTTAAAAAATTAATGTATACTAATAAGAAAATATTCTCAATATTGTTATTAAATCAGTTAATGTTATAAAAATGTGTCACCATATTCACCTTTTAAATCCATTTTTAACTTATCCCTATATCCACAGATAAGTGTACCTCTTGCCCCTCAGCCAAAACTTCTTTTTGCTGCTGCAGGAGACCATTACAGGAAGCCAGAACTTGACACAATGCTGAGAACAACTGCCTGTGGGGTGCTCAGCCCCGACTCATACATACAGCACAATCTACATGTTAAGTCTCAGGAAATATTGCAGAAAAGGTGGTGGGAAGATCTCAAGAGCCAGAGGACCAGGACATATCTGCTAAGAAATTTACTTTTATATATGTAAAGGAAGCTGCATGCATGAAATTTCAACTTTTTGGCTGTCTAAACAAGACCTGAACAATGACAGCATCAGTTGGATAGGGAAAGATTATACAGGCAATTAAAGGCTGCAGAGAGAGAATCAATCTCCAGAAATGAGCCTGTAATTGGTTACTCAATTCCAAGTGGTCAGGCACCAAAACACACATATCAGCAACACTAAATGGCCTAAGCAGTTAAGATTTATTTGTTTAAACATATATAACAATGATAACTAAAGAGAGGTAATGAATAAGAAGTGAGACAGGAAAGGGTGTAAATACAGTATACATATGATACTTTAAATATTTTTAAATTTTATTAATGATTTATATAAAGATTATAATGTACTTTTTATATTGAGATGCAATGCAAATTTCATTCCGATATTAAATAAGAACTTACTCTTTCTCCCTTCTCTAAATCTCACACTCCCAAAGCAACTACTTTCAAGAAATGAAATGTGTTTTAAATGACAACAGCATCACTCTAAAAATTAAGCTCTACGCCTTTGAAAAGCTGATTTTAGAATAATGATTGAGTCAACAACAAATAAAAAAAATTCTCATTTTATAAAACTCCTCAGAGGCTTATTAATTTTTTTGTCTTCTTATACTTTTATAACTTGAAATGAATTACTAAACTTCTACAATAAAGAAACTTTCGTTATATGAATTTTAGGCATTTTTTTTTAATAACAAAGCACATGATCTTACGACCTAATAAGAAAAGTCAAGTAACAAATTTAGAACATTGTTTGTGGTATTCTGCTTCAGCTGTATTTCTAAACTGTTGTAGCAACAACTACCTGTCTATTAAGTTAAATGTGCCAAAGAGAATTTCATTATTATTTGTCTAAATTACTCTGGAAAAAAAAAGGTATACATTCCTAAAAGTTACCTACTATAAGACTCCTTGTATAAAAAATATTAATAAAAAGCAACTGGTGTTGATCATCTAGAGGTGAGGTCTGGGGGGGTGGCAGGAATGAGGAATAACTGCTACTGGGTGAGGTCTCTTAGTGTCATGACAAACCTTCTAAAATCAGACGATGGTGATGGCCTCAAGGTGGCAGTGACAAGTCTATGAATGGCATCAACAGCAGACTATGTTTTTAAGTAGATAAGACTGAACAACGAATAATCTGGGTCTTTATAAATAAAACCTACCTGTTGCCAAAACCAAGAGTCTATTTTACAAGTGGGCAGATAAAATGCCTAAACGTAAACCACCATCAACTAGGAAAAAAGATGGACTGAGGGAGATTGTCTACATTTGTATTTTGTATTTTTCTACTGTCTCTGACAACTCTACTTTACTCACTTTAATTTGTTATATATTAAGAGTTTTCTGAATTAAAAAAAAAACAATAAGTATTTTAATACAATACATGATATGGTCATTAAAAACTAAACTGTTACTCTGCCAGTTTATAAAATTTTACGTCTGATAATTTTTTAAATTGCTGGAGCAAAAAGTTAAAGTTGTTTTCAGCTCAATGATCACAAACTTTTACTAAATAATGAAGCATTTATTGAAGCTTTAATAAGACAAGCAAATGTAAAAAAAGATAGCCAAAAAAGAACTGGTATTTGTACTATCAGATATTGATTATCAAAGAGTGCAAATTTACCTGTATTCCACTGGCATGATCTCAGCAGCAAGGTTTTCGTAACTTTTTGTAGCAGATACATCTAAGCAATGAAAATCGATTAGTGTGTCAGTAATATTTCAACCATCAGAAAAACAAACTTAAATCTATTCGACTCACCAGCTTGGCTTAGGTGATCTTGCTGTGCCTGTGAGCACCGCAGCTCTTCATTTGTCTCTTTCAGAGTGTCTCGCTGTTCTATTAGTCGCTACAAAAAAAATTGTTTTATCAGCAGTTATAACCCCCTTAACCAGGAGTCAGCAACTGTGTGTGTGTGAGAGTGCGCATGCACACATACATGCGTGTGCAAGTTCCTTCCACCAAATGGGGCCCAGAGATCAAATTCAGGTTCTCAGTTTTGACACAGCAACTTTCATCCACTAAGCCACCTAGCCTGCCCAGAACTCAAATTTTTAAATTTTAAAACTTAACTAAAAAGATACAACAACCATGCCTGACAGTGGGATCCTAGCACAGGAACTAGACATATAGATCAATGTAAGAGAACTGAAAGGCAAGATATATGCTCTTATGTTTCTGGTCAAATAGGTATTTTTTTTTTTAGCAGTAGACTATTTGTAGGGTGGGGGCGTGTTTAGACTTACTGGAAAATTGAATAGAAAAACCCACCCCAAGTTCTCTGCATTCCCTGATCTCTCTTACACTACCACTTTCTATATTACTAATACCTTGCACTGTTGTGACCAACGTGCCAATGTGGTTACATTATTATTAATACAGTCCTATGTTTAGGCTTTGCTCTTTCTGTTACATATCCTATGACATGAGTGCACCATAGCAGTTTCACAATTCACTGACCTATAACAAGACAGTATCAATGAGGAAAAGTCTTTTAAACAAATGACCCTGGGACAGCAGACAGTAGCCTACAAGTAATTAAGTAAGTTGATCACTACCTCACATCATGTAGGAAATAGTGCATGAACTACATATAAGAACCAAACTACAAAACCTGTGAAAGAAAGTAAATAAGTAAATCATAATCAGAAGAAAAACAGATACTGTGACTTGATGAAAATGGAAAATGTCTGCTACAAACAAGACCACTATGAACATGAAAAGACAACATAGAGAATCAGAGAAAACATCTAAAAATTAGTTATCTAAGAAAGGACTTAACTGTAGCTGGTCTTTGCTACTTTGTGGGTTCTTCTTTTTCCCACCCTTTATCCCCAAGTTTTCTGTCCCTAACCCTATATAAGAGAGAAAGGAGGATAGAGGGGGTAGAGAGAGATCCTTGAATTTAATTTCTTTACTTTGTTTCTTCTTTGAGCATGACTACTAACAAACCTCATCCAATCCCCTAAATGACTGACAACCACCAACCATGCCTCTCAGGGCCCTAGGGTAAAAAAGTTCCCAGAATTCCAAATATTACACAATCACAGAAACTATCTGCAGCTGGCAAAACCACTGCAGCTGGCAAAACCATGACTCTATAGAGCACGAGGCAAATCCTAGTTAGCTGCTGTGGAACGTCCAAAGCAGCCCCATATCCCTATGCCTGAGATTAAAACAAAAACCTATTTCTTATATTTCTGTTTTCTAAAGAAACCAAGGTTCTAAAATTGTCACTACACTTAATATCCATAATACATTTTTTAAAAATCCTTACATAATAAAGAAACGATTGAAGTAAAACATGGGAAGGATTGTTAAGAGCCCTTCTATAAGAAGTACTATACACGCAAACAGCCATAACGTACACATACTTGGTCAATGTCTTTAGTCAGTACAGAAATGCTAGTAAAAATTAACGTACCACTTCACATTCAGCAGGATAGCTAAAATAACAGTAACTACAATAAACCAAAATGACGGAAAAGAATTGGCAAGAACTCAGAAAAAAGACTAAATATATTTATAATATGCCACTAGGGTTCAGATTAGTGGTTACAGGTTAAAGATTAGAGTTAATGGCAATTCAAAACTTTAAAAAAAAAATGATACATTTCTCATCAAACATTTTTGATCACCTCTTTTTCCTTGAGTAAAGCTTCATGTTTTTCTTCAAGCCGCTTCATTTCAAATGCTAGTGTATCTGCCCTTTTGGATTCAGAGGAAAGCTTAGTGTGAAGGTCCTGAACCTTTGGGCAGGAAAAAAAAAAAAAAAAGTAAAGGAAATAGTTCATGATACTCAAAAATTTTCAGGGTTGAATACATGAAAAGTTGATTGGAAATAAAATGTCTAATATTAATGTCTAATCCTAAGTATTTAGAAAAATAGAGTATCAAAATAAGAATTACATAAAATTCAACATATTAATAAGTTAAATATTAAAAGTAGGCTTTAGTTTAATATTTCTCTAGGTTGTTTAATAAATGGCACAACAAAGTATTTGAGGGTAGAGCTATATTCTCTATTATTGTCTTGGCATTTGTCTGAGTCCCAAAACACTGACAACCAATAAAAGCTCAACAAGAAAACCTGAAGAGATCAGAAAGGAGTTAAAAATGTGAAGGATGCAGAAATGTCAGATTATTTAATCATTCTTTAAACTAAAATTGCAGAAAGAAGAAATTCATCAGGAGCACAGAACTATACACTTGATGCTTAACTTCTGCATCACTCTAAAAAAAGCAAATGAATTACATTAAGCTTGTAATTTTACCAATTAGATATTCAGACATCCCTCACCTGGCGCTTATAGGTCTCTAGCTGTGCACGCACTGCATTGGCCTTCTTCAGCTCCTCTTCTAAGCTCACAGTGTTGTGCATATACATCATATTTGTCTCCTGTAAAGATTTCACCTGCTTGCGGAGGTCATTTAGATCTTGTAGCTTCTGACGATACACTTCCACTGTTGACTCCAGTTTATTTGCTTTGTCTGAGGTGGCCCTACAATAATAAAACATGTATGCATACTTTTTTCTGGACTGTAAAATGAATCTTCTAAACAATAAAAGACATAGGTCTAAAACCATTTCAAGTTTATTATTTTTGTGATAAAGTCATCAAATATAAAAATATTTCAAGTTTGATAGACTTTTAGCACAATGTACCAAAATGCATGAATAAATAATTATGAGCTATCTACAGTTCTCAGAAAAACTGTGCGTATAGTTTGGCAAAGTTATAACTATTCAATATGCTCACAGAGTTGATTCACTTGACAGCTTTATCTGGCAAAGCACTTTTCTTTAGAACTGCATTTACCTGAGCAACTGGGCTAAAGCAAAAATTAACTGAAACATCAAATCACTTTAATAGAACACATAGGTCCAAATTAATAGCTTTAATGATTTCTTTTCAAATGGATATTTACAACAGAAAAAAGAATTCACATAAAAACAGCAACAGAGGCCTACCTAAGGCCCAGTAGCTGAATGTGGTTCCCTCTAGGCTAACACCTGAGTTTAGTTACAAGAACCCACAGTATGGAAAAGAGCCAACTCCTACAAGCTGTCCTCATAGATAGGACGCTAAGCATACATTTTATATCTCGGACAACCCTTCCTAAGAGAAACATAATTCTTACCTCCACTTAATTTTCCAAAATGTGAAAATGTATCATTTATAAAATTCAAGGGAAATATCATTTTGGGTTTATGGGTTCTAATGTGAAGCTGTCCTTAAAAACTGAACATTATACCTTTAAACCATAGTTTTAATTAATGAGCAGAGACGATGACCAGAAGTAATAAAGTAATCATTGCACAGGGATGATATTAAAAGTTCTAATAAGACTGGAAATTATTCCAATTATCTAAACAATAACTTAGAAGTAGCACAACGATGGCAGTCAGGCCATACCTAAGAACATCTATCTCATCTTTCAGGGCTCTGGTTTCCTCAGCAAGGCTCGTCAGCTCATCATTCCTGTGCTGAAATTCAATCAGCTGCTTTTCAAGTTCTTCACAGTGAACACGGTAATCATCTTTTGCAGCTTCAAGTCTTGAAATAAGAAAAACAATTTTAATACACTTTCCATCCTTTTTCTTTATACTGAGATATGAAGTTATTATAACATAGTTAAATTCCACCTTCAGACGAGGAAAACAAAAGTAAAAGGTAACTCTTGGCTGTTAATATTGAAACACAAGTGAAAGGTAAATAATTCTGAGTTTTCACTGGGCCTCTTATTTATATCTGGCTCTAACAGAAATTTTAAATTGGCAAAGATAAAGAAAAAAATGTATAGATAATTATTTTTTAATATATATAACATGTAAAATAAATATTGCTTCTTAGCAGATTATGAAAAATTAAGGGAGCTAACCTAGAACCCCTGCACAAATGTACCCCATGGCAGCTCAGTCTCCACATAGTACCATAGTAAGGGGAACACAGACTGTCTCTGACATGAACTCAGTGGCTGGTTCTTTGATCACCTACCCCTGACAGGGGAGCAGCCTTACCAGGCCACAGAGGAAGACGGTTCAGCCAGTCCTGATGAGACTTGATAGGATAGGGTCAGATGGACAGGGAGAAGGACCTCCCCTATCAGTGGACTTGGAGAGGGGAATGAGAGGAGATGAGGGAGGAAGGGTGGGATTGGAGGGGGCGACAGCTGAGATACAAAGTGAATAAACTGTAATTAATATAAAAAGACAAATAAAAGTTAAAAAAAAGAAAAATTAAGGACAATCAGCCTAGGGCATACTGCTATATCAAAAAGAAAATAATCAAAAGAAAGATTACATATAAAAGACACAAACATTGACTTGACCAAAGCAGAGCATCAAAATAAAGAGGACAGCCACAGACTTAGCATCAATCAGCTAATGAAATATTCTGCATTCAGTTTTGAATAGGGAAAAGTTATAAGGAAATTGAGACAACTAATGGCATTTGAAAATGCTCTGTGGTTTAAATAGGAACATCACGTCAGTGAAAAAAAAATCTCCTAATTATCAACATTATGCTACTTTTAGGAAACATGTTGTAGCTTGAAGGAGCTAAAAAATCTGCATCTCACTAAAAATATGAATACCTACATGAATACTGTCTGCGCTAAACAGAGAAAGGGTTTTTTTAAAAAGAAATAAAGAGAGGAAGGAAGAAAAAGGAAGGAAGAAGGAAGGAAGGGAGGGAGGGAGGGAGCACACAGGAAGGAGTTCCATATATCCTGACAATTTTATTTTACAAGTTTGAAATGATATGGAAATATATGTGAAGTACAATTAAAACACTTGTTCTCTAGGTCTTGGCACAAGACTCAGCATTCATCTCAGAGGAATTCCGCATCAGAAACAACCAAGATTTACTAAAGATCAGAACTTTGGCTGTTTATTTCAACAAATCTTTTTTAAAAAGAGATACACACACACACACACACACACACACACACAGTATGCTGCTTGCAGGTGTGCCTACAAGCCAGAAGAGGGCACCAGACCTTATTACAGATGGTTACAAGCCACCATTTAGTTGCTAGGAATTGAACTCATGACCTTTGGAAGAAGAGCCAGTGCTCTTAACCCCTGAGCCATCTCTCTAGCCCTAGTTGTTTATTTATTACAATTTATTCACTTTGTATCCCAGCTGCAACACCCTCCCTCAATTTCTTCCCAGTTTCACCCTCTCTCCCTCTCCCCCCACCCCCATGTCCCTCTCCTAGTCCACTGATAGGAGAGGTCCTCCTCCTCTACTATTTGACCCTAGCCTATCAGGTCTATCTCTGTGGTCTGGCAAGGCTGCACTCCCCCCAGGGAGAGGTAATCAAAGAGCCAGCCACTGAGTCCATGTCAGAGGTAACTCACATCAAGACTGAGCTGCCTATGGGCTACATCTGAGCAAGGGGTCTAGGTCCTCTCCATGCATGGTCCTTGGCTGGAGCAGTCTCTGCAGTGGCCTCTGGGCCCGGATTTTTTGGTTCTGTTGGTCTCCTTGGGGAGCTCCTGTCCCAGCCTATTTCTTCCCTGTTCCATAAGATCCCCTGTACTCTGTCCAAGGTTTGGCTATAAGTCTAATCATCTGCTTTGATACCCTGCTGGGTAGTCTTTCAGAGGCCCCCTGTGATAGGTTCCTGCCCTGTTCCCTGTCTTCTCTGGCTTCTGATGTCAATCCTGTTGCCTTCTGAATGAAGATTAAGCATCTTCCTTAGGGTCCTCCTTAGTGTTTAGCTTCTTTAGGGCTATAGGTTTTAGTATGTGTATTTTAAAGAACAAAATGTGAGCATCTTTTTAGCTTAAGATCTGCATCCTTTCATTTACAATTTACTTCTATGGGCACTCTTTCCAAGGCCTCTGTGACCCCTGCCCAAACTCTTATTGCCTCTGGCCAACATATAGCTTATACCGCTGAATGCTTTTGATTTATTGTGCATATCCTACTTGGTTTACCTGACTGAACCCTTTGCAGAAGGGACCACTTACTCCATTTGTTAGTTTTGTTAGAGTACTTTAGTCAATATTCTAAGCATGTCTAATTCTCAATCATCACCTGTTGATGATTACGACACTTTAGATATTAGTTTAATAAAACAATAATATCTACTAAAAATATTACCTATAGTTTTCTTCTTGTAATTGTTCTAGTTGTAGCTGTGCATGAAAATACTTCCTCGCAACCATTGTATTTGGATCGTCAAAAGAGTCATCCAACTGGTCAAGCTTTTCATTCATCATCTCGTTCTCAGAGACCAGTGAATTCTTCTCATCCTGAAGTGCAGTGACCTGAGAAACAAACATCAATAGCAAAACAGCCTCTGAGGAGGTAGGAGTTCTCGATTCTAATTCTGACTGAGGAATCAAACAGTTTGACTAGCAGATGAGATTATTTTTAAGGATTCCTCCAACACTAGAATTCTGAGAATAGGAATAATACATCAAACAAGAGAGATCAATTCAATGTTTCTAAATCTAAATTTAAAGTAGATACAATTTGAGGTGTAGGCTAATTTTCAGAATGTGGTTATTTTTCTCAACCTAAGCTATCATTTTAGGTTCATAGTAAAAAAAAATGTATGTTTATATGTACATACATACATACATACATACATACATACATACATACATACATACATACATTATTGATGGGCATTTCACTGAGTCCAGAGGTTTAGAGGCCATCTTTGGAGTCAGTTCCCTTCTTTTACCTTTGCATAGGCTCCTAGGATTGAGCTCAGGTCTTCAGGCTTTACCTACGGCGCCATCTACAGCCTCCAGGACTCTAACCTACTCCTTCACTGGAAGCTCCCAGTCTTCCATCAGTGCAGTTTCTGAACTAATTCCTGTTTTGTAACTATCAAATGCATGAATCTAACTTTAAAAATGAAATGTTCCTTCAGTTTGCTTTGTAACACATACAAATGAGATATACAGATAGGCTGAGAACATGACACTGGGTGAATAACAACAACAAAAAAAGCAACTTTCTGTTCAAAAGTCAATGTATTCAGCCACACTTGTCACATAGTTCAGTGACTACCTACCTGTCACAAATTCTAAGTGATTGTACAATAAAAAGATCATTACTGTGAAAATGGAAATGTAAGGATTTATGTAAGAGATGCTCGACTTACTCTGATATAAACACCATAGGGTCAGACTGAGACACAATGAAAGAATACAGGTCAAGGACTGCTACTCTGAACATTTGAGATATGGGGCTATCTACACAAACATAATAAGATAATTGACATAATAATGGCATACCACTAGCCTTATGCTCAGGTAGAGTAGGCAGCACCACCAGAGGCCATAGCAGCACTTAAACAGCAATGGCCACATTGATCTACCACAACTGCTAATTACTTTACCAGCGATGCTGTATTCTGATTAGAAAGTTATCACAAGCTCTCTTCTGATTATTTTAATTTTGTTTTAAGAAGAAACACCAGAAGCATTTAAGAAAGCAGGGAGGCACACTGCTGGATGGCTTTTCAAGTCTTTCTTCCAGAGTCATCTGTCTCTCTGATTTTATTAACTGACATGAGTTTGTATCATGATACAAAACATAAGCTGTTCTAATCACTTAGGCCATTGAATGTACTTTTTTTTTTTGCAGTGTTAACATTTTAATCTTGATTTATTATCACACTCACCTTGATTCAGAAACATTGCCCTCTTTCACCGTCATTCAACAAATGAATAAAAAAGAGCCTTCACTATCAACATTAAAAACTGCTAGGAGTACAGGTGAGTATCTCAGCAGCACAGAATGCACTTACAGGACCCTGATTTCAATACACAGCAATGCAAAATACACACATACATATGCATACATACACAGACAGAAAGACAGACAGACACACACACACAAAGCACACACTTAAACAAACACACATACTTCTATGCTAATTTTTCCTGGTTGATTGACAATTATTAAGATTATTTTTTTATACAAGTAAGATGAGACATACTTTCTTACTTGATAAATGAAATCCTTCAATGGCACTATTTTGTCTATCTCATTAACAAATACATCCAAGTTCCATCATTGGAGCACATGGCTAAAGCTGCAGGCCAGAAGTTGTGCAATACCTGAACTATGTCTTTACTCAGTGGGCCCCAGTGCTTGAGCATGCCACGTTTCTTTAATACAGTAATTACATAAGACATATATATGACAATGAGAACAGAAAAACACACACACACGTAGTTGAACCAGAGAAAATATACACTCTATTAGAGGGTCATGAATTAATTACTAAGCACAACATTAAATTGCTTTATTTAATATTCAAAAATTATTATGGAAGCAATACATTAAATTTTCCATTTTTATAACATACAAAACTGAATCTTCATCATGAAATTCTCCAATTAGTATAATGATATTCTCAAAGAATAATAAAGCCAACAATTTTTGAATGGAGACAAGTATTTATGAAACTCCCAATTGAATGTTGAAGGATCATTTTGATGTCTCTTCCATGAAATGAAAACCAACCTTCAAAACATTTTACTAGTTTAGTTATTTAAATTGAAGAGAACTCTTCTCTACTCAGGTTTCTCTGTTCATACCTGCATATCCAGTTCCTGGCACCTCTGCTTTAGCTCTTCCTTTTCTGCTATGGCCTCCTGAAGCTCTTCTAAAGTCCTTTTAAGCTGAAACAGAAAACATTCCCAAAAGACCATGTTTAGCAACTTAAAACAATGAATCCTTCTGTCAACATATATACAGTGATACTAGAAATCATGTCTAAATTTCACCTTTTAACTAATGAGCCTTCATTGATTGCCTTGGTGTGATATATAATCTTACTAATAGTTTAGGATAAAGTCCAGCAAAAACTAAATTTTACGAAAATTTTGGGACATTTGGGACTTAAAGTTTATTAGACATTGCATTTTTAAATTTCATTACAGAAAATATGTTTTAAAAAAGTATGCTTGACCACTGCTCATAGGAAGCCCATAGGCTGCTCAGTTTTCAAGTGGTTTCCCTAGTAAGGGGTACAGAGCATGTCTCTGACATGAACTCAGTGGCCGGCTCTTTGATCACCTTCCCCCTTCCCCAGGGATGCAGCCTTGCCAGGCCACAGAGGAAGATGATGCAGCCATCTTTCGATGAGACCTGATAAGCTAGGGTCAGATAGAAGGGGAGGCAGTCCTCCCCTATCAGGGGACTAGGGAATGGGCAAAAGAGAAGAGGGAGGGTGGGTGGGACTGGAGGAGACAAGGAAGGACGTTACAGAAGGGATACTACATGAATAAATTGTAATAAGTAAATATACAAATAAAACTAAATTAAAAAAACAGTATGCTTATAGTTAAACAAATTTATCAAAAAAAAAATTGAAATATTCTTTAAGATTCCTAATATTACTCCCCTGGAGGGGGTGGGTTGAAGCCGAACACTTGTAAATGCATTTGGCCTCTTCTTTTACTCTTTCCATTGACCACCTAGATCAGGTTAGACACAGGAAGAGGGGGGCCCTTTTTCTAGTAGAAAGTGCTGTCACAGACTCCTGAGTCTTTGAGCTACTTCTCCAGTCCCAGACAAAAACGATAAAAATTGTGAATGTGTGTGTGTTATCTGTGTTTATCAGTATTGAAAGCATAATAAAAATTTTGCAGATTTTAAAAAATTATCTACTGCTTAATGATACAACCAAGTAGAATGGGCCACATCAAGGATCAGATGGAATATTTAGTAGCACTGACTCTTGAACATGATCATAGAAAACACAAAATCTATCACTTCTTAAATTCGTTAGGAATTAGACATTAGGGCCATAGCTCTGACTGCCTTCCTGAGGAGGCCTGCCAGTCCAAAGAACAACTAGGTTAGACACTTTGACTTAAATTCTCTGCCCACATGGTCCTTTGGGGCATAGACAACATCACTGAAATGCACTATATCCTGTGAATACCATTTACCAGGATACCTCTCTGCCTACCGTTCCAAGGAGGGCCTTCTGACCCCAGGAACATCCAGGTTAGCTCCCCACCCCAATCCCAATTCCCTGTCAGGTCCCTCTGGGACACAGCCAGCAGTGAGCTGTGCACTGTCCCCTGAGCTACGTCGGCCTAGCCACATCTCTTACTGCCTTCCCAAGGAGGCCTACTGACCCAAAAACCATCCAGTTGGCCAGCCAGCACCAGGGACAACAGATGTCTAAAGGCTATTGTAAGAACACAATCAACAAGAGCCAGGGCAATATAGAGCCACCACAGTCCAGCTATCATTACTACAGTAAGCCCTGGATGTCCTAACATAGATGAAGCATACGAAGTTAACCTTACTTCCAATCTTTTGAAGATGATAGATGCCTATAAAGAGAAAATTAATAAATCCCTTAAAGAAATAAAGGAAAATAAAATCAAACAGATGAAAGAAATGGATAAAACTGTTCAAGACCTGAAAATAGAAACCGATGCAATAACGAAAACAAAACACTAAAAGAATCCTGAAGACAGAAAACCTAAGGAAAAGGAAAGGAACTATAGATGCAACCATCACCAACAGAATACAAGAGATGGAAGAATCTCAGGTATAGAAGACACGATTGGAGAAATTGATACCTCACTCAGTCAAAGAAAATGTTAAATCTAAAGAGTTCCTGATACAAAACCAAAAGAAAGTGCATGCACGCACTCACAGACAGGACACACAGACACCACACACACGCACATACACACTCATGCGTGCACTACCACCACCAACATCAAAATAACAGGAATTAGCAATCATTGGTGATTAATCTCTCAACATCAATGGATTGATTCCCCAATAAAAAGATACACAATAAAATATAAAAATAAAAAGATACACACCTCAACAACAAAGATAGACATTACCTCAGAGTAAAGGAATATAAAAAGGTTTCCCAAGGAAACAGACCCCCAAGAAACAAGTTGGAGTAGTCATTCTAGTATCTAATAAAATACTTTCATCCAAAATTAATCAAAAGAGATGAGAAAGAACATGTCATACTCCTCAAAGGAAAACCTTAATTCTGAATATCTATGCCTCAAATCCAAAGGCACCTACATTTGTAAAATAAACTAAGCTTAAATCACACATGGAAACCCATATATCAATAGTAGGATACTCCAACAACCCTCTCTCGCCAATGGACACATCAAGACAGAAACTAAAGAGAGAAATAATGAAATTAACCAATGTTATGAGTAAAATTTATCTGAGAGACCATTTCATCCAAACACGAACATTTTCCAAAACTGAGGGTCAAAAAGCAAGCCTCAACAGATATAAGAAAATTGAAATGATCCCTTGAATCTTACCAGATCACCATGGATTAAAGCTGGATTTCAGAAACAACAGAAAGCCTATAAACTCATGCATACTGAACAATTCTCTACTCAATGACTACCGGTCAGGGAAGAAATAAAGAAAAATACTAGAAGACTTCCCTCCTAGAATTCAATGAAAATGAAGGCACAACATACCCAAAACTCATGGGACAAAATGAAAGCATCGTTAAAAAGGAAATTCATAGTACTGAGTGTCTTCATAAAGAAATTAGAGAGTTCTTATACCCAATTTAACAGCATACCTGAAAGCTCTGGAACAAAAAGAAGCAAACACACCCAAGAGGAGTAAATGGTATGAAATAATCAAACTCAGGGCTGAAATCAGTAACTTAGAAACAGAGAATAATACAAAGAATCAACAAAACTAAGAGCTTGTTCTTTGAGAAAATCAACAAGATAGACAAACCCTTAGCCAAAATACCTAAAAGGCAGACAGACAGTATTCAAATTAACAAATTCAAAGAAGCATTAGGTCTTACTTCAAAAATCTATATTTACAAAATTGAAAACAAAATGGACAATTCTCCTGATAGATACCACTTGCCAAAGTTAAATTAAGATCAGGTAAACAATTTAAATAGATCTATAACCCCAAAGGAAATAGAAGCAATCATTAAAAGTCCTCCCAAAACAAACAAACAAACAAACAAACAAACAAAAAACAAACAAACAAAGAGTCCAGGGCAAGATAGTTTTAGCACAGAATTCTACCAGACTTTCAAAGAGCTAATACTATACTCCTCAAAATATTTCAGAAAATAGGAACAGAAGGAATATTGTCAAACACATTCTACGAGATCACAGTCACCCTGACACCTATACTACACAAAGACTCAACGAAGAAAGACAATTTCAGAGCAATTTTTTTTCTATGAACATAGATGCAAAAAATAAAAAATAAAAATAACAAACTATGCATAAACCAAATCCAAGAACACATCAAAAACATCATCCACATGATTAAGTAGGCTTCATTCCAGGCATGCAAGGTGGTTCATCCTGCATGTACTCCACCAATATAAACAAAGTGAAAAGAAAAAAAAAAAAAAAAAACATTATCATCTCATTAGATGCTGGAAAGCCTTTGACAAAATCCAACACCCCTTCATGTTAAAAGTCTTTGAAAAATCAGGCATACAGGAGCATACCTAAACATAATAAAGGCAATATACAGCAAATCTATAGCCAACATCAAATTAAATGGAGAGAAACTTAAAGCAATTCCACTAAAATCAGGGACAAGACAAGGCTGCCTACTCTCTCTATATCAATATAGTACTTGAAGTTCTAGCCAGAGCAATAAGACAACTAAAGGAGATCAAAGGAAATACAAACTGGAAAGAGGTCAAAAGTATCACTATTTTCAGATGATATTACAGTAAAAATAGTGACCCCAACAATTCTACCAGGGAACTCCTACACCTGATAAACACCTTCAGGAAAGTGGTTGGATACAAAATTAAAAAAGAAAAAAATTCAGTAGCCCTCCATTCTATAAATGAAAAACAGGCTGAGAAAGAAATTGGGGAAACAACACCCATTACAATAACCACAGATAATATAAAACATTTTGGTGTAACTATAATGAAGCAAGTTAAAGACTTGTATGACAAGAACTTCAAGTCTCTGAAGAAAGAAATTGAAGACAATATCAGAAGACAGAAAGATATCCCATGCTCACGGATCAGTAGGATTAACATAGTAAAAACAGCCAACTTACCAAAAGCAATCCACTGATGCAATGCAATTTCCTTCAAGTTTCCAACACAATTCTTTACAGACCTTGAAAAAAAACTACTCAACTGGATATAGAAAAAAAACAAGCAAACAAACAAAAAACCCAGGACCTCCTGGACAACTGTGTATATAAATAAACTTTTGAAATTATCACCATCCCTGATTTAAAGCTGTACTACAGAGCCATAGTAATAAAAACTACATGGAATTGGCAGAAAAAGACAGGGTGATTAATGAAATTGAACCAAAGACCCAGAAATAAAATCACATACCTACAGACACCTGATTTTTGACAAACCTGCCAAAACCATACAATGAAAAACTGAAAACATCTTCAACAAACAGTGCTGGTTTAACTTGGACATTGGAATGTAGAAGAATGCAAATAGATCCATATTTATCACCTTGCACAAAATTCAAGTCCCAGTGGATCAAAGACCTCAACATAAAAAATGGACACACTAAATCTATTAGAAGAGAGGTAAGGAAGAGCCTTGAAAAGAATGGGTACAGAGACAACTTCCTGAATAGAATACCAACAGCTCAGGCACTAAGATCAACAATAAATGGAACCTCATGAAACTGAAAAGCTTTTTCTTCAAGGAAAAGGACACTGTCAATAGAACAAAATGGCAGATGACAAACTGGTAAAAGATCTTCACCAACCCTACATCTGAAGGAAGGCTAATATCCAAAATATATAAGGAACTCAAGAAACTAAACACCAACAAACTAAATAACCCAATTAAAATGGGGTACAGAAGTAAGCAGAATTCTCAACAGAGGAATCTTGGCTGGGAAGCCTTAAACAAATGTTCAACATCCTTAGTTATCAAATCAAAACATCTCTGAGATTCCATCTGATACTCATCAAAATGGCTAAGATCAAAAACTCAAATGACAGCACATGCTGGTGAGGATGTGGAGGAAAGGGGACACTTCCCCATTACTGGTGGAGTAAAAACGTGTACAAGCACTTTGAACATCAAGTTGGCAGTTTCTCAGAAAACTGGAAATAGTTCTACCTCAAGATCCAGTTATACTCCTGAGCATATACCCAAAAGATGTTCCACCATACCATAAGGGCATTTGCCCAACTATGTTCATAGCAGCTTTACTCATAATAGCCAGAAACTGGAAACAACCTAGATGTCCCTCAACAAAAGAATGGATAAAGAAAATGTGGTACATGAATATTACTTAGCTATTCAAAATAATGTCATCATGAAATTTGAGGGCAAATGGATGGAACTAGAAAATATCCTGAATGAGGTAGCCCAGATGCAAAAAGACATGCATGGTATGTACTCACTTACACATGGATATTAGCCATAAGAACAGGATAACCATGCAACAACCCATACACCCAAAGAAAGCTAAGTAACAAGGAGGGCCCAAGGAGAATGCTTAAACCTCAATCAGAAGGGGAAATTAAATAGACATAGGAGGAGAATAAAGGGAGGGAAGTGGGCTGGAGAGAAGGTGAGGAGGGGAACCGAATGGGGACCCAGTATGGGTAGGAAAGGGCTGAAAGAGAGAGGGAAATCAGTGGGGGGACATCTCTGGAATGAACCGGAGTCCTGAAAAAATGAAGGCTCTTAGGAGTCTATGGGGGTGACCGTAGCTGAGTCTTCTAATAGAGGGCGATATTAAGGCAGAAGTGCCCACTTCCTATAGTCTGGTTGACTACCAGTAGAAGGAAGAGGACACCAACCCATCCAAAAACAAAAATCTTTCATCCAAAATTTGTCCTGCCTACAAGATGTGCAGGAATAAAGATGGGGCAGAGATTGAGGGGATGGCCAGCCAACGACTGGCCTAACTTGAGACCCATCCCATGGGAGAGAGCCAACCCTGTCACTATTAATGATACTGTGCTACACTATGCTTGTAGGCAGAAGCCTACCATAACTGTCCTCTGAGAGGCTTCATCCAGCAGCTGATGGAAACAAAAGCAGGAGTCAAGGACTCCTACAGAGTAAACTACCCTGAGCCTATGGGAGTTCACAGTCTGAACCACCAACCAAAGAGCATGCATGGGCTGGACCTAGGCTCCTACACATATGTAGCAGATGTGCAGCTTGGTCATCATTTGGGTCCCATAACAATTGGAGTGGGAGAGGGGGCTGTCGCTGACTCTGTTGACTCACTTTGAATCCCTTTCTCCTAGCTGAACTGCTTTCTCTGTCCTCAGTGGAAGAGGATGCAACTAGTCTTGCTGAAACTTGATGTGTCAGGAGAGGTTGGTACCCGTGGGGGGGAGTGTCTTCCCTTCTCAGAGAAGAGGAAAGAGAGGGGGGTATGAAGGTGGGACTGGGAGGAAAGGAGGGAAGGGGGCTGTGATAAGGATGTAAAGCAAATAATAATTTTTTAATGAAAGAAATCAGAATGGACATAAAAGGAACGAAATACATATTAGTACCCAAGTGTGATCTTATAGCAAATCAGATTCAGTTTCACAGAAATAAACAAAAATTATTCTTTAAACCTTTTAAAATAACTGGTAGAGGAATCATGTCACCGTTGTCAACCATCTCCTCCCACAATGAAATCTTACCTGCTGCTCTAAGTCTCCAACAGTGTCACTTGCAGGAGAGTTCACTATTTCTTTACTCATCAACTAGAAGAGCGAAAATAGCCAAGGTAAATACAATAGTGCAATGTTTATGATAATCTATTTACTTGAAAGTAAACTGATTTATATTTAACTTATCTTGCTTTAATTTAATGATTTTAGAACATTAATCAGATAAAAATTTTATTAGATAAAACCAAATAAGAACCTTTAAGTATGTTAGTGAAAATATTAAAAATAAATTAAAATCCAAGTTTTAGGAGATATATTACTATTAATACAAATCATTTTTTAAATGGAGAACTATTTCATTTCTTTTATTTTTTGCTTTTCCTATCAGGGGTCTTATGAGGTAGACTAAGCTGGTTTCAAGTTTGTGATCCTCCTGTAATAGCTAGGACTAGAATGCATTGGTCCTCCTAAAAAAAAATAACTCATATCTCATATATTAACTTTTCACCCAAGATTTATAACTGGTATTAAGAGCCAATACTGTATCCCAAGAATCTGATATCCTTTCTATTATGTATGATGTAATCATAGTCCTAAATTCAGGTTATTTGGCTCCAAAATCTAAGTTTTCACAAGTCTAAAGTTCTAAATGTATGTGATAGATACACAAGAGTGTCAGGAAGACAGTTCCAGCTTACAAGAAGAGAAGTGGAAAGTCCCACATGCAGCAGAGTTGACTACTTTGTTCTTATCAGTGAAAAATACTTTAAGGGTCTGAGGATTTAGCTCCGTGCTAGAGCACACAATCTCATGAGAGTCTGAGTTCGGTATTTTGAAATACTAATTATCAACTCGCTTTTAGAATTATGGGCCCTAAAACTGAACTTAAAGGCTTTCAACCATATTTTTAATTGTTAGAAAGTTACATGTAGCCTTACATCACTTGGGTCTTCACACTCATGTGAGCGTGGCATCACTTACCTCCTGAATGGCAGTCATGACCACATGTTGAACAGATTCTTCCAGGGTCATTATATTTTTAATATGTTCTGTAATTTAAAAAATTAAACGTCATAAAATCTGTTCTATATAATAATCAAAGTGTGAAAATTAAGTAAGCATAAATGATCCTTCATGCAAGTACACTAAACTAATTCACTAATAAGTCCATTAAAAGATGAAAATACTTACCTTAGTAATGTAAAATTTTTAGCCAAATAAAAAACCTTTTTTTCTATTATTTTCTTTTTAAGGTTTATTTATTTATATGAATGCTGTCTGCATATACACCTGAAGTTAGTAGAGGGAATCAGATCCCATTATAGATGGTTGTAAGCCACCATGTGGTTACTGGGAATTGAACTCAAGACCTCTCCAAGAGCAGCCAGTGCTCTTAACCACAAGCCATCTCTCCAGTTCCCCTTTGGGTTTTTAAAGTAAAATAAAAATACTGCAAGTAATATTAAGACAATTGATAATAACTATCCAATTTTAGATCCAGAAATTTTGTTGTACCATTTGCATTCATAGGTACACATGCAGCTTTCTGCAGTATCTGCTCAGCATCCATTAATTCGCAAAGATCTAAACCTTTCCACAAACATATGCAGTAAGCAAAGGCAACTCACCCTGACAAGAAATGATCTTACTCAGAGAATGCCTCAGATACCAGCCGACTTACGTCCACTTCAACTAGTGTGATTGTGACCCAACCACAGCCCTCAAATGTATCCAATACTTTTACGTTTCCTGATCCTTTTGGAAGCTCCCGACAGGTCCTCTAAATCTCCCTTTCCTTTGTGATGCTAAGAGTCTGAAAGGTTATGCACTTGACCACTAAATACTAAGGAGAAAAATAATTAACTGAACAACGTACCAAAGACGTACTGGTTTCCTTTAATATGCTGGATGCTTCAAGTCTGCTGAAATCTACATGAAAATTGCCTTCCCCTTTGAGAAGAGTATTCTTAATAGTCATCCAATCTCATTTTAAAGTGCAAAAATACAGAAGTTGTTTTATAACCTTGAATTTAGGGGCTCATTTTTTGTGAACTGTTTTTCTTTTTACTTTGATTCCATCGGCAGTTCTGAGGATGGAATCCAGGGCTTTGCATATGATAAATGGGAGTTCTACTACTAAACCACACCCTCATCCTACTAGTAGTTTTTATTTAACTAGTCAAACCTAATTTTTAACCCAGACAAATATTTTGAAAGTTAAACTGTTTCTTTATGTGTACTGCTTATTAAACTATCACTTGCAAATCTAGTGACTGAATTTCCTTTTAAAAATATGAAGACAAGAACAATTAATAATGCTTAGGGTAAATTATGAATGAGATAGTGTATTAAAATTTTCAGGGTACAACAAAATCATTAACACTGGGGAAATTATAGCTTAAACGGTCAATTATGGCTTATAATATAAGCATGGTGCACTCACAAGAAAATGGTAGAATGCAATACAAGAAATTAAATAACACTAAAATGAAATAGAATCAAAGCAAAATGTTATGTCTCCAAAGATGAATTATTTTTGAAACATAATTTATGGAAACATAAATTAGGCAGAAATGTTAAAACTAACCAGAAACCAAAACAGAAGAAAAGTATTAATCAAAAAATAAAAGAACAACAGTAACAAAATATTCTAGATTTAAACCTAAACTATTCCTTTTCAAATTATTACAACTAGGGCATTTTAACCTGAATGCGTAAAAATTCTTAATCATTACAAAAAAAAAAAAAAAAGAAACAAACAAACCAAAAAATAAATATCTTTAATGTCCCCTGACACTAATATAGAAAAAGAGATCACTTGTCCTGTAAAAAGTGTGAAAAGGTATGCATATATGCATATATGGCAAATGCAGGAATAGGAAAATTGTATGGGGTGTGTATGTGTATTTTATAAACTACAGTTAATTTCTTGTTACTTTATATTTCTTGAGCTTGGTCTTATTGAATTAACTTGTCTTGTATCCTTTTCTTGAACATGCAGATGATTTCCTGAAGGAGATACAGTAAGAGCAAGCTTTGGGCAAAATACACAGAAACAGTGTCAAAGCTGTTCCCGCTCAAACTGATCCAAGTTCCCACTGGAAAGGAGACTCAAGTCTACTCAGTTTACTTTTATGACACTTGTGCTCAGAAGCACATAAGATTACTTATATATATTAATGTAATTGCTGTTATAATATATTTATTAGTGTAATGTACCAATTCCATTAATATCACTGTCCCACTTCTCAAAAGAAAAAGGTAGACAGTTTTGTTCTAAACAGAGCAGCAACTATTTGAAAAAGTTGGGATTATAAAAATTTATGAGCTGAATATTTTTTTATTAAAAATTAAATGAACCAGGGGAGCAGCCTTGCCAGGCCACAGAGGAGGACAATGCAGCCAGTTCAGATGAGACTAGATAAGCTAGGGTCAGATGGAAGGGGAGGAGGACCTCCCCTATCCATGGACTTGGGAGAGGGGCATAGGAGGAAATGAGGGAGGGCAGATGGGATTGGGAGGGTAGAAGAGAGGGGGCTACAGCTGGGATACAAAGTGAATAAATTATAATTAATATAGAAATAAAAATTTAAAAAATTAAATGAACCTAAAATTGTATCTTACTGTCAACCCAGTATGTCCAGATTTTTCAACTGTTTTAACAGTTGAAATGACAGTTTCAAACATGCTTCATTTAGCCACCAACCACCAGAATACAGTTAGCCAAGAGCTGCCGCATTCATTGCTAATGACAGGGAGTCTAGAACTTATATCTAGTATATACTGCAGAGTGATTCAGCCACACAGCAGGAAGATAACACCTTCCTGTTAATGTCAGCACTGAGAGCTAGTAATGTAGATTGTTTCTAGAAAATGGGAACCTCAAGTGACTAGATCTCACTTACCTTGCTTCTTTTCACAGTTGACTGCACAGCCTAGAATAAGCTGAAGCAACCTCCCAAGTTCCACAGGATCTGAACACTCACTTATTTGGTTTAAATCAGGGATAAGTTCTTCAGAAATTTGCTGCCCCAAAAACTGAAGAATTAAAATAATAAATTGGATTACTCATTTACATAGGCTACAAAGAATTTGCATTATTATTTTAAAAATTAATTCAAAATAATTCCATGAATTAAGAAATCACAAGCCAGTAATATTGACTAAAACCAAGTCAATAATATTCTGGTCAATTCTCAATATCCTGGTCAATTGTGTTTGATGTTTATTTGACCTCATATCAGAAAAACAAGGATTTGTTATGGAGGACCCAAGCTACATTACAATAACAGAAATGCTTATCTTGGGAAGCAGTAAAAAGGATTATGTTAGAGCAAAAGACTAATGCATGCAAAATTACATAGACAACCTGAAGGAGAAGCCAGACTATCTGAAGAAAGTCTGTGATAGTATGTATCACTTAGATTCACAGCATAAACCAGTGTACTTCTGCAAATAAATAAAAAAGCCAATAGTTTTGACTTTTTCTGGCCTTCTCTTTATTTTCTTGAAACTTATTAAGTTTCTAAGGACTCTGGGCATGTAACACATTGAAAATTCTCATAGCAGTATTAAAACTTTTCCAAGAAACTTTCAAATTTTTTTCTGTAATGTTTAAAAATAGAAAAAAATTCTTTACTAACAAAATCAGTTCAAAGGCTACCAATATTATGCAACAAATTCTATCTGTGAAAATAACCAATTTAGAGTATCAAAATGAAAGCTATCTTCTTTCTTTTTCCCCCCTTTGGAAATCTATTGCATTTAATCCTTAAACTTCCCGATTTTTAGAAGTTATGAGTGCTCTGCAAATGACAATATAATTATTACAATTATGAATTTTATTAAAATACAATGCTAAAAAGTCATGCAAATGGCATTTGTTTAAAATCAGATGTTTCTTGTACCTCATGATAGTAACTTATAATTCCATGGAGGACCTTCTTTAGGTTACTAGCCTAAAGTAGAACAAAAAGAAGAAATCAATGTTTCATGTTAATAATGAAAGACATACACAAAGGTGAGAATCACATATCCAGTAAAAATAGCAAAACATTATCAAATTCCTCACCAAGAAAGAAATATGTGTAATAAAACTAATAATAGAAATTCAAAATACATATATGAAATAAAAATTACCAGAATTGAAAAGAAACATCAGAATCATCAGTAGAGACTTAAGGATGACTCCCTATGTAGTTGATCAGAAAAATAAACAGAATATACATAAAATACTGCACTGTCAACAAGTTTTGCACAACATAATTTTTGTGAATAACTGAAAATATATATTGTTTTCAGTTGCACTTGGAGCATTCACTAAGACACAATATAAATGAGAAAGTAAATAACTGTAAACATACAATATTCTAACTGCAGGTATATTCCTAGGACAAAGGGTTTATTTTTTTAAAAATTTATGAACAAAAAAACCCACCAAATGCAGGTAAAAAACAAGTTATGAAAAGAAGATATTAAGCTTATTGCTTTTCTAGTTGTAATTCTCTTTTGGATTTTCGTTTCTGATAGTAGGTAAGTGAATAAATATATAAATATGTTGAAAATATAAAATTTAATGTGAAGCTTCATAGCTTCTAGGTACATATACTGTATAGACTCTGGGTCTGCCTAATTTTGGTGTATGATATTTTTACTTAATTGCAAAACTGGAATTAAATCAAAAATCTACAAATAACAGGTATTTAGATTTTGAATTAGCTACTTCTAATTTTCCCACATGTCAAAGCATATTCATGTGTAAAATTACCAAACATTTTGGGTTAAATGAAAATAAACACACAGTATATCAAAATGTATAGAGGGTGTGAGCTGGAGAGAGCTCAGTAGATGACAAGCTTGCTGGCATACCATGTAGGCCTGATGTTTATCCCAAGAACCCATCTTGGAAGAACCCATGCGACGGAAGATGACACTTTAGAAATTTGTTCTCTGACCCCAACACACACAATGTAGCATGTGTACACTTCCATACACACAGCATATATACAATAATAAAAAAATATTTTATAATGTATGGAATGAATAAGGCAGTATTTAATACTAGGAGAGAAAACAAGTCTAATATTATCTAAACCTGTTCAAGAAGCAAGATAAAGAAAAGCACATGTAAATAAAAAACAGAAAAAGTCAATGAGGAAATCAATTAAATAAATGATTTTCAAAATATAAAACTGAAAAATAATAAGCTAGATGTTATTAAGGGAAAATTTTAAAAAAATTCAGTTTCAGGAAGAAATGGTAAGACACCATTTATAGATCATATACATAGGCTGAAGAAAAGACTCAATGCTTAAGAACACTGCCTGCTCTTCCAGAAGATCAGGGTTCAATTCCCAGCATCAATATGACAGCTCACAAGCAGTTGTAGCTCCAGGTCCAGGGGACTGAATGCTCTCTTCTCACTTCTGCATATACAAGGCATGCACATGTAACCGAGACATACATGCAGACAAAACACTTATACAAAATAATAACTAATTTTAAAAGATTTTATATATATATATATACATATATATATATATATGTTCATTAGCATCGTACTACAGTAGCACTGTTAAGAACTATGACACAAATCAGATATCCTTAATGAAACAAAAGCCCCCACAAGACACAAGGAAACTAACAGCAACAAAATGGTTTTAAGAACAAAATTATTTTTCCAGATTCTTATAACACTAAACATATTGTGTATACAATTCAGCAATTCCACCAAGGAATTTCTTCCAAAGAAATTGTCTAAGCAAAGATTCATGTGTGAAGTTCATTACCATAGCCTAACCTAGAAATAATTCAAATATTCCATCATGTGAACAGTGATATGGTATATCACTCTAATACAAAACAATAAAGCCATAATTTTAATACAGGCAACACAGACGAATCTCAAAATCATTACACTGAATAAATGAAGTCCACCGACACAAATAGTTCATAGTGTTTGGTTTCATTTATACAGAATTCTAGTGACACAAAGCAAATGTATGGTCATCAGAGGCCAGTCACTGGGTGAGGATAGAGACCAAAGAATATGCTCTTGGTTGACAGAAAACTCTGTATTTATACGATGATATTCATCTATGCATAAACTTAAATGTCCTAGTTACTTCCTTGTTGCTGTGGTAACACAATGGCCAAAAGCAAACTGGGGAGGAAAGGGCTTATTTGGCTTACAAGTCCTGATCACAGTCAATCACTGAAAGAAGTCAGGGCAAGAACTCAAGCAGCAGCCAAGGCAGCAACCTTGGAGGATAGCTGCTTAATGATGTGCTTTCAGGTACATTCATTCAGCCTGCTTTCAGAAACTTCCCAGGACCTCCTGCCCAGGGGTGGCACTGCTGGGCTTTCTCACATCAATCAACAATCAAGAAAACGACAACCTGACATGCCCACAGGCCAATCAGATGGAAGCATTTCTTCTTCAATTATGCTTCTCTTCTCCCAGGTAACTCTAGTTTGTATCGTGTTGACAAAAACTGACTAGCACAGCATGTGTTAACTAAAAATATGGAGTTGAGCACAGTGCCACTATTCCTGCATCATGTACCCCACCCTATTCCTGCATACCTTTATTCTCCAGTTGTCTCCGACATCATCTTTAATTCGGCTTAACCAAGAATCATTGAACCAAGCTACGTCACTAAAACAAAAATATAAAGACTAAACTTTAAAATGGTTTATAGCATCTTAATTATTTAATTTATTTACAGTTTAAGATCTATCCATAGTGAGATTAGCAATATTTTAAATGAAGCTACTCATCTTTTGGTGATTCTAAAAATTATAAATTGAAATTTTTTTTTCCTATTTAAGCTCTTTAAGTCATTAACAACTGCAATTTAACAAACACTAAACATTTAGCATTAGGCATTGTTAGTAGATGATATAAATTACCAATCCTGAAGAAGTACAAAGAAATCCAGTACTCTGAAGTGTCTACTATGTATGAGGCACTAACTCTGTGTGAGGTATTACTTTATTTAAATATCATAGTACTTTGGCAAAGGATATGCTATGTTCAGTCTCCCTGTTTAAGGAACAAAAGAAAAAGGCAAAGCAATTTGCCTCAAATATATTGGTACATGCCAAACCCCAAACACTAAAGAAAATTTATTTTCATGAGAAATAAGGTCCTAATGTTTATATTGAAGATCAAGACAAATAACCATTATACAAAAATGTTATTAATTTAACAAGGTTTTAAACATGCTACATATACAAAGCACATTAACAGACTATAATCTAGAGTACTTGGAAACCTGTCTAAGGTACTGAGCAAAACCAATATGAAGATTACTTATTGACTCTTAGAGAAATAGCTACTAGAGAAAATAAAAGGCACAAATAACTGAAAGCAGGGCTGGTGAAGAAAAATTCAGTCTGTTTATTTTCTAATAAAACTAAGCAAAAATCATCATATTATTCTGTTTAATTCTTTCCAGAATATGTCTTCAAGAATTTAAGCAGCTAACTGGAGGATCAATGCCCCTAGACTATTCTTGAAAAATCGATCAGGACTCAAGGTTCTGACTTTCTATTGTTACCGCTGAGTGAAAACACTGTTTTTGGAGTCAAACTAAACTAACACAAATCCCAGCTTCACTGCTTGACTGTTAGCTCTTTATACCCTCAGTCCTCAGGGATACACTGGACAAAAAAATAGTAATACCCAGTTTATAGAAACAAAACAACAATCTCAAATGAGGGCTAGGAAGATGGCTCAGTGCATAAGCATGTGTATTAAGTTCAGACCTGCAGCTCCCATATAAAAGTTGAGTGCAGCAGTAACCGAGAGATGGGAGGGGATGGGGCAAAGATGTGTGGATCCTGGGAACTCACTGCCAACTAGCCTAGCCAAAATGGTGAGCTCCACGTCATACATTAGCCTGTTCCAGAAAATAAGGTAAAGAATGATCGAGGAAAATACTTGACACCAATCTTTGGTTCCATAAGCATGTAAATGGACAACCACACACACAAATAACCCATAAAATGGGACCTATCACGATATAGCTAGTAAGTACCCTGATGTCGGCTATCTGCTCAAATACCTACAAAACGAAAAAAAATGAATTTGTGATGACTAAAGCCTTACTATTTCAATGCTGTACCACACTCCTCTTTGCAAAAGAGACCCAGTCAAATACAATAAAAACAAGCAAATACTGTACAGTTGGTCAGTGACAAAGCTATGCCTATCTTCAGGGAAAGTGGAATATATTCTTGGTAGTATTATGTAGAACCACATTTCCCAAAAGGATATGTTTCTTTTACCGCTATGCCTACAAATGTGACCTTATTTAGGAACAGTGTCTTCACAGAATCAATCAGGGTAGGAAGAGATCACACTGACTTAGAATGGGTCCATTAATACTAGTGCCCTTAAAATGGAACAGACAAAGGTGCAAACACAGGAAAGCCGAACAAAGGCACAGTGACTCTAGAAATACCCAGGACTACCAGAAACTGAAAAAGGAAAGGAAGATCCTCTCTCTCTGAAGCTCTGGAGGTCAGCCCATTTAACAGCTTGATTTAGTCTTCGAACTACAAGAACTGTAAGGGAACGAGGTTATGTTGTGTTAAGCTACAGCCTGTGGCACTCTTACAGCAACCCTAGAAAACTAACACGGCTACGGGTGTATTTTCCCCCAGTGTTTTGTTGTTTTTTTCCCACAGTTGAACCTTCCAAATGAATTTTTAAAAGAGATGCACATACTACATAACCAAGCTAAAGAAAAGGAACTACAGAACCTATCACTAAGTCCATGGCTCCCATGACTAATCTTATAACTTAAACAACTGTTTAAGATCTTTTTATATAGAAGCCTACCTACCTCATAAGCAAAAATGATTGTTCTAACATTTAATAAGTTTTATGTGATTTGATATGAATCAACAGTACAATTTATTATGTTAACAAATACAGTGCTTTGAAACAGTCAAAGAAATATAATGGAATCAGCCTTTTTATTGGAATTATAATACTCTGACCAAATAAGAAAAAATGTATTCTTGGATGTCTTACTGCCCAAAATACAAACTACTCTACTCCTAATAGAATCAGGAGTAGAGCAGCAGGTACTTATGGGAGACTAGATACCGAAATTTACCATTGCCACTTTACACCTCCCTGAATGCTAGCATTCTAGGGTAAAATAAAAGATATTCATACTGATACAAAAGTTAATAAATGGCTTATCAGAGAGAAAAAAAAACAAAAAACAAAATGAAGGTTCCTTAGATGACAAGGAGACTAAAATATCAAGGAATACATTAAAACAGGCAAATGAAACAAGTTAGGTAATGTTGGTGGAGAAAGGAAGACAGACTGGCTTGGACCTAATTTAGGTCACTGGTCATTTATTTAGTGAAGAAACCTTAGCTAAACTATTTTATTTTCCATGTAAAATAAAAACAATTAGAAGACAATAACACAAACACACACACACACACACACACGAGTAAACGAGTAAAGAGAGACATGCAGAGACACAGAGAGAGAGAGAGAGAGCAAAGATGTTAAAGCTGTTGATAAAGATACCACATGTCATTTAGATAAAATGCGCCTGGTGCTACTCCAAACAGTGCTGGAGATTCTAGGAGATAATACAGCCACACACAACACACTAAGAAAAGGCCCTACAGCATAAAGCCATTAAAGCTCATCAATACAAACAGAAATGATGTTTTTGGCCAAGTATGTTAGCAGTCTAGATGATGAAGCAGGAGGACAGCCCTTAAGTTTGAGGGCAGCCTGGACTACACAGTAAACTCCAGACCACTCTAGCAAGTCTAGATAAAAATGAAGAATGAAACTCGGTGTAAAAAAGAAAACAAAAACAAAGAAACCAAACAACAACAAAACAAAAAAACGGGAAAAAAATGGGGCAGATTTAGGGGTGGATGAATGTGAAGAAAGCACTGTAAGTGAATGGATGGATAGATGTTTTTTATTCATACTAACTAAAAAGTATCTCAATGAAAGCAGCAAGATACATATTCCATCATTAAGCAGTGATCATATCCTCAAATCAAGAAGTACCATATTGCGATTGCATGGCTTTGGCCAAGTAGATCATTTTAAACAAGATATAAATAAGACGTCTAATACTATAAAGTAGAGTATTTTTCAATGACAAAATATATGTTAACATGTTCTGAGTTAATACAAAATGTACATATTAAATTAGATAATTTTCAAAATGCAAAATCATAAACCTGAGATTAGAATCTTCACTACTAAAGTCTTGACCATGCTTTGTAACTTCAAAGTCCATTCACTTACCATGATTACTGGTGGACTAATAAATTACTATTATTTCAATATTAGATTTTTAATGCAATTCTTTTTCCAAATGCAGAATTTTCTGTATTAACAGTATCTAAGAATCTCCATGTAAAGAGTCAATCTGCATCTGCAGGAAATGCAGACAAGTTTATCATTCATTTCCATTTTCTCTTAAATGATATATGAATCTATCAATTATTTGGTTTATATGCATCTTTATAAACAAGCAAGGAGCCATGAGGTTGTAAAATGCTCTTGTTCCCTAGCTGAAAGGATGCCCTGGTTCCATGTCTGACTATGTCAACTGGATAAGATGAGACTTCAATCACTTTTATACAAGTGTTTCAACTGCCACTGGGTTTACATTCTAATGAGGAATACTTTCGTCACTACTCACATTTGATGAAGAACTTGTGCCATGGTCACTCCATTAGTAAGCTGTTTGACATCTTGACAAGGTGAGGCAGTCTTGAATGTTTGCAGCTAAAATGAGACAAAAATCACCTTACTACTACATTATCCTTACAATACAGAATAAATAGAAAGCAACTAAACTGATTTTTTTGTTTAAATACAGATATAAAACTATATTTTATGGCTGTGTAGAATTTGTATAAAAATACATTATTATATAAAATCAAGCCTAATATAAAAAAACACAGTATTGCTCTCATGATGTTATTCAGCATTTCTGAATAATACAAACTCAGACATATCTACAGTAAAGAGGACATCAGAGAAAACTTTGAGATAACTGAACATTAATAAGTTCAAATCACTGAAGTTACTTGATAGGAACATAAAAGCTAGAAGTGTAAGTCTAAAACTACTTAAACCTTATGAAAGTGCTCTGATAGAAACAAGGATTATCTAACAATTAACCCTAGAGCACAGACAGTTGAGTTGTTTCAATTTAGGATGTCTTCAGCTATTGCTAACATTTCAATCCTTGATCTTAAAAACACTCACAAGGCTGAGGAGATGGCTCCCTGGTTAATGGCACCTACTGATACATGTGACGGCCTGTGTTCAATCTCAATCTCCAGAACCCACATGATGTAAGTATAGAACCAATTCCTGCAAGTTGTTCTCTGACCGCCATGCTCCAGCCACAACACATGTGCAAATAATGACTCAAACACAATAAGCAAAAAGAGAAAAGAGTCAAATAATGCAATTAAAATCTGTAATTTAGGAAAGTCTTCTTGTAGAAAGTTCCTGGACAAGAGGTCTTGAAGGTTAAACAGAAAAACTTTGAAGTCAAGGGCCATAGGAAGGAAGTATCAGGAAATATGAATATTTTTATCAAACAGATAAAAGAGAAAAGATGGTATTTTTAAGAAGCAAACATTTCAGTATCACTGGATTGTCAGCAAAAAGGAGGATGAGAAAAAACTGTCAACCAAGGGAACTGGAGAGACAGGCAGGAGTCAGAATTCTGAAGGACTGTGAAAAACAGATTAGACTACATTTGATCCATAACAGAATTGTTTATGTAATAGGAAACTGAAAAAGTTTCTTCCAAAGAAGATGGTTGGGAACACTAAATAAAGGAGGGAACATGATTAGATCAGGTATCTGCTTTGTGGTTATATGTGTTAAATGGCTAGTAGAACAACTTGGACAAACTAAGTTTTCCTGAAGTGCAATGATACATATGTTCAAATCTCCAGCCAAATTAAGTCAGAAAATTTAAAGTGGTTTTGTACATGTTGGCTTTACAGAAATGAAAAAATCACTAAGGAGTTACAGTAAGAAAGAGAAAAATCCACTAGAGACACAGAGTAGGTATGTGCTGCTTCCTGCAACCATCTTTTTTTATAAAATGGGCAGTACGGATACAGGTTGAATGATTTGTATGAGATGTGAAACAAGAACTTTGCAACTAGGTGGGGAAGAAGGAAGAGAAATCGCAGTACAAAGGGCACCTTTATTTTTTTATTTGATTTTTTATATCAATATATTATTTTTATTCATTACAATTTATTCCCTTTGAAACCAAGCTGTAGCTCTCTCCCTCTTTCCCTCCCAATTCCACCCTCCAGTCTCCCCCCATGTCCCTGCCCCGGTCCACTGTTAGGGGAGGTCCGCTTCCCCTTCCATCTGATCCTAGGCTATTAGGTCTCATCAGGAGTGGCTGTATTGTCTTCCTCTGTGGCCTGGTAAGGCTGCACCCCCATGAAGGGGAGGTGATCAAAGAGCAGGCCAATCAGTTTAAGTCAGAGACAGTCCTGTTCCCATTACTAGGAAACCCACCTTGGATACTGAGCTGCTATGGGCTACATCTCAGCAGGAGTTCTAGGTTATATCCATGAATAGTCCTTGGTTGTAGTATCAGTCTCAGAAAAGACCCCTGTGCCCAGATATTTTGGTTCTGTTGTTATCCTTGCGGAGCTCCTGACTCTCCAGGTATTTCTATCTCCCCCTTCTTTCATGATTCCATGCACTCAGCCCAAGGTTTGGCTATGAGTCTCAGCATCTGACTATGCAGGGGAGAGTTTTTCAGAGTCACTCTGTGGTACTCCCTTGTCCTGTTCCCTGTTTTACACCTTTTCTGAAATCCACCCTCTTTGCAGTTCTGAATGAGGATTAAGCATCTTACCCAGGGTCCTTCTTCTTGATTAGCTTCTTTAGGTGTACAATTTTTTTATTTTATTTCAGTTTATTCGCTTTGTGTCCCAGCTGTAGCCCCCCTCCTTTATTCCCTCCTAACCACACCGTCCCTCTTCTCTCATGCCCCTCTCCAAGTCCACTGATAGTAGAGGCCCTCCTCACCTTCGATCTGACCCAAGTTTATCAGGTCTCATCAGGACTGGCTGCACTGTCCTCCTCTGTGGCCTGGCAATGCTGTCCCCACCCCCCTTAGGGGGAGGTGGTCAAAGAGTAGGCCAATCAGTTTATGTCTGAGACAGTCCCTGTTCCAATTACTATGGAACCCACTTGGACCCTTGAACAGGGGTTCTAGGTAATATCCATGAATGGTCCTTGGTTGGACTATCAGTCTCAGAAAAGAACACTTGTGCCCAGGTATTTTGTTACTGTCGCTCTCCTTGTGGAGTTCCTGTCCTTCCCCAGGTTTTGCTAACTGCCCCTACTTTCATAATATTACCAGCACTCTGCCCAAAGTTTGGTTATGCATCTCAGCATCTGCTTTGATATACTGCCGGGCAGTCTTTCAGAGGCCCTTTGTGGTAGGCTCCTGTCCTGTTTCCTGTTTTATCCTTCTTCCAATGTCCATCTTGTTTGTCTTTTTGAGTGAGGATTGATCACGGTACCCAGGGTCCTCCTTCTTGCTTGTAGACATTTGTGTCTAATATCCACTTATAAGTGAGTATATACCATGTGTGTTTTTCTGCTTCGGGGATACCTCACTCAGGATGATCTTTTCTAGGTCCCACCATTTGCCTGTAAATTTCATGATTTCCTTGTTTTTAATTGCTGAGTAGTATTCCATTGTGTAAATGCAACACAATTTCTATATCCATTCCTCAACTGAGGGGCATCTATGTTGTTTCCAGATTCTGGCCAACCTGCTATTATTAACACGGTTGAGCAAATGTCCTTGTTGTGTACTTGAGCATATTTTGGATATATGCCAAGGAGGAAGCTGTATTCTGAACAGTCTGAGAAATCACCAGATTGATTTCCAAAGTAGTTGTACAAGTTTACATTCCCAACAGCAATGGAGGAGGGTTCCCCTTTCTCCACATCCTCTCCAGCATGTGTTGTCACTTGAGTTTTTGACCTTAGCCATTCTGATGGGTGTAAGATGAAATCTCAGGGTCGTTTTGTTTTGCATCTCCCTGATGGCTAAGGACATTGAGCATTTCTTTATAAGTGTTTCTCTGCTATTCGATATACCTCTACAGAGAATTTACTGTTTAGCTCTGTACTCCATTTTTTAATTGGACTACTTGATTTGCTGCTTTTTAACTGTTTAGCTCTGTTTTTCTTACTATTGCTCTGTAGTACAGCTTGAGATCAGGGATAGTCATACCTTCAGATCATCTGTTTTGTACAGGATCGTTTTGGCAATTCTGGATTTTTTTGTTTTCCATATGAAGTTGAGAATTTTTCTTTCAAGGTCTGTAAAGAATTGAGTTGGTATTTTGATAGAAATTGCATTGATTCTATAGATTGCTTTTGGCAGGATGGCCATTTTCACTATGTTAATTCTACTGATCCATGAGCATGGGAGATCTTTTCACCTTCTAATATCATCATCTATTTCTTTCTTCGGAGACCTCAAGTTTTTGTTTTTTGTTTTTGTTTTTGTTTTTTTTTTTTTTTTTCAAACAGGTCTTTCACTTGCTTGGTTAGAGTCACTCCAAGGTACTTTATAGTGTCTATTGTGAAAGGTGTAGTTTCCCTAATTTCTTTATTGGCCCTTTTGTCTTTGGTATACAGGAGGGCTTCTGAATTTTTTTGAGTTGATTTTGTATCCAGCCACTTTGCTGAAGGTGTTCATCAGCTGTAGGAGTTTTCTGGTTGAATTTTTAGGGTCGTTCATGTGTACTATCATATCATCTGCAAATAGTGATACTTTGACTTCTTCCTTTCTGATTTTTATCCTCTTGATCTTTCTTAGTTTGTCTTATTGCTCTACGTAGAGCTCCAATACTATGTTGAAAAGATATGGAGAAAGTGGCCAGCCTCGCCTTGTCCCTGATTTCAGTGGGACTGATTTAAGTTTCTCTCCATTGAGTTTGATGATGGCTATAGGCTTGCTGTATATTGTCTTTACTATATTTAGGTATGTACCTTGTATTCCTGATCTCTCCAAGACTCTAAACATTAATGGGATCTGGATTTTGTCAGATGCTTTTTCGGCATCTAAGGAAGATGATCATGTGGTTTTTCTCCTTCAGTCTGTTTATATGGTGGATTACACTGATGGATTTCCGTATACTGAACCACCCCTGCATGCCTGGGATGAAGCCTACTTGGTTATGGTGGATGATATCTTTGATGTTTTCTTGGATTCGGTTTGCAACTATTCTATTGAATATTTTTGCATCAATGTTCATAACAGAGATAGGTCTGAAGTTTTCTTTTTTTCTTGGGTATTTGTGTGGTTTAGGTATGAAGGTGACTGTGGCTTCATAGAATGAGTCTGGTAATATTCCTTCTGTTTCTATTTTGTGGAATAGTTTGAAGAGAATTGGAGTCAGCTCTTCTTTGAAGCTCTGGTAGAATTCTGTGCTGAAAACCATCTGGCCCAGGCCTTTTTTGGAAGGCAGACTATTGATGACTGCTTCTGTTTCCTTAGGGGCTTTGGGAATATTTAATCTATTTACCTGATCTTGACTTAATTTTGGTAAATGGAATCTATCAAGAAAATTTTCCATTTCCTTCCGATTTTCAAATTTTTTGACACATATGCTTTTGTAGTATGACCTAATGATTGTTTGGATTTTCTCAGTGTCTGTCATCATGTCACCCTTTTCATTTTTTATTTTGCTGATTTGGATAGTTTTTTCTCTGCCTTTTAGTTAGTTTGGCTAAGGGTTTGTCTATCTTGGTGATTTTCTCAAAGAACCAGCTCTTGGTTTCACTGATTCTTTCAATAGTTTTATTTGATTCTAATTTATTGATTTCAGCCCTAAGTTTGATTATTTACAGCCATCTGTTCCTCTTGGGTGTATCCTGTTCTTTTTTTCCCTTGGTCTTTCAGTTCAGCCATTAAGTTGCTTGTATGAGATGCTACAAATTTCTTCTTAAAGGCACTTAGTGCTTTGAATTTTCCTCTGAGTACTGCTTTCATTGTGTCTCATACATTTGGGTATGTTGTATGTTCACTGTCATTGGGAAGTCTTTCATTTTCTTCTTTATTTCTTCCTTAACTCGTTCAGTTTCCATGTACATGTAGGCTTTTTGCTATTTCCATTGTTGTTGAAGTCCAGTTTTAGTCCATGGTGGTCAGATAGACAGGGGATTATTTCAATATTCTTGTATCTGTTGAGGCTTGCTTTGTGACTAACTATATGGTCTATTTTGAAGAAGGTTCCATGAGGTGCTAAGAAGAAGATATACTTTTTTGAGTTTGGGTGAAAAGTTCTATAGACAAATATTAGGTCCATTTAATTTAGGACCTCTACAAGTGCCTTTATTTCCCTATTTGTCTTCTGTCTAAATGATCTGTCCCTTGAGAGTGGGGTGTTTAAATCTCCCACTTTTTAAGATGTTAGGATCGATGAGTGATTTAAGCTTTAATAATTTTTCATTTACAAATGTAGGTGCTCTTGTATTTGGGGCATAGATGTTCAGAATTGTGATATCCTCTTGGTGGATTTTTCCTTTGATGAGAATGAAATGCCCCTCCTCATCTTTTTTTGATAAATTTTGGTTGAAAGTCTATTTTATTAGATATTAGGATAGCTACCCCAGCTTGTTTTCTGGGTCCATTTGATCGAAAAATATTTTCTAACCCTTTACTCTGAGGTACTGTTTATCTTTGTTGCAGAGGTATGTTTCTCCAATGCAGCAGAATGTTGGATCCTGTTTCTGCAAACATTCTGTTAGTCTGTGTCTTTTTATTGGAGAGTTGAGCCCACTGATGTTGATAGATACTTATCAATGAATGTTAATTTCTTTTGTTGTGTGGTTGGTGGTGTTACTGTGTTTCTATGCTTGAATTCTTTTGATTTTTTTGTTGTGTAGTCATCTATATCCTGTTTTCTTGGATGTAGTTGTTTTTGTTGGGTTGGAATTTTCCTTCTGGTATCTTCTATTTGGCTGAGTTGCTATGTAAATATTGTTTAAATTTGGTTTTGTCATGGAATATTGTGTTTTCTCCATCTATGCTGATTGAAAGCTTTGCTGGGTATGGTAGTCTGGGTTGGCATCTGTGGTCCATTAAACTCTCCATGACATCTCCCCAGGCCCTTCTGGCTTTCAGAATTTATGTTAAGAAATCTGGTATGATTATGATAGGTCTTCTTTTATATGTTACTGGACCTTTTCCCTTGCTACTTTTAATAAGTTTTTCTTTGTTCTGTAGATTTAGTGTTTTGACGATGATGTGACGTGAGGAGTTTCTTTTCTGGTCTAGTCTATTTAGTGTTCTGTAGGCCTTTTGTGTGCTTATGGACATCTCTTTAAGTTAGGAAAATTTTTTTCAGTGATTTTTCTGGAAAATATTTCCTGGACCTTGGAGCCTGGAATCTTCTTTTTTGTCTATTCCTAGTATTCTTAAATTTGGTCTTTTCATGATGTCCTTGATTTCTTGGATGTTTTGTGTTTGGAACTTTTCCAATTTTACTTTTTCTTTTGAGAGATGTATCAGTTTCTGCAAGTGTACCTTCACCAGAGATTCTGTCTTCAATCTCTTGTACTATTGGTGATGCTTACCTTTGTGGTTCCTGATCTTTTCTCCAAGTTCTCCAGCTCCAGGGTTTCCTCTGTTTGTGTTTTCTTCATTGATTCTAAATCTGTTTTCATGTCTTGCACCTTTTCCATCATCTGTTTGAATGTGGATTCCTACTTTTCTATGATGGCTTCTATTTTTTTGTTCTTTTCCACTCTATATGCTGCTAATTGTGCCTCTACTTGTTTGGCTGTATTTGCCTGTATTTCTTTGAGATCTTCGTTCGTTTCCTCTTTATTTGCCTCCATTTGTGTGGTTATTCCTTTGAGAGCTTTGTTTCCTCTTTATTTGCCTCTACTTGTGTGGCTATTTCTCTGAGAAATTTGTTCATTTCCTCTTTATGAGCCTCTAACAACTGGATAAGCATAGTTTTAGAGTCATTTTCTTGTGTTTCTGATAAATTGAAATGTCTATTGATTTGGGGGGTTGCTGGTGAAGCTATGATGTCATGATTTTTGTTGAGTGTGTTCTTTTGCTGGCCTCTGGCCATCTGCCTAACTGTAACCTTCACTGTTTGTTCCTAGAGTCTGTACTTCAAACTGGGTCCATCTTTTTCTGGTTTCTGGACTGTTTTTCAGGAAGATGAGAGAGGTCCACTGGTTTGAGAGTGTGCATAGGTGTTTCAGCTGTACCTAAGTGAGGAATGTGACACTGGCGCTATTCCCAGGCGCTGTTAGCTGGCGAAATGAACAGGTGCAGATTCCCTGACTAACTTAGTGGCCTAAGGCCAAAGGTATGTAGATCTTTCTGGGCTCCAGGAATTGTTTGCCTGGAGACCCACAGAGCAGGGGCCTTCAGTGTTGAGAATGCCGTCCCAAGAATCCCTATGTTGCCCAAAATAGGGGTGTTAGTGGTAGAGATCTGTTGTCTGGCTCCTTGCATAGAGGGTCCCCAGATATGGGCCTCTGCAAGCACACACTTGAAGGCGCACTCACTCTAGCAGGACCAGTCAGAAAGCATAGGGGTTCCCCTTGTTCTCTACTCTCCAATTTGATCCTGCAGGGGCAAATGCAGATTTAGGATAACAGTCAGCTCAGTGGTGCTGTAGCTACAGATCTTAGTGTCCACCAGCACTGTGCTAGGAGCCACTGGCACTGGGGGCAGTACACTGTGCTCTGTGGCAGACTCTGCAGGGTACCTCCATAGCCTTCACCACTGCCAGGGAAGGATTATGGCAGCCGGTCCCAAGGGAGTCCGGGTGGGGGGTATGTATTCTCTTTCCCAGATCCTGAGCTGGGGTTTCTTTGCTAGGAGCAGCTGGCACTGCAGGCGGGTACTGTGCTCTGTGGCAGACGCTGCAGACCACCTTCACCTCTGCCAAAGAGGGAGTAGGGAGGTGGATAATGAGAACTGCCTGGGGATTGAGCCCCCAGGAGAAGTCCATGGAGGATTCCATGGGTGAATCTAAATGGTCTCAGTTCACGGTTAGTCCCTTTTCTCCTTAAAAGCCTCAATGTTGTCATTATGGGTTCAGCTGCCTCTCCACTCACCAATTTTAGAGTTTCAGATCCTTTGCCCCTCAGATGCCACCGCCATCTTGGATCCCCCCAGGTGTACAAAGTTTAGTATGTTTATCCTATATTATATGTCTAATATCCACTTACTAGTGAGTATATACCATGTGTGTCTTTCTGCTTCTTGGATACCTCACTCAGGATGATCTTTTCTAGTTCCCACCATTTGCCTGCAACTTTCATGATTTCCTTGTTTTTAATTGCTGAGTAGTACTCCATTGTGTAAACGTACCACAATTTCTGTATCCATTCCTCAACTGAGGGCCACCTGCATTGTTTCCAGATTCTGGCTATTACAAATTAAGCTGCTACAAACATGGTTGAGTAAATGTTCTTGTTGTATAATTGAGTGTTTTTTTGATATATGCCTAGGAATGGTATAGCTGGATCTTGAGGTAGCACTATTCGTAACTGTCTGAAAAAAACGCCAGATTGATTTGCAAAGTGTTTGTACAAGTTTACATTCCCATCAGCAATGGAGGATTCCCCTTTCTCCAGCATGTGTTCTCACTTGAATTTTTGATCTTAACCATTCAGATGGGTGTAAGGTGAAATCTCAGGGTCGTTTTGATTTGCATTTCCCTGATGACTAAGGACGTTGAGCATTTCTTTAAGTGTTTCTCTGCCATTCGATATTCCTCTACAGAGAATTCTCTGTTTAGCTCTGTACCCAATTTTTTAATTGGGTACATTTTTAAATCATTACTTGATTTGTTGCTTTTTAATTTCTTTAGTTCTTTATATATTCTAGATATTATCCTCTGTCAGATATGGGGTTGGTGAAGATCCTTCCCCAGTCCATAGGCTGTCGTTTTGTTCTGATGACACTTTATTTTGCGTTACGGAAGCTTCCAGTTTCACGAGGTCCCATTTATTGATTGTTGAGGAAAACATTGCAGATTTCATTTGACAACATATTCTATTTACACATTAACTTTGCATTTGTAACTTAAAGAGATATCAATGTTTTATAAAGTGGGTATGATTAGTGTATTTAAAAGGTCAATTTCAGAGGTATCGAAGCAGGGGCTGAGACTCATAGCCAAACTTTGGGCAGAACGTATGGAATTTTATGAAAGAAGGGGGATATATGTGGAGGGAAAAGGAACTCCAAAAGGAGAGCAGAAAAAAAGAAAAGAAAAAAAGGCTGAGCCCTGGGGTTCCTGAAGATAATGATACCCCAACCAAGAATGCATGGAGAGGACATAAAACCCCAACTCAGATGTAGGCCACAGACTTAGTCTCCAGGTGGGGTTCCTTAGTAAGGGGAGCAGGGGCTTTCTTTCTCCGGCATGAACTCTGTGGCAGGCTCTCTGATCATCTCCCCTTGAGGGCTGCAGCCTTGTCAGGCCACAGAGGAAGGCAATGCAACCAGTCAAATAAGAGGGGAGGAGGACCTACCCTATTAGTAGACTAGGGGAGGGGCATAGAGAGGAGAAGAGGGAGGAAGAATGGGAGGAGATGAGGGAGGGTGCCACAGCCGGGAAACAAATTGAATACATTGTAATAAATGATAATAAAAAGAAACAAACAAACTAAAAAGATCAATTTCAGAATATTAGGAAGAACAATCCTGATAGGAGTCAGTAAGATAGCTCAGCAGAAAAAAATCACTTGTTATCAAACTTGACATGAGTTCAATTCCTGGAACTCAGATGGAAAAGAAGCCCCCTCAAGTTGTCCCATCTCCACATATGCAATTACTGAAAATAATTTAAGAAGCTTGAAAAAGTACTGTAGACAAATACACAAAGTGTATATATATATATATATATATATATATATATATATATAAAAAAAAGAGTTGCCTCTTTATACTGTTTAAAGCAATATCAACTTCTCTTAAAATAACTGCAAAGGAATAGGTAAGAGAGAATGTAATTTCACTTGGGTAAACTGAAAGGCTTTATAGCCAAGAACAAAAATCTTTTCAAATGGGACTGACAGTGTAAGAAGCACTGGCTGGTCTTCTAGAGGACCTGAGTTCAGTTCCTAACACCCACATTGTAGCTCACAAGCACCTTTTTAACTCCAATGTAAAGAAAGGGATATAATGCCCATTTCTGGCTCTCTTGGGTGCTAGACATGCATGTAGCATGCATGTGCACAGATATACTCACATACATAAAAAAATTAAAAATCTCAAAATATAATATGACCATTTATTTTCTCAGACTGCACATATATTTGCTTTTATTCTTTCTTTAACCTTTTAAGTTATAGCGAAAAAAAAATGAATCATTACAATTTGTCCCAATACCCTATTCTATTGGTAAAAGTTGAATTCAAAAGCAATAAGGAAAAAAAAAAAAAAACAAAATACTTCACAACATTAAAACTTGGAATAAAATTTGAAAACATCTCTCCAAACTATATATATTCCTTCTCTTATGTAAATTATTCTATTTTTTCTTTGACCTTGTATTTTCTAAATAGCAGTACATTTTAAAAACTATTTAAAAGAGACATCCAAATCATAAAATCTAACTCTTAAAGAGTTACCAGAAGAGCCACCCTAAACCTAGCCAGCTTCTCTTGGTATTTCTGCTTCTGGTAAGACCTATTCCTGGTATAAAAAGCAGCCCTACTTACAACCATCTTCTCACCTTCGTGATTTGGACCCCATTGTAACTTTTTGAGTTTCAATCTTATAAATTCGGCTAATTCTTCTCAAATACAAAATAACTTAGCATATTTGAGAACTTATTGAGAGTCAAAAAAACAAAAACAAAACCCTGACAAATGTTTGTCATCTACCACTTCCTTTTATGCTATAGCCAAAAGAGATCATGTATATTGATTAGCACTAGTAGCTCCTCTCTGGGTTTGGAACTCATTCCCTATGGTTTCTACCCCTTGAAACCAAGATACAACTAAAAATTCAGGACCAAGTCTAAACCAACATGGTTTAGACCTCTAAGAATGGTGGAATACCATTCTTAGAGGTTAGAGTCAGCCAAGCAGCAAACTACTACATAATTTCAGAAATCATTAAATGCTATTGATATGACAGAAAGCAGTTAGCAAGTCCAAACAGGATAAGGGGGTAACAAAAAGGTTTAGAAGGGCTGTTGTAGAACAATCTAATCTGAAAGGCAATATCAGATGCAACACCTAAATGGTGAAAGGAAACCAGCAAAAAGAATATTTCTATGTGGAGGGGATAGAAGATACAATGTCTTCTGTATAAATGTGTGTGTATTTAAAAGCACAAGTTCTCTAAGAAACATGAAATCAAATGAAGCATGCTGGGCACAAAGGTTTTTGACCTTGAGACACATCTAGAAAGACCAATTATTGTATGACTGGCAAAGAAATTTTCAAGTATGAACAAAGTTCTTAAAATACAAGATGGAGGAAATTCTCAAGTCACAAAAGGAGTGACAATGGTACATGATAGACTTACTAGATTTGCCAAACTGATAAGAATGATAGTCTTAAAGAAAAGAAATTCAAATGCAATGCACTGATGAGTGAATGGAAACTAATTGTAAAGGTGAGGGGTAGTTTTTGAAACATTACTGGGAAAGAGAAAACACTATATGGAGTAGCTAGAGTGGTGACTTCTATTTTAAAAATAGTAAAAGATCCAGTCCAAGATGACGGTTAACAGCATGCACTATGTCTGAGGGGCACAGGATCTGAAACTTCAAAATTGGTGAGTAGGGGAACAGCTGAAGCCAGAATATCCATATGGAGGCTTTCTGGGTAAGAGGGACATCCCCATGAGCTGGGCCAGTTTGGATTCAGGCCACCTGTGGACTCTCCAGGGCCTGAGACGACCTCCCCTGTACTTCCCCTTGCCCCAAGCATGGGCCACCCTGCTCGGAGGAGGCTGCAGTGGTTGCCCCAAGCAAGACCCAACCAGTGACTGATACAGCAGAGGTAGCAGCAGTACAGGCCTCCCAGGTCTGAGGCTGTGGCAGGCGGCAGCTGCCATGCTCAGTGACTGAGACTGCAAAGGCAGATAGCCAAACTAAGGGTCTCCCTGCCCAGCAGACAAACAGTGGACACCACTGAGCTAACTTACCTCCTACACTTTCCTTTGCCCCTGCAGGCCCAAATCTGAGACTAGAACAGGGGCAGACACTGTGCATTCTAATTAGGCCTACAAGCAAATGAGTGGGCCTTCAACTGAGTGCATGCAGAGCCCCAGATCCAGGGTGCTTCCACACTAGCAGCGAGACATCAGATCCCTTCCACCCAATGCCCCGCTCTGGGCAACAGAGGGATCCTTGGGACAGCAATCTCAACATTGAAGCCCCTGTTCTATGGGTCTCCCGGTGAAGTCCAGGCAAACAATTCCTAAAGCCCAGACAGATCTGAATACCAGGAGGACAGTATGACAGGCCTGAGGGCCATTGAGGGATTCAGGGAACTTGCACATGCTCACTGCACCCGCGAAAGGCATCAGCAGCCCCTCCTGCACTTAAGCACCACCCTTGCAGGCATCTATGCCGTCTAGCATCCTGTCCTTCAAGGCACACGTCCACATACACCCCCAGGCTTGCACACACGTGCCTGCAACCTCCTCCCTTAGCTACAGCTGAAACACCAACACACACTCTGGAACTGATGGTGCTCTCTCATCCTTCTGAAGAATCCTCCAGACACCAAAGACAGATGGATCCAGTCTGAAGTACAGACTCCAAAAACAAACAGCGAAGGGTATGGATAAGCAGATGGTTAGAGGTCAGGATAAGCACACAGAGAACAAAAACCAGGCCATCATGGCTTCACCAGCAACCCAGAAAAAAAAAAATCAATGGATATTTCAATTTATCGGAAACACAGGAAAATTATTTCAAATCTATGCTTATCCAGTTATTAGAGGAACATAAAGAGAAAACAAAGCTCTCAAAGAAATACAGGCAAATACAGCCAAACAAGTAGAGGCACAAGTAGAGGCAAATAGAGAGGAAATTAATATAAAATAGAGTACATCATGGAAGACAGGAATCCACATTCAAACAGACATGAAAAAAGATTTAGAATCAATGAAGAAAACACAAACAGAGGAAACCCTGGAGCTGGAGAACTTGGAGAAAAGATCAGGAACCACAAAGGTAAGCATCACCAATAGAGTACAAGAGAATTGAAGACAGAATCTCTGGTGAAGGTACACTTGCAGAAACTGATACATCTCTCAAAAGAAAAAGTAAAATTGGAAAAGTTCCAAACACAAAACATCCAAGAAATCAAGGACACCATGAAAAGACGAAATCTAAGAATACTAGGAACAGACAAAAATGAAGATTCCAGGCTCCAAGGTCCAGGAAATATTTTCCAGAAAATCACTGAAAAAAATTTTCCTAACTTAAAGAGATGTCCATAAGCAAACAAAAGGCCACAGAACACCAAATAGACTAGACCAGAAAAGAAACTCCTCGTGTCACGTAATAATCAAAATACTAAATCTATAGAACAAAGAAAAAATGTTAAAAGCAGCAAAGAAAAAAGGCCAAGTAACATATAAAGGTAAAACTACCAGAATCACAATAGACTTCTCAACAAAAACTATGAAAGCCAGAAGGGCCTGCGCAGATGTCATGCAGACTCTAAGAGACCACAGATGCCAACCCGGACTACTATACCCAGCAAACCTTTCAATCAACATAGATGGAGAAAACAAAATATTCCATGACAAAACTAAACTTAAGCAATATCTACACAGCAACTCAGCCAAATAGAAGATACTAGAAGGAAAATTACAATCTAACAAAATCAACTACTCGGAAGAAAACACAGGATATAGATAACTTCGTAACAAAAAATTAAAAGAAAACAAGCATAGGAACACAGTAACACCACCAACTCCACAATAAAAGGAACTTGTATTCACTGGTCACTTTTTTTCTATCAACATCAATGGGCTCAACTCTCCAATAAAAAGACACAGACTAACAGAATGTTTGCAGAAACAGGATCCAACATTCTGCTGAATCAAAGAAATACATCTCTGCAACAAAGATAAACACTACCTCAGAGTAAAGGACTGGAAAAATATTTTTCAACCAAATGGACCCAGAAAACAAGTAGCTATCCTAATATCTAATAAAATAGACTTTCAACCAAAATTTATCAAAAAAGATGATGAGGGGCATTTCATTCTCATCAAAGGAAAAATCCACCAGGACATCACAATCCTGAACATCTATGCCCCAAATACAAGAGCACCAGCATTTGTAAATGGAACACTATTAAAGCTTAAATCACACATCGATCCCAACACCTTAATAGTGAGAGACCTTCAACACCCCACTCTCACCAAGGAACAGATCATCTGGACAGAAGCTAAATAATTACACTTATAGAGGTCCTAAATCAAATGGACCTAAAAGATGTTTACAGAACTTTTCACCCAAACTCAAAAGAGTGTAACTCCTTTTCACCACCTCACAGAACCTTCTCCAAAATAGACCATATAGTTGGTTACAAAGTAAGCCTCAACAAATATAAGAAGATTGAAGTAATCCCTTGTATCCTATCAGACCACCATGGCCTAAAACTAGACCTCTATAACAACAGAAAAAACAAAAAGCCGACATAAACATGGAAACTAAACAACTCTCTACTCAATGACAGCTTGGTCAAGGAAGAAATGAAAAAAGAAATTAGAGACTTCCTAAAATTCAATGAAAATGAAGATACAACATACTCAAATCAATGGGACACAATGAAAGCAGTGCTAAGAGCAAAATTCATAGCACTAAATGCCTCCAGAAAAAAAGTTTGAGACATCTCATAATCAACTTAATAGCACACATAAAAGCCCTAGGAAAAAAAAAGAAAAGAAACACACACCGAGGAGGAGTAGATGATTGAAATTAATCAAACTCAGAGCTAAAATCAATGAATTAGAAACAAAGAAAACAATTCCAAAAGAAAAAAAATCAATGAAACCAAGAGCTGGTTCTTGAAAAATCAACATGATAGTCAAACCCTTAGCCAAACCAAATAAAAGGCATAGAGAAACTATGCAAATCAGCAGAATGAGAAAAAGGGGACATGACAGACACTGAGAAAATCCAAACAATCATTAGGTCATACTACAAAAGCATATATGCCACGAAATTTGAAAAGCAAAATGAAATGAGTAATTTTCTTGATAGAGTCCATTTACCAAAATTAAATCAAGATCAGGTAAATAGATTAAACAGTCCTATATCCCCTAAGGAAATGGAAGCAGTCATCAACAGTCTGCCTTCCAAAAAAAAGGCCTGGGCCAGATGGTTTCAGCACAGAATTCTACCAGAGCTTCAAAGAAGAGCTAACTCCAATTCTCTTCAAACTGTCCCTCAAAACAGAAACAGAAAGAACATTACCAGACTCATTCTATGAAGCCACAGTCACCTTGATACCTAAACCACACAAAGACCCAACAACAACAACAAAAAAGAATTTCAGACCTATCTCTGTTACGAACATTGCTGCAAAAATACTCAATAATATACTTGCAAACAGAATCCAAGAACACATCAAAGATATCATCCACCATGACCAAGTAGGCTTCATCCCAGGCATGCAGGGGTGGTTCAATATACGGAAATCCATCAATGTAATCCACCATATAAACAAACTGAAGGAGAAAAACCACATGATCATCTCCTTAGATGACGAAAAAGCATTTGACAAAATCCAGCACCCATTAATGTTAAAGAGATCAAGGATACAAGGCACATACCTGAACACAGTAAAGGCAATATACAGCAAGCTTATAGCCAACACTGAAGTAAATGGAGAGAAACGTAAATCAATCGACTGAACTCAGAGACAAGGCAAGGCTGCCCACGCTCTCCGCATCTCTTCAACAAAGTACTTGAAGTCCTAGTTAAAGCAATAAGACAATTAAAGAAGATCAAGGGGATACAAATCAGAAAGGAAGAAGTCAAACTATTACTATTTGCTGATGATATGATAATATAAGAGTGACACCAAAAATTCAACCAGAGAACTCCTTCAGCTGATAAACACCTTCAGGAAAGGGGCTGGATACAAAATTAACTCAAGAAAAATCAGTAGCCCTCCTGTATAAAAATGACAAAAGGACCAAGAAAGAAATTAGGGAAACTACACTTTCACAATAGCCACTAATAACATAAAATACCTTCGTGTGACTCTAACCAAGCAAGTGAAAGACCTGTTTGGAAAAAAAACAAACAAACTGCAAGTCTCTGAAGAAAGAAACTGAAGAAGATATCAGAAGACAAAAAGATCTCCCATGCACATGGATCAGTAGAATTAACAGTGAAAATGGCGAGCCTGCCAAAAGCAATCTACAGATTCCATGCAATTCCCACCAAATACCAACACAATTCTTTACAGACCTTGAAAGAAAAATTCTCAACTTCATATGGAAAAACAACAACAAAACAGAATTGCCAAAACGATCCTGTAAAAAACAGATCATCTGAAGGTATCTCCATCCCAGATCTCAAGCTGTACTATAGAGCAATAGTAATAAAAACTGCATGGTACTAGCATAGAAACAGAATAGTGGATCAATGGAATCAATTAGAAGACCCAGAAATAAATCCACATACATTTGATTTTTTTATAAAGAAGCCAAAACCAAACAATGGAAAAAAGACAGCATCTTCAACAAATGGTGCTGGTCTAACTGGATGTCTACATGTAGAAAAATGCAAATAAATCCATATTTATCACCCTGCACAAAACTAAATTCCAAGTGGATCAAAGACCTCAACATAGAACCAGACACACTAAATCTTTCAGAAGAAAAAGTGGGGAAGAGTTTTGAATTCATTGGCACAGGAGACAATTTCCTGAACAGAACACCAACTGCACAGGCTCTAAGATCAACAATCAATAAATCATGAAACTGAAAATCTTCTGTAATGCAAAGGACACTGTAATCAGAACAAACTGACAGCCTACAGATTGGGAAATAATCTCCACCAACCTGATAGAGGTATCTGATAGAGGGCTAATATCCAGACTATATAAAGAACTGAAGAAGTTAAAAAGAAACAAATCAAGTAATCTAATTAAAAAATTAGATTACAGAGCTAAACAGAGAATTCTCAATAGAGGATTGAATGGCAGAGAAACACTTAAAGAAATGCTCAACATCTTTAGTCATCAGGGAAATGCAAGTCAAAACAATCCTGAGATTTTACCTTACACCCATCGGAATGGTTAAGATAAAAAATGACAAGATCAACTGACAACACATGCTGGAGAGGCTGGGAAGAAAGGGAAACCCTCCTCCATTGCTGGTTGGAATGTAAACTTGTACAACCATTTTGGAAATCAATCTAGCACTTTCTAAGAAAATTGGGAATAGTGTTACCTCAAGATCCAACTATAATACCACTCCTATACTTATATCCAAAATATGCTCAAGTGTACAACAAGGACATTTGCTCAACCATGTTTGTAGTAGCTTAATTTGTAATAGCCAGAAGCTGGAAACAACCCAGATGCCCCTCAGGTGAGGAATGGATACAGAAATTGTGGTACACAATGGAATACTACTCAGCAATTGAAAACAAGGAAATCATGAAAGTTGCAGGCAAATGGTGGGAACTAGAAAAGATCATCCTGAGTGAGGTATCCAAGAAGCAGAAAGACACACATGGTATATACTCACTATAAGTGGATATTAGACATATAACACAGGATAAACACAACAAAAATCTGTACACCTAAAGAAGCTAAGCCAGAAGGAGGACCCTTGTTCTGAAAGGCAAATGAGATGGACATCGGAAGAGGGAGAAAACAGAGAACAGGACAGAAACCTACCACAGAGGGCCTCTTAAAGACTCTACCTAGCAGGGTATTAAAGCAGATGCTGAGACTCATAACCAAACTTTGGGCAGAGTGCAGGGAATCTTAGGAAAGATGGGGTTGATGAAAGACCTGGAGGGGACAGGAGCTCCACAAGGAGAGCAACAGAACCAAGAAAGTCTGGGCACAGGGGTCTTTTCTGAGACTGATAGTCCAACCAAGGATCATTCATAGAGATTACCTAGAACCCCTGCACAGATAAAGCCCATGGCAGCTCAGTATCCAAGTGGGTTCCCTAATAAGGGGAACAGGGACTGTCTCTGACATGAACTCAGTGGCTGGCTCTTTGATCACCTCCCACTGAGGGGAGAGCAGCCTTGCCAGGCTACAGGGGAGGACAATGCAACCAGTCCTGATCAGACTCGATAGGCTAGGGCCAGATATAAGGGAAGGAGGACCTCCTAAATCACTGGACTTGGAGAGGAGCATAGGAGGAAATTAGGGAGGGAGAGTGGGATGGGGAGGGAAATGAGGAAGGGGGCTACAGCTGGGATACAAAATGAATAAACTGTAATTAATATATAAAAATAAAAACTTTATTAAAATGAATAAATTGTAATTAATAAAAAATTAATTTATTATAAAGTAGTAAAAGATTTAAGTAAGCATAAGCATATAAAGGAAATAGCTAATAGAACACTGCTAAAAGTAGCAGTCTTTTGGCACAAGTCCGCAATTCCAGGTGCTTGGGAGGTAGAAAAAGAATCACAAGTCCAAGGCCTGTCAGCCCACCATGGCTAACCGGAGTAGCTTAGACATTGTCTTGACTTAAGTTAAAAAGAGGCTGAAGATACAGCTCTGTTGGTAGAGCACTTGCAGGGATCCCTCCTTAAATTGAGAGGTGGGCAGCAGAAGCAGCAAAAAGAAAAAAGAAAAAATAGAACAATGCTCTAGAAGAGTTAGAAGGAACAGGGTTTACAGGCAGACCCCAAAATAAGCAGGTGGTCCTATGCCTGAAAACCAAGATTCGGTTCCAAGTAAAGCTAAGTGAGTATTGATGAAGCTTCCTAAGAAAAATTAGAACTATCAGCTTTACTCACTATTATCAAGCTAGCCAGTGTAGGGAAGAATGCTGCAGCTGTAGCCTAACCAGACCCAGTAACAGTCTGTCAGTCATTCCATTTCCTCCGGTGCACAGCAGCCTCAGAGAATGCTGCAGGAGCCAATTACCACCTGCTAACCCACTGCCCTCTGCTGTCTGTGAATCCTTATCTGGTTCCTATTTTTTCAGATCTTGGGGAACTTTGCCTTCTGTTGTAATTATACACAGCTCTGCTAGTTAAACTGATTCCTAGAGAGCCTAGCACAGAGCAGAAAGTTAAAAAAAAAAATACTGTTTTACAAATGTACACAGTCATAACATTTAGAAATATTGGAGTACAGTTTAAGAAAATCTTGTATTTCATGTGATTTCATGTCAAGGAAGTAAGTGACATCATAAAGAACCCAGTTTACCATTTCAGTTAGAAGATCGGAGGACAAAACTGGAGACCTACACAACCCTATGATTAGCCATTTGTTTTTAAACAAAGCAGATTACTAAAAGTAATACTGCCTTCTTTCCTGACAATCTTAAATAGACTATCTGCACCTAAATAGTAACTTAAGTAACATGCAGTTTGACAATGAGCTAAGTGCTTTAACACTCTGAAATCCTAACTCCTGGCATTCTACTTAAAACATGTTATTTAAGTCCAACGTGCAGAGGTTACTTGGAATTTCAAGCACTCACAAAGATCTTTCCCATCCGTCCTTTGGATTTGCTGGCATTAGGAGACGGCTAGGCAATCTCTGGAAGGATGTAATCCTCATCCAGTCTACTTACACCCCCAATCAGATAGACTGCTCTCCACACACCTATACAACCGGGGTGAGCACTGAGAGCCACCAAGAGCAGTTTGTAGGGCATCAAGTATTATCCCAGCACAATACAGGGCTGGGAATCACGCCTGGATGTTGGTTCTGTCATAGCTAGGCAATTTCAACAGGTTAGAAACCATTTTGCTGACTGGAATACTAGTGCAGTCTTGTCAAGTCTTCGCTAATAAATCCTGCACATGGATCAAGTATAAACAACAACAAATGGCTAATTGTTTTTCTACTTTAAAAATGAAAGGGGACATCAACTAAGGAGCATGCAAGATCTGGACCGAGGACCCCTGCAGACATGTTGCCGACGGGCGGCTTGGTCTTCATATGGGCGCCAGGCGAGTGGAGGGAAGGCCGGTTCTAACATGGACATCTATTGCCTGCTTTTGGAACAATTTCCCCCTGGCAGGGCTGCCTGGCCTGGCCTCAGGAGATGAAGTTGTGGGCAGTCCTGATGTGACTTGATGTTCTGGGGAGGGTTGATCCCGGAAGAGGGGGCTCCCCTTTTTTTTGAGGGGGGAGGAGAAGGGGGAAGGAGGAAGAGTGAGGGGGAAGGGGGATTGGGAGGACTGGGCACCCTCGGGATGTAAAGTAAATAAACTAATATAAAATTAAAAAAAAAAAAACCGAAAGGGTAGGAAGAAGGGAAGAGGAGGCAGAGAATAAAAAGGGGGAGGGGGGGCTCCCATGTCAAGAACAGTTTGGTCATCTGTCTTAAGCGGTGCCTATACCCTGGTCGCTGTGTGGGCCCACGGGGACGGCACCGTGGGGACCGAGGTGGCCGGCGCCTCCTAGCCACCTGTGCGCGGCGGGGCGCTGGGGCTGGGGAGAGCGCCAGATCTCGGACGGGCCGGCTGCGGGGCAGGTGTCCGCGGCAGCGGGAGGTCTCAGCCCGCCCCGCCGGCCAGCGCCGAGCCCCACTCACCCAGATGATGAGGCTGTCGCACAGCGGTAGCTCGGGCTGTGGCAGCGGCTGCGGGTCCTCCATGGTCTGAGAACCTCGGCGTCGAGCTCCCGGCGACGGACGCGCCTCCGCCCGGCCCCGCGTCAACGACCTGAGCGGCCCGCCCACGGAGCTCGGCACTCAGGCCCGGCGCCCGCGCCGCTCACGCGCGAAGCCTCACGCCGCCGACGTCGCCGCGCGGCCGCCCCCTCGCCCACCGCGTCCGGCCCGCGCCGCGGCACCTGAGACGGCCCCGCCCTCCGGGGGGGGGCTCACACCGCTGACTGACCGCTGCGAGCACCAGTCACAAAGAAGCTGGGAGCCCGCGAGGCCGGCGGGGCGGGAGGAGCGCGAATAGGTCGCCCAGAATGGCTGCTGATTGGACGCTCTCCAGGGGGCCCTCGGCCAATCAAAGAGGGGCAGGCTCGGGCGGCCAGGAGCAGTAGGAGTGGGTGGGCGGAGGTTTGTGACCTGGCAGGTGCAGTGAGGGCGGGGCTGGCGGGGGAAGGAAAGCGCGCCTGCGCGGGCTGGGGTGGCCAAAGGGTAGTCGTAGTGGGAGGCTCAGGCTGCACACCTGCAGAGCTGCGCTCGGCGTCCGGCGTCTTCTCGGGTCCCACGAGAGTACCCACGGATGGAAAGCCCTAGAGGAAGGAGGAACCAGTTCTTCCTAGACTTTCACTGGGAAGAAGACAGGACCGAGAAATGCGTTTCCTGAAGAAAAACAAACAGACAGACCTTCAGGCTGCTCAAGTCAAAGAAGCGCCCAGAGGATCACAGGTTGTGGCTGGATTCATTTTAAATGGGGCCAGAGGGAAAACCGTTTACGGATGGAAAATGAAATAGCGTTCAAAAAACGTAGGTGGTATCCGTCTTTGGGCGTCGAAAAATCTGTGTTCACTGAGGATGAGGGTGGCAGGACAGCATGATGGCTCGTGTCGTTATTGGAAGGGGCTAGAACAGTCTTATTCTTGCTCTTGGTTCTCACCTCTTCGCTCATTCATTAATCCATCAAGCCATACTCTGCATTAAGCACCTGGTTCATTTAAACCTCTGTGATTTACACCGAATAAAAACTGTTGGATGATGAATTATAACTTCTCTAATGTAAGTCAGTCTCATTTTAAAAAATACAGCGAGGGCATATCCTGACATCCTTGATGCCATCTCGGAATTTTGGTTAAGTGACTTGAGTTGCTTAATATTCTGGACACTATAAACCGTAATGTAACTTCATGAAAACTACAGGCTGTAAGAATTGAAGAGTCGGCTTTGTGAATCTGCTCCCCTCAGGCCCCGCACCCCTTGTTGCCCTCAACTTTACTGAACTTTGTTCCTGTGTGTCTGTAACATGTGTGCAGGTTCCCTTGAAGGCCAGAAGAGGGCATCAGATCTCTTGGAGCTGGAATTACAGGCAGTTTTGAGTAGCCTACTGGAGGTGCTGGGAAGAGAACTCTGGTCCTCAGCAAGAACAGCAATTACCCTTAACTCTGAGCATCTTTCCAACTCCAAGGAACTTTAAGATATCTATATCATGTAAACCCCTAATTTCAATTCTGGAATAATTCCATTTGTGAAATCACAAATTCAGTCACAGACTGAACTGACATATATTGCAAATCAACTACAAATATTGGTCAATTATAAGTGCAGTATTGATTCATGATAAGTATTGATTAACTACTCGTCTAATAAGCAAGAATATTATAGAAGAGTTACATCTAATAAAAATAATAGTGGAGAATATTTAATACTATTTCTATTTAATAATAGAAAAGTTTTCACAATAAATATAGTGTAATTAATTTACATTGATATGATTTTATGTAAAAGAGTCACGCATAAGACCTCAACCTTATAAATATGTATGTATTGAATATGTATATATTAAACTATTATGTTTATATGTGAAATAATTATAATCTGTGTGCTTTTATCTTTCTGTAGTTAGCATATACTAATTTATGATAGAACAACAGAAGAAACACCTAATACAGCATAAGCTTTTATTTCAAGTTATCAACTTGGCATTAATTTTTTAAGTTAATGTCCAAGTTTGTACAGTTGAATAAAGCTAATTTTAAAACACTGATTTTAAAACTATAAATTGGCACAATCTTACTGAAAAAAAATGTAACGTTTCAAAAATTATGAAGTTTTTAAAGGTGTAGTTTCAATTTCAGAATCAATTTTAAGAAAATAATCAGATTGCAGTGATACTTAACATTCTGAACAGGCAGTAATAAATTTATAAGAGGAGCAATTAGCATCATATGTCTTTCTATTAATATATTTTGAACTATAATTATTTAAAGAAAATATGATAATTGAATTTGAACATAAAATAAGAGCCTCATTATGTACAAAAATCCCTGCTTGTTTCCTGTATTGTGTATGCATATATCCATATGTGAGAGACAGAGACAGAAAAAAAGGAGTGAGAGAGAGAGGTAAGAGTGGAAAGAAAAAAGTCTAAAGAGTGTAGATCAGAATGTTAATAGTGATAATTTGGCATGTCCAGATGCTAGAATAATGAATGAGTTTTAACACCCATTTGCTTAATGCTTTTAAAGTTTCCTCCAGTGACGTTATTTTCAGAATAAGTATATAAAGTTCAAAGTTTGTCGAAGGCCAGCTTCAACACCACAGGGTAAACTGAGGCAGGGAGTAGCATCAGCAGGGGCTAGAGCTAAAGACTCCTGGCAACTGATCATCCAGCAGACTCTTTTCTGAGAGTAAAAAACTTGATTCTCCAGGCTGGAACTGATTGTTACTAATGGGGCTTCCATGAATGGTGCTAAGTGTGGCTGGAATTGACTGTAACTGGCAGAGGACCAGAGCTGATGGCTCCTAGCATGGACTCCATGGTAGCCAGTGACTGGGGAAATGGTTAGAAGGAGTAAAGAGACCATACACACAGAGAGACTCACACACACACACACCAGATGAATGAAGCAAGACAAGCTTCAGTGAGCAAGTTCCAAAGCTTCAACAACTTCACACATATATCCACACAGACAGACATACAGTCAGACATAGATATATACACATTTACACATTGGGTGGAAGGAGCAAAGCTTCAGCAAGCAAGCTCCGACTTTCCATAACTACATACACACATCTGGTGGATGGAGCAAACTCTACAGGCTCCCTAACATTTTATTTTGTTTTTCTCCCACAGCTTATATATTCCAGCAAAATCTTTCAAGCAGTACAAAACCACAATGTGGTTACATTCTATTTTTCTTCAAGTGAACGATTACAATGAGTATAGGTAGAAAAAAAATGTTTCCGAATAGCCTCACATGATCATTTGTTTTACATTTTATGGATGAGAAACAACTGTGAAAAACAAATTATTCTTAAGAACCCACATACATTTGTAAATAAGCAGCTTGTTACAGATTAACAAAGTGTAAGCAAGCAAAGTGATTTTTTTTTTTTTTTTGACAGTCTTTCTTTACTGACAGGCTGCAATTTTTGGTTAGAAGGAAAGAATTATCTTAAAAAGTAATGGTATTAAAAATCTTAAAAGAATTATACATCTAAAGCTTTATATAAAAGACAATCAGCCATTTGTACTTTAAATCCTCAAGGTGCACATCTACTCATTAACAATTTTTATTGAATCATATCAGGAAGCTGAGGGCGAAATGGGTACAAGAAATTAATCATCACCAGCCCAGCTTCAACAAGAGAGTCATGTCAGCCAGTGGTAATTATGGGATATTGTTCTTGCCCCCTAACCTCAAAAAGTTTCCAGCTCAACTATTAAGAGTGTGCTTTTCTGAACTTCAGATTGTTCCTCAAGATTTTGTATGTCAAAAACCACTGACAAAAGCATCTTAACCTAACTTTCTAGAACGAACTATTTAAATCAAATCAGGACTTCTGTAGAAATCACTAATTTATCTAAACGATATTTTATGAAAGTTCATCTTGATATTGATCTGCAAGAAAATTATCCAAATGAGTAGGCTGTCACCCAGGAAAGAATCACAGCAGACTCTAGGCAGTGGGGGATTCCCCACACCCAATCACACCATGAGAGATAAGGAGAATACAGCAATGACAAACATGAGACCGCACAGCAGCAGCAGAGACAAAGCCTCAGGGGTCTCCAAGGTACATCCATCACAACCATGCAAAACGGTGGGCCGTCTCCAGGAAGCTCACCTGCCCACTGCAGCTTCTCTGGTACAGCATCCACCAAGAATTATTAGAAATCAAGCTATGGTAGGCACTCAACTTACACGAACATACACACCCATTTGTTACAATTATTTTTATAAAACTGTGTTTCTCTGTTTCTCTCTTGATCTAGCAATCAAACAAATAATTGAGACCCTATTATATTATTTTAACAAGTTTCACAACACAATCCTGAGCTGTATTGACTCTATTTTTAACCCTCTGTAATCTGGTTTTCTCCCAGAGTACATCTCAGAGAAACTTGCACTTTGTAGCTTTCTCTGCTCCAGCTCCTTCCCTATGTCTCTAGGACCTCTGCCCATGGCAGATTTCCTTCCTTCCTCTTCTGTCTCCTCCTTCCCTGGCTGGCAGGAAGTCCATCTCTATTCTCTCCCCTGCGCAGTGGCTGATTATATGCAGCTTTATTGGAGCAGTGTTTACAGAACACTGAGACAGATTCTCGGAACAAGGATTGCAACCAGATATGGAGGTGTGGTACAGAAATCAGCATTCCATTTACACAGTAACCTTATACCTACGCATATTCACCTGCATGTCTGTACAGGAAGTAATTGAAAAGAGAATTGCTTAAAAGTGCACCCAGACTTTTGTGAGACGGAGACTTGACACCTTTTCTTATTGCCTGAGCATTATTCAGCAAGCTACTTAATTTCATGGTCTCAATTTTAGTCTCTGTGAAGTAGGAAAATGCCACTATGTTTCTATATTATTCTGAAAATTTTCAGTGTGAATTGGGGGCATAATTTTAATGTTGCTGGAATAAAATGGGACATTCATCAATTCAGAACTGGAAAGTCCATCCATGGGAAGATAGCTCCTTGAACCTCAGTAGTAAAAAAAAAAAAAAAAAAAAAAATGAGGGAATCATTTTATGACACTCTAAGTGGAATGGCTTAGTAAAATGGTTGCTCACTATTTTTGATAGTCAATATATTCAAGATTCAAATTTTAGGGAAGTCATCTGATTGCTTAGATTGGTATGTATACCCAAACCTTTGCCAGGAAAGTATAGTATGCCTCAATCAGCCAATCTGTTGAGACTGCAGAATCAAGGTAAATCAAGGACAGGGGTCCCTGATGAAAATCCTGACTCATCCTATTTATTCAGTCCATCATTGAGATTTACTTATCACCAATGGGACAGTCTTGAACAGAATTCATGTGTATATTAAGTGGTGACAGTCTGGGAAAACCGAGACAAACTTCCTTGCCAGCGATATTTTCAGTCAGGGTTGAATATTGAGTTGGGTCTGGAAAAGGGCAATCGAGGATGTGGTTCACTCTAGCCAGGAAAGGGTTAATGCCCATTTACTCACACTGATGGGAATGGTTGCCTACAGTGAAACCAGTGTACACTGGGGATCTAGGAGGGACAGTATATCACAGGACAGCTGCCTTTTCAAGCATTTTAGCTCAGTGCTTGCCGTGATATCATGCTTAGTTTAGTGGACTGCCCAAAGAGTTCTAAGATTTCCATTCAGATTTCAAGCCAAGTGCAAACTCAAAGTATCTGGCAGAGGCAGCAAGTATGTAAAAGATATTTTAGAGAATATTAGACTGACCACCCCTAAGACAATAAAATAACAAAAAGGTAAATTATAAAACAGTGTAATCTTTCCAATCCTGTGTTAAATTTGCAGGGAAAAGACTAATATTTATTGAATGAGATAAAATATAATTATTTCATTTACTAAAATGCTTAATTTTCATACAGTTGAGTGACTATTGTATTTTATTCCAAACAACTCAAGTGAGAAAAAAATACATATGTGGAATTTTTCAAATATTTGAAAACAACAGGTAAATAGAGGCATTTGGTAAAATGTACTGATAATGTAATTCATATAAAAATTTTAAATATTTAAGTATTATATTTCACGTGTATATTTACCTAATTGATTCATAAAATATGTCACCATTTTATACTTGGCTAGGAGAAATGGTACATGCTTCTTATTGGTGACCTATTTTTATGCACAAAATTCCTTCTAATCCTAGTAAGCAGGTTTTCAAAACAGCTACCAAACAGTGGCACATAATGCATAATCATTTAATCCACAGATGCTTTTCTATAAAAAGCAAGAATAATCTAGCTTTATGTGTAGGATGACTAATCAGGCTACTGTCTATCGTTTCCAAGACTGTTAAAATTGATAGTTAACAAAGAATATAACTTAAAATAAATGAAACAAAGTTAAAGACATGTTCTCAGGGCATATTAAACAGGCTTAACAAAAGCATATATTTTGAAAAAGACTGTCATTGCAGTGTTAGAAACACTATTTATATTTCAATTTATAAGAGAATTATATTTGACATGATTGAAGCTAAAATGTGATATTCTGAACTCTTTGTGTAGATGAATTGAAAATATATTAATGTGAAACTTGCCTACAGGGAGATATCTTGTTCATTGTCCATTACATATAATATATATTTTAAAATACCAAAGTGCTAGAAGGAAGGAATTCGTGAAAACATTTAAGGGCACAAGAGAAAACAGTTCCTTGCGCACAAGAATGAGTTGGGCTGTAAGAACATAGGGGGTAGAAGTGCCTGTGAAGATGTGTGACATGAAGACATGTGATGTGTTTATTTGTTGTAAGTTGCAGAAGATAACCAGAAACCCAGTTACCGCTAATGAACATTTGATACTGTTTAACTGAATTTTTAAAGCCACAATGTGAACTGGAAATAATTCCCAGCTGTCCTGAAAACAACGCAAAACAGCCGGGGCGGAGGGGTGGAGAGGGGGGAAGAAGTGAAAACACAAGGCAAAAAGAAAAAGAAATGGAGACTAAACCTCAACAAGGCTTAGTCCAAACTACAGTTCATTACCTGAGGTGTATTAACATGGTCCTGAAGCTGTAAATAACAATAATACTAGGAAAGATGTATGGAGAAGGAGGTACTGTGCCCTATCTAAGTGCTTCACAGATGCCAAATTGCTTGTCAGCTATGATCACCCATCATATCAGCTCAACCATCTGATATGATATCTTCTACATTTATATACAAACAAGAACCCTGATGCTCAAAGAGGTCCCTATGTTCATAAGCTACAGTAATCCAACAAATTTCTCAAATTTTGTGAAGAGGATTCTAAGGGAGGTGAGATCAGATTTTTACAGACTATTTTGTAACATACTTCATTGACCAACTCTGGATTTCCTGTTGTTGCTGACATGTTTCTTCAAATAGTGTTCTTTTTGTTCAGCACTGTTTTGCAAGAAAAGCTATCTTGCCTAGATGAATGAAATTACTATCTGATAAGGAATCTGCTGAATGAAGATGATCAGTTAGTGCAATTGATTCAGAAACCTTGAATACATTAATCTTTTGATACTGTTTTGTTCTGTTTGTTTGTTGGTTGTTTTTTTTTAAATTAATTACATTTTATTCACTTTGTATCCCCCCATAAGCCCCTCCCTTCTCCCCTCCTGATCCCACCCCCTTCTTCACGCATGCCCCTCCCCAAGTCCACTGATAGGGGAGGTCCTACTCTCCTTCCTTCTGATCAATCCCCATCCTGAAAGGCAAAGAGGAAGGACATCAGAAGAAGAAGAAAACAGGAAACAAGCTAGAAACCCACCACGGAGGGCCTCTGAAAGGTTCTGCCCTGCAGACTATCAAAGCAGATGTTGAGACTTATGGCCAACTGTTGTGCAGTATACATGGAATCTTATGTAAGAAGTGGAAATAGTAAGATCTGGAGAGGACAGGAACACCACAAGGAGAACCAGAAATTTGAACACAGGGGTCTTCCCAGAGACTCATACTTCAACCAAGGACCATGCATGGAGATAACCTAGAACCCCTGCACAGATGTAGCCCATGGCAGTTTAGTGTCCAAGTGGCTTACATAGTAATGGGAAGAGGGACTGCCTCTGACATAATCTGATTGACCTGCTCTTTGATCACCTTCCCATGAGGGGGGAGCAGCCTTACCAGGCCATAGACGATGACAATGCAGCCACTCCTGATGAGATCTGTTGGTTGGTTTTTAAGCTGGGTTTCCTTTTAAGGAATCTCTAGCTGGCCTGGACCTCAACATGTAGACCAAGCTGGCCTTAAACTCAGAGATCTGCCCAACTCTGCCTCCCAAGTGCTGATACTTAAAGCATACTTCACTTCTTCTATTATTATTATTATTATTATTATTATTATTATTATTATTATTTCCTCATAAACATAACATGGTTTTTTTTTCCATAAAGCAAAATTGGCCACTTTAATTAAACTGTCCTACTCCTGAAATTTTAATATTTATATATAAAATATTTTCTTTATTTTAGTTGCTATATTCTCAGTGGATACAGATACAGGCATATAGCTTAGTGGCACCTCAGAACATTAGTCAGAGTTAACCTAGAATGCAGCATCTCCACTTGGAGTAGTGTATGTTCATAAGAGAATCAAAAACAGATGTCCAGACGGAAACTTTGAAGATTCATACTTAGTGCTGTTCAGAGTTGGGGAATGTGGAAGCAATCTAATTCCCAGCGATGGACGAATAAAATGTAAATACAAACATAACAATGAAGTACTGATTCATCCCTCCACATGGACATTTTGAAAACATTACGTTAACTATTATGTGGTAAATTTGTGTCAAGTGTACAAAATAGGCATAGATAGGAAAAGGAGTTCAGTGGTTCCCAGGTCCTAGGGGAAGGGATGAAAAGGGAACAGGCAAGTGATAGCTTTTTTAATGGGCATATATATTTTAATACACATATATATTTTAATACACATAACTGTGTATACACACATATATGTATGTAAGAACAAATGTATGCATAGAAAGGCAAGTAAATATAGGTAAAAATATAGCACCTTTGTTGTTGCAATAAAAATAGTAATGGGCTAAATACTTATTATTAATCCAATGATTATCACATTGGTATTATTTAACCTGCTATCATAATAAGACACAGATACAGATACTGGTTAGATTTTATAATCGCCTCATTTACCTGGGGCTGGGCAGATATTTCACCTATGCTGTCTCAATAACCTCACCATCCACCTCCCAGCCCCCATCCAATGCTATCTGCCTTAACCATTCCTATTTGGCCCATCTCCCATCCATAATTCTATAAGTAATTGCTTATCTTTCATCTAGGTCACTTTCTTCTTCTACATCATCCTTGGAGTCCTTTCTCCTAGCCTATGTGGTTCCTTCTCGCTAACTCATCGTGGCATCCTCCTTCCTTTTTTTCTCCCCATCTGTCCTCCAAGCCCTTGAACCTTAGCTCTTCCCCCTCCTCCAGCCTTGCCCAGGTACAGGCTTTTATTATTAACCAATCAAGAATAATATCTGAGGCAGGTTTACACAACAAGGATAAGTGTTTGGGGGAAGTTACCAGATCTTGAGGGCCAGTAATTAGCATCAAAATACAAGCATCAAACCAAACCAACCCCCAAAACACCTTCCAGGTAGCTATTTCCCAACAGAAAGGCCAAGGATGGTATAGTTGTTCTGTACACAAGACTGGATGTGTCAGCAATCCACATCTTCTGCTAGAGTTCCCGGGAGGTCTTAGCGAACTGCCAGTTTTCAGTCTGCATCAGAATTCCAAAGACATAGGTTCTTCAAAATAAAGGGGCAAAACCCAAAAATTTAATAATGAAGTTTTAATTGCTTTCAATTTTTTACATGATCAGCTTGATTACATTTTATGTTTACTCAAGGGTTTTCTATTTCAGAGAGAACGTTTCTTGAAATTGTTCATTTTCCTTCCTTCCATTCGGAAGGAATAAGTCAGAATAGATGAACTTGCCAGTGAGAGTGAGAAGCAGCAGACAGAAAAACGAAAGTTGCCTTCTTCCATGTCCTTTCTGCTGTGACCAAATTTAGGATGGGTTTTCTACCTCAAAAGAATCAAACCAAGAAAACTTCTCACAGGTGTGCACACCGACTTGTGTTTTAGTTAATTCCAGATATAGTCAAGTTGACAACAAAGTATCCATTACAACTATAGAATTAGATATCTAGAATTAGGTAATGGCAGTGGTTACAAAGCATCATGAATGCAAGGAACACCACTAGACTGCTCACTTTAAAATAAGCAAAAGAGTGAAATAACATCCCAGGAATTTTATATTTTAAAAGATACAAAGACAGATAACAGATTTTAACTCCTTTTATTTTATGTCCAATGTTTTTCATACATTGTCCTTTTTCTTCAGTGAAACAACTAGAACGTTTATCCATAACTGAATTGAAAAGTTTCTGTTTAACCATTTAAAAAGATTGCGTGTGTGTGTGTGTGTGTGTGTGTGTGTGTGTGTGTGTGTGTGTGTACACATGAGTGCAGGTATCTTGTAGGCAGAAGGAGGGTATTGGATAATCTGGAACTGGAGTTCCAGCTGGATGCGAGCCACCCAAAGTGGCTGCTGGGAACCAAACTTGGGTCTTCTGCAAGATCAGTGTATAGTCTTCACCACTTGGCCGTCTCCCCACCTCCTAAGTTAAACTTTTATGAGTACATTAAGTACACCAAAAAGTGCTTCACTACAACATTTTCATGCATGTGTATGAGGTGCTTTGATCATAGTCATCTCCTTTACCGCAGTTACCTCTGTCATCTCCTAGTGTTCCTCTTCGTGCCTTGTTATTATTATTCCACAGATGAAATAAAACAACTAAGCCTTTTTATTATGAGTCTGACCTCTTTCACTTGACACAGTGGTCTTCAGTTCCATCCATTTTCTCTTTCAATGGATCAGTAATAATGCTCCATCATGTATTCATGTGCCACTTTCTTTATCCAATCTTCTGTTGATAGGCATCTTGGCTGATTCCATCGCTTTTCTTTTATGAATTGTGTGTCAGTCTTCAATTTGTCCCAGTATAACAAACCACTATCCAACACTGTAATTAAATTAATCTGATACTGTAATTAAACTTCAGTTTGCTCTAATTGCACTTCCTCTGTGACCCTTCCCTGAACTCTCTTTGGACAAAATAAATATCTACATTGAATGGAGTGCTTCTCAGCTTTTCTCCAGCTTCTAATATTGATCAAAGTTTGCTCTGGTTTTAGCTTTTTTGCATTTGATTCTTTTACCTTGTGGCTATTTTATTGTCTTTCTTTTAAACAAGTTCAAGAACTACTCAAGCATTAGTTCTTGATCTTTGTTTTTGTAATTTGGGAGCCTGAAATATCACTCAGTATAGTACAAGATCAGTAAAGGTTTCAGTGGCCAGCTGGTTTGCATATTTGGTTCCTATAAGCATGCCCCATAAATAGCTCCTGAATAGCCATGCCTGCTTTACTTGCTTGTGGTACACTCAGTATTCATTTCCCAGAATGAAAGTAGGTCACATCTGGGACATATGAACAATTTCAAGAAAAGCTCCCTCTGGAATACAAAACCTTTGAGTGAACATAAAAAATAATCAAGCTGATCATGTCAAAATTGAAAGCAATTAAAACTTCATTATTAAATTTTTAGTCTTTGCTCCTTTATTTCATTGGTTAAGTTTGTAGTAGAAGAGCAATCTACACTTAAAAAAAAATCAAAGCAGGATGAAATTGGAAGCGGAGGGCAGGGACAGAACACTGTACCTTACAAGTCTTTTACTTCTTATATTCTCCCCTACCCTGTGGTTATTTTATGTTTGATTATGAGAACAACTTGTGCACAAAAGATCTCAGTGCACATCTAGTGTCCTGGAAAAATACTTGCAACAAAGGGGAGCAAAGAAGGCTTTACTGTTGAAAGGATTTGAGAACAAGGGCCTCTCCTGACCTATATCACATCTAGAATATTCTCATGTGGGAAAGTAGGAAAATTATCTAAGTGACGTAACTTCAGGACCAACAGCAGGATTTGTTGGCTACCCATTGCTCTAAGCATTCCTTTGCTGAAATAGGTTCGTGAGATGATCAGCTCATGAGTTGCTTCCTTTCAGTCCTGTAGGTTTCAGCCTCTGATTAGCCTCTGATTATGCTTTTTTGATATCTGATGATTCAGCAATGCATGGTAGAATGCAGCCTTTCCAACTCATGGCAAGACTAGAGGAGAAGGGACAGACCAGAATGATCACTTTGAAGGATACACCACCAAGTGTCTAAATTCTCTTATTCAGCACCATCTCTTAAAATTTCCACTACCTCCCAATAGAAGAAAAATGGACACTTGTCTTTGAGGGACATTCCCAAGCCAAAAGACAGTACCCTATGAACTTGAGTCATTCTTCAGTGGTGCTAGGATTGAACCAATGGCTTCATGAACGTATTCTACAACTGAGCTCAAGTATCCCAACCCTTTCCCTCTTCTTATTTTGAGATACAGTTTCATTAAATTGCCCCAGGGTGGCTTTGAACTGACTTCGTATAGCTCAAGCAAGACTTAATCTGGTCAAGTAGCTGGAATTCGAGACCTGTGTCACTAATTCCAGCTGCTTAATCATTATTATATTCTAGGAAACACACATTGGAGTGTGTGTGTGTGTGTGTGTGTGTGTGTGTGCAAGAGAGTTAACATACTCCTTTTTAATGGAATATTTGAAATTTATTAATCGTTTCAGAAATGGTTAGGTATGTATATTTGTTACTTTTCTAGTTCTGTAACAACTTGCAAAAGCAACTTGTAGAAGAAAGGTTTATGTTGGCTCACAGTTTGAGAGAAACAGTCCATTACTGCAAGAAGAGCAGTGTTGCCATGGTGGTGTAGACATTCCTATGAAGCAAATGGCCCCACTGTGTCTCCAGCTGGGAGGCAGAGAGTGAGACGAACACTGGTGCTCCACTCATTTCCTTCTTTTTATTCAGCCTAGGGCCTCAGCTAATCCTCTCTGGAAACCCCTTCAGTGATAAGCACAGGTATTTTCTATGTGATTCTGCACCTAGTGCACTTGACAATTACTTAACCATTACAGTGTGTGTGAACTGTACTTAACCCTGCTGGGACCAAACAAAAACTACATACTTATTCCTTGCTGTGCTATCTTTAGATTTCATCCGGACCTAAATAGTATTTTATGCTTCTCACAAATGCCAGCATGTTTGTTCTTGTTCAGGCAATGGAAACAACATAGTCTCTCTTCTGTTTGCATGCTAAGTTGGGAAAGTGAGGAAGCGGGAATGGAAAGCAGCTGAGCGCTGTGTCTCAGGTTCTTTTATCTGTCTCATATTCTTTTCATTAGCATTAAAACTCTCCCATAAAAATGCTTGACTCTGTGCTGTCCTAGATGAAAAAGCCAAATAATACCAGTTCCTTGCTTCTGAAACAAACATTCATTATGTCAGTAAGGGCCTTGGTAACACAGAGAATGCATCCCAAACATTGGGCTCTGATGCAAATTGGAATAAAAGTATCATGTATAGAAATATGAATTAAGTTGACAAAAGTAGCAAGCCACCCTGCTGGAGCCCACCAGCTGAGTCGAATGGTTCTGGAGTTGGGAGTGAAGATTGAAATTAATAAACCAACACACAACACACGGACCTTTCCAAGAGGCTCTAGTGGAAGCTAGATGCCTTGCTTTATTCCGGACTCCTTTTAAGCCAGAGCAAAAGCACCTCAGCACAATGAGTAAATTCACAAGGAAGTCAAGCAAAAGGTGTGACTTTAACAAGACATCCCATCTGCTGTCTCAAACAAAAGAAAGACTTGGAAATTTATCACTGACTGCAGTGAAGGCCATGGTGAAAGCAGTCTTTCCCCTGAGATCTAAATGTCAAAGCAAGCTCGTAGACCAGCAGCTCCCAACACCACCCTAAGGCTCCAAGGGTGGACCTCTTTAGAAACCAGAGAAAACCGTGTTCTTCAATGTAGGGGTGAGCTGGAGCCATAGAAGGCAGCCTATGTGCACTGTAGTCAGAAGGGCGAGAAGCTATAGTGAGAACCTTGGCATTGAAGCAGTGGAGGGAGATGACTTTTCTATCGAAAAAATTTTTTCACACAGTATATTCCGAATATGTTTTATCACCATTATCCCCTCCCAGATTCTACCCACATCTTCACCCATCAAACTCCACATTTTCATTCTCTATCCCATTTTTTAAAGAAAACAAACAGGCAAATAAAAACAAAAAAAATCATAATTTAAAAAAAAAAGAAAAAAGAAAGCACAATGTCACAACACACATGCATACACACCGAAAACCCATAAAAACACAAAGTCAGAAACCATAATATTCTGTCAAAAGACCAATAAGATTAAAAAAATATTCCCAAACAAAGCAATATGAGACAAAAACCAAATCTACAAAAACACTATTGAGTTCATTTTGTGTTGGTTACCTTCTCCTAGACTTTGGGCCTACACTTAAGTGTTTATATATCCAGTGAGACTCCATTGGAAAAGTTGTTTTTTCCTCTGCATGTGTTTGTCATTTGTACATAGCTTCTTGGTAAGGGATTAGAGCTTGTGTCCAGTTTCTTCTCAGCACTGAGACCCTGTTTGGTATTATCCATCCCCCCTCTGACTTTTACAGTCTTTCTGCCTCTACATTTGCATAGCTCCCTGAGCCCTGAGAGGAGTTTGATGAAAACATCCATTTAGAACTAAGTGTTCCAAAGTCTCTCACTTTCTGCATATTGTCCAGTTGTGGGTCTCTGTGTTAGTTTCCATCTACTGCAAGAAGAAGCTTCCCTGATTGTGGCTGAGTGACACACTGATCTATGGGTCATTATACCAGAATGTCATTAGGAGTTACTTTTTTTTTCCTACTTTTCTTTAGCAGAAAAATAGTACTTGGTTTTCCTTTAGGCCCATTGCCTATCTATCTGCCCACCTGGGTAGTATCAGGCATGAGTTCCATCTCATGGACTAGGCCTTAATCTCTGTCCAATATTTGTTAGTTATTGCCATAAGCTTTGTGCCATTATTGCACCTCTGGTCTTGCAGGCATTGTAGAACACGGTTTATTGCTGGGGTGGTGTTTATTTCTCTCCTCTGGTAGCATGCAGAATACTTCCCAGTACTATGAACACTATTCTGTTAAGGTGAAGGCTCTAGTTAGGTACCAGCTTGACAACAAGCCCTTACAGAAGTGACTTCTTGTTTGTAGAACTTAACAAGTTCTACAGAGTCTAAGTTAAGTCTAAGGAATGAAACCAAGCAGGATAGTCTTCCGTCACTGTAACAAACACCTGATATAAATCACTAATTAAGAGAAGAGAGTTATTTCAGGCTTACAGTTTTAAAGTGTTTTAGTCCCACACTTCTTTGGCTCTCTTGCTTTGCAAGGAAGCACATCATTGTGGAAGCGTGTGGTGGAACACGTATATTCACTTCATGACTGGCAAATGATAGAACAAGGAAATCAAGACCTCACATTATCCCCTGGTGAACTACACACCTACTAGCAGGCTTCATGTGATTCTAGGAAACACACATTGGCCTTAGTGACCTTTTGGGGGTACATAAGATAAAAGCTTTATCACAATATTTTCTCCCAACTTTGCCAAATGAAAGCATTGAAATGGTCAATTTAAATTCATTCCAGAAAAGTAAATGACGATTCTTTTGGTGGACTAGAATTAACACCCATGTTTTCTAGCTTCACTTCTATTTTTTTATATCAAAAGGTTGTGTCCTGTCTTACTTATATGACCTGCTTATATTTTACACACTCTGAATCTCGTAGATAATTCATTATACCTTTAGCTTCTCATTTATGTAGCATGAAATTTAGAGTGAACTTTCAGGTGTGTGAGACTTTATGACTGGCATCTACAAGTGATCTTGCATTATCATTTTATTTCTGGACTGTGTCTTACTTATCGTTTCACATGCCTACACTTTCCTTCATTTTTGAATAATGAAATAAATAGATGAATAAGTGATTAGATTTATAGCCTCAGGTCTATATGTAATCCCTCTTTCCCAAATCCAAAGCCAATGGGTCACTGCCAGCATTTGTTAACCCCTTGGCTATGCCCTAAACATAGACATCAATGATCTTTTCAATGAGTTTACTTTTGTCTTTACAGTTGTGATGGTTAATGCTGGTTGTAGTCAGGGCCTAGAATTACCTAGGAAACAAATAACTGGGAATATTTGTGAGAATGTTTCTAGATGGAGTTAACTAAGGTTGGAAGACCCAACTAGTGGGACTGATACCATTTTCTTGGGTGCCAGACCAATTCAAAACTTTCTTAGAGGCCCTGATGAGAACAAATAGAACCTGGTTCTTTGTCCTTGTCAAGGGACAGACTTGGCGGGGTCTAGTCTGGGACTTGCATCTAGACCTCAAAGGAGTTATGGGTTTTGGTTTCTGGGAACTCAACATTCTCCCCTAAAGTGCTGTGGTTATCAGTCCTAAGGCAGCCGTGTCTAAGGTATACTGTTGTCTTATTGCCAACATTGCTTGATTTAGCTTTCTGCTGACCTTGGCTCTAACTCCCCTTGCAAATAGTATAGATGCTATACTTCTTAATAAATTTGTTTGGCATAAGACATAACTTATGCAAGACTTCTTGACCTCAGATTTTGTCTTTTTTATCTTCTCATCTCCTGGTCACCTTCTACTTAGGATCCTGTCACTGAAAACGCACCTGCTGTTCTGAGCCACCATCCCATGCTCTGAGGTTCTATGTTGAACAGAAAGGAGAAAGCAAGTGGAGTGTAAGCTTTTTTCCTTTTTGCTTCTTGACTATGGATGCAATGTGACAGCCTCACCTTCGTAGCCATGATGGACCGTATGTGGCCCTTCAACTGTAAGATACAGCAAGCTCCAATTCCCTTAAGTTGCTTCCTTAAGTATCTAATCACAGCTGCAAGTAAAGTAAATTATATCCCATTCCTTTTCAACTAAGTGCTCCCAGAAACCACTACCAATTAATTAGTGTTGACAAGGGAGTTGAAACCCATTTACTAAATTTAGTGCAACAGAACCCATAACTTAATCTCAGGATCTTTAATATTAAATACCCTGTGGAGAGTGGCTTCCATGTTTAATAAAGGACACCCTTAAAAGCCTTCTGTGCAAATTCTTTCATGTGACAAGCATCATGTTCATCTGACTGCCTCTCAAATTTCATGTGCATAAGAAAAAAGGCAAATAGCTGTATGCTAATGTATACATACACCCAAGGCAAATAATTAACCTTTATTTTTTTTAAAACAGGCTCAAAGGATACCTCCACTTTTGTGTTAATTCTTTTGTTTTATCATCTGTGATAAAGGGCTCTTTGGCTTTATTAGTATCACTGGTCCTATAAAAACTATAGTTTTATAAATCCATGGTGTCATTTCCTCCTGAAACAGTACTTCATAGTATAAAGAAGAAAGTGAGAAAAGAGTGAAATTTATTTAGGCAAGCCTTTATTGGAATTATTAACAGACTATCTTAAAAGGTTTGCCTATTAGATTATAATGAACCAAGTATGGTGATACCTAGCTATAAGCATAGCACTTTGAAGTCAGAGACATGAATTGGAGGCCAGCCTGGGCTACACAGAGAGATGGCAAAGATCATGGTCATAATCAAAATATTAGTAGTGATAGTAATTTTTTAGTTTTGTGAATATTTGTAGATGGTTTTATGTGTATTATTCTATAACTCACAAATTAAACTTTAAAAAAATAACAATACTTGCATATATATATATATTTAAATGGCTTGCTTCTGTGTGGCTAATATCTAATCTGGATGAAGGCTGTCATTACGGTGTTCTTTAACAAAATCATCCCCCACCTACTGTTGTGCAGACCTGGTGCATGAAGCCAATAAATTTCTCTCAGTATCATGATGAATTCCTTGCTCAAGCTGACAACCTGGACACTTGGATTTAGTAGACTCTTGACAGTGTAGGCATCAGGTACATTGTATGCTGTGATAGTGAAATGGAAATTTACACAATGTTCAGATTCTGGCCCTTCCCAATGTAGAATCACGGAAACAGGAAAGAAAGGAGATCAAATTACTCCCTGTAATTCCTAATTTCTGAGGGTTATCTTCTAATTCTGAGATAATAATGTGGTTTATGTCCTTTATTATTTTGATGTGATGTATTACAAGCACCTGTTTGCATGAGTTGAACAATCCGTGCATCCTTTGGAGGAATTTCCCACATGATCATGATTTACAATGAGTTCTACGTGCTTGTGCTCCTGACTTTGTTAGTATTTTGTTGAGAATTTTGCACGCCAATCCTTTAGAATCATTTGAGAACTGGGGTTAGTTCCTAAAGGGACCTTGGAGTCAGAACAAAACACACCCAAATTCTCAGCACAAAGGAGCTTTATTTACCAGGGAAGGATAAGTGGGCTGCCTCTGGATCAGGCAAAGACAGCAATGGATGATTGACTGGCACAAGGCCATTTCAAGGGCTTTAGCACTGGAAAAAAAGAAAGGGGAGTGTCTATCTTCCAGAACGGGTTGGGGTGGCTGTCTCTGATTGGTGAGGAGGGGAACAAAAGAAATGAGGTAGTGGGCTTTTCTTTTTTTTCATCATGTAGCTGGGCTTTTCTGTTGTTGTTGGAAGGTTTTTAATTCCATGTTCAATTCATTTTATTGCTTGTTTGAAAAGTGATGTTTTCTATGGATTTAGTGGTTCAATTTGATAGGTTATATATGTCCAGAAGTTGATTCTTTTCAGTTTTCCAAGTTAGGGAGATTCTAATAATTTGTTCTAGTTTGATTTCTGTTGCTGTGATAGAACTCTCTGACCAAAATCAATGTGGGGAGTAAAGGATTTATTTGGCTTACACTTACAGTCCATCACTGAGGGAGTCAGGGGAGAAGCTTAAGCAGGATCTAAAACCAAACCATGGAGGAATGATGCTTGCTGGATCATGGTCAGATGGTTTTCTTGTACAGCCAAGGCCCATGTGATTAGGGATGGTGCTGAGCACAGTAGTAGGATAGGTACTCCTCCATTAATCATCCATCAATCTAGACAGTATTCAAGCTAGACAATTTCTCAGGGACTCAGCCTCAGGCCATTCTGATGAAAGAAGACCTCTCTCTTCCCAGGTCACTGGATTGTGTAAAGTTGACATTAAAAAATAATGAGGGCAGAGGTAGTCTCTCCTTTGTCAAATCTGATTTTATTTATTTTATTTTTTCTGGGTTATTATAGCTAAAAATTTATAAATTTTATTGTTTAAAAGCCACTATTTCTGTCATTGATTATTTTTTGGTATCATCCAATCTTTGTTATTTATTCCCTTCTATTAATTTTGGGTTGTTTATTCTCCCCCCCCCAGTTCATTGAGTTGCAACGGTATGTCATTAATTGGAAATCTTTCTAGTTTGTGATTTAAACATTTATTGCATCTCTTCTTTTGCAGAATCTCATGGGTTTTGCTAAGTTTTATTTACACTTTTATTTTTCATTCTTTATATTTCCCTTTACTTTCATAACTGATGCATCATTTATTGAGAATAATTTTTGCATGTGCATGCATGTGTGATATATGTACATGTTAGCATATGTGTGTCCTTGTCTGTGTTCGTGTGTGTGTGTGTATGTTTGTGGGTAGGTGTGTATGGGTGTGGGTGTGGGTCTAAGGTTAAGCTGGGTGTCTTCCTTGATTGCTCCCCACATTATTGAGGCTGATTCTCTTTGCTATACCTGGAGTGCTCTTATTGCTGAATTGCTGATTGATAGATTATTGTGTACATTTGCAGGTGTCCTATTAGCCCAGTTTCCACAAATACTACACTAGTATTTGTTCATTAAGACGATCATCTACCCATATCAATTTTATGGGATAGTGTAGAAAAATTAATTTCTCATTCTAAATGAATTAACACAGGAAATTATTACAGCAGCCATTTTAACTAGCTAGTTCCCCCAATGACTGACACAGACAGACTTGGGATTCTTGGGGTCTCTGTGGGCTGAGCTTCTGAGGGATGGCTGATTCCTGGGCTGAAGGTATATGGGAAGGGCTGGATTTCTGCTTTCTAGGTTCAAGGATGGGTAGAGAGGCCACCAGACTGATTTAGGGACAGTGGAATATTGGCAAGACTGTGCAATTACTTTCTGTGGACACCTGCAAGCCTCAGGTGATTCCTAGGTCTGTGGATGATAGAAGAGGATTCAAAATAAGAGCCTGAATGAAAGTGCATACAAAAAAGCGCTGCACTTTTTTTCCAGAATGATACTGTGATGCGCTAACCAGAAGACTCTTCACACTGATGTCGGGGTCTGCAAGAGCTACAGAAATCTACAGTAGAGGATACCTCCAGTGTCTGTGATTCTGAATACTTTCTTGGGTCTCCAATGTACTATTTCACTGACAAGTGAACTACCTCTTAGTTCATGGTTGATCTTGAGAGAAGGGACGGTTGTATGCTCAGTTCTTTTATTGACTAGACTGTCATCCATCTCTGTGCTCTGTAATGCCTCAACCAAGTCCCCAGCACTGCCTTGAGCACCCAGTGAAGCAACTCTCCCTCACTCACACTCTTGCTTTCTAGTTCTTACACACTCATTGTCCTCGTCCTTTGTTGAAAATGTTAAAAAGCACATAGGCATTTCTAGGCAGCCATCTTGTTGACTTCTTTATTTGGAAAATTATTTTATCAAGAACATATAGTTAGTATGAATACTAGGCAATAAAATGTGGCTATGAGGCGTTTTGTAAGTGAGCAAAAGAGGGCAACATTTTCAGTGTTTAGGAGAGACCAGAGTTCTATAAGGCATTTTATTTAGAGATGCTCCTTCAAGGACTGAGTGGATGGGAAAATGATGCAAATGATAGCAGATTTCACAACAATTGAAGTATCTCAAGTGAGTCCTCTTTACTCATCTGCCCTGGGGGAGATGCAAAGACTGTTATGAAAAAATGTTAGTATGCTCCAGAGTGATGCAGGATACTGTACTAATTCCTGTAGGTTTATATGAGATTAGAAAAGTTTGTAAGTGGGAGAGTGACAGATACTAAGGAGATAGGGGAACCCCATTTCTGTGTAAAGACATGAGCCCTCATTTCTGTATAAAGAAGAATGTTCCCTTTTACAAAATCAAAACCTCCTCGGTGGCATATTTCTGCATCCATGACAGTGAATTTTGTTTCATAGCTTTCAAGCATGCTCTTGTGTTTGCTTCTTTGCAGTCAATTTTCTTTCCTTATGGTGCTTCTTCAGTGATGTTCCTTCCACCTGAAAGGGTCTCTGCCTTTTCACCTGGATGATTCCTAACTGCTTAGTAGATTTTATCATTAATATTCCTTCTGTAACAAAGACTGCTTTGATATAACAGTTGTATTTGCCTATATTAGCTATTAAATTAAAGCTTTGTTATTTTCCTTAATGAAAATAATTTAATGCATTTATTTATTTAATGTTGTCATATGTGTTTATACATAGGCTAGTATATTAACACATACATATTTTTATTTGCTTTCCTGTGAGGACCTAAAACACCGTGGCATCTAGGTCTTGATTTCAAATACCATTTTTCAGTGAGACTACCAGGGCTCTTTGCAGAAATGACTGGCTCTAGGCCGATAGAGACCTGTGCTTATACTCATAATGCCTGGTTGGGGAGTATGATTCAAAGTTGAAGGTGAGCCTGAATGATGTAGAGCACAACCTGAGCTCTCAACATTTCTCAAACAACTAAGCAAACAATATAAAAAGAATACACATGAACAAGACACAATAGCCAGCATACAAAAGTTCCCAATGGCTAAAGTTGAAACAATTCAAAGGGCAAAATACATAATAACCGTACAACCTAAATAATCCACACTATGATTTCACTGAAACTGCAATTAGAATCGAGTGTACTTACTCCTTCTCCAGGGAGTACAGCTTAATTACCATCCTGTGTGATCTGGACTTAGAACTCACTTCTAATTAATGAAATATAAAAATGGCGAAAGAGTAACTTTGTGCAGAGAAATCTACCAGATACTACACTGACTAACTGGTCACCATTAACATCAGCAGCAGTGCCTCAAATAAACAGATTTTGTCCCCATGAAATAAGATGAGAATAGAGCTTCTCTCTGCTGTTAGTCTAAAAACCATCACACCAGTGTAATTCTGGAGCCATAGCAGACATAACCAAACTGTGGTGCTTTTTGTAAAGTACCTGGTCAGTAATTTTTTTAAAGGCTCAAGGTCATAGAAAACAAAGGAAGTCTAAGAAATTGTCACAGAGAACCCTATGCAGTACTTCAGGACAGTGTGTCCGGATTGCATGCTAGAACATCAAAACATTGGAAAACTCTTTGCATATGCAGTCTGATTGACAATATTATGCCAATGCTAATTTTTTAGTATTGATAAATTTATGGTTGTGAGGGATGCTGGCTTTGGGAGAAGCAAGCTGAGGGAACTACTGTGGGGAAAAAAACTTGTACTACTCGAAACTCTTCTGAAAAAGTAGAGTCCTGATGAAATGAAAGGTTAAAACTGTCTTCCCACTGAAAAGCAACTCCAACCAGCAGGGGCGATCTGTGTGCTCAATACTACTACATCTCCTTTCATAGAGCAGTGATGCCTGTTTGACATAACAGGGTGCTTGTTGGACTCTTGGCTCTGCCACTTAGGAACTTAGACATTTCTTAAGCTTCAGTTTTCTCATATGTAAGGGAAATAAAGTTGAGAATCAGGCACTTAATATATGTGGAGTAAGTGAAGGTTCATTCTCACTGATGTCACTCCTAGTCATTATCATTGTCCAGTGCGTAAATTAATAATGTAAGGTGGGGATTTTTGTCGTTGTTTTTGTTCTTGTTTGGGGGTTCTGCTGAGATTGCATTTAGGAATCAGTTTGAGTGAAGAAGATTTCTTGAAGAAGACTCAGGAAGCTTTATATATTCATAATAGAAGGAAGACCAGTAAGTGAATTTGTTGATGCAATGGCAGATCTGTGGAATATGATGCAAAGAAGGTGTTCCAATCAGTAGTAGGAAGGAAAAAATAATTGTCTTTTCCTGGCTTTAATGGGCATAGCCAGGGCCCCTCACTCACACACTGTCCGTGACTGCTGCCTTGAAACAATGCCGTTGAGCAGTAGTGACAGAGACCTTATGCTGTCTCTTCCTGGCTTTTCATGGAAGTAGCCGGTTCTCTTCATTCCCATGTTGTCTGTGACTGCTTCCTTGTAACAATGGCATGTCAGTGCTGAACAGCAGTGGCAGAGAACTTGTGATACACAAAGCCAATCATTTTTACCATATGGCGCTTTCTGGGAGGTTTGCTAACCCCTGTTCTACAGGGACAGTGTGTACCTAGAGTTTAGAGTTAAGACTATAGCTCCCTCCAGTGGGAAGTCTCACTTTCCAAGCCTTTTCGATGACTGAGAGGAGGGAAGGGGTTCTGTGCTAACAGCGCTCATGCATTCTATGTTTTGTTTTCTAATTCATGAGGCCTCAGCTTCTCTCTTCCGGTCACAGGGTAACAGAAACCACCGTGCTGTAGTAGATAGGCATGCGCTGTTGCCTGTCACTAATTAAAGAGAATCAGCTGCACCTAACTCTAAAATAACTTGACATTTAGATGAGGTAGTATAGTGCCACTTACAGTCATGTGACTTTGTACAAATTATTTAATGCCTTGGAATCTTGGTTTCCTCACCTCCAGGGCAGAGGTGTTATTTACAACCAGGGCTATGAGGGCAGACTGAGATGATGAAATCTTTACATGTAATTTACATTCCAGAAAGGTAGTTATTATTTGTCTTAGTCAATGCTGTATTGCTGTTAAGAGACACCACGACCATGGCAACTGTTATTAAGGAAGGCATTTAATTGGGTCTCACTTATAGTTGCTGACAGGTTTACTTTATTGTCATAATGTAGCAGACATGGTGCTGGAGAGTAGCTGAGAGTTCTACATCTGGATCCAAAGGCAGCAGGAAGAGAGAGACACTAATCCTGGCTTGAAAATTTGAAACCCCAAAGCCCACACCCAGTGACACACTTCCTCAAACAAGGTCATACCTCCTAAAAACTGTCAAGTGGTGCTACTCCCTCATGATCAAACCAAAACTATGATTGAGAACTTTGGCAAGACATTCCTTGTAACCTTGAATTATTTAAGTTCTCTCTGCTTCATTATCTTCTTCTACAAAAGGGATGGCAATAATAATCATGTTTTAAATTTGTAGTAAAGTCCAAAAGGGAAATTGCTTTAGAACAAAGCTTGCCCGCAGGGCATTTACTCATAAGTAGTTGTTTGTATAATTTGTAGACTCAGAAACAAAAGTTGTGCTTAACATATGGTATGAGAAACATTTTTTTGAGAAAATTTTTGTACAAATGCAAAAGGATTATAGGGACAGCAAGCTGGGAAGAGAGGAATTCATTCTAGGATTGCAGCCTTAAAAGATTTTCAACCACTGGTGCTGCCTCACCGATTTGTCACCTTGTGACAAAGTCACCATTGTATGTATAGTTACTTCCTGCAGACTTTATAACATACGAGAGTTTCCTTATAAATCTCTCGACTAAAAGGGCAGGTGACACCAAGGCTAGCCACATGTTCCTGGCACAAACACCAGGAAGTCTATGATGTGCCTGTAAGAAGGGTAGGCCTGAAATATGAACATGAATACTTGTGGCCTATATGTTCCCCACGGGGCACCTGTGGGAACAGTGGAGCCTAAGCTTTGGAAGTTATACCTTAAGGATTACCCTGTGAGAGGCCTGGTTGGGAGGAGCTGGCATAGACTCTTATTGGTAGTGAGGGCTCAAAATGAAATCACAGGGAGTAGGATGGGGTTGATTCAGGTCAGAACAGATTTCAACTTAGCTGGATGACTTTCCACCAGCAAGATGGAGGCAGCTGTTCTGCTTCTGGCAAGTTTAGGCTTGATTTGGGTCAGGATACCTGTCATCAGAGATATGCCAGTTACAAAGTGGACCAGTTTTGATAGGGTTGATGGTGCTGAGGTAAGAGACAAACTTAAAACCTCAGAGGTTTCAGTGACAGAGGCGAAGTCTAAAGCTCCATGCTCATTTTGGATTAATGGGAGCTGGGCTCAGAGTCACCCCCTTTGTGGCACTTGGCACGAGGGAGAATCCTCATCTGGTACATCATCAGCTTGTGGTATAGGGCAAGAGAGCTCTGGAGATACCCAATGATGGCAATCAGACTTGGTCCAGATTCTGTAAGCATTGCGCCCCAGTCACACAGAGGACTAAGAATGAAGCAGAGGGACAGGAAGTCCAGTGTTCATCTTCCATCAGGAGACTGTACTACAGTAGATATTTCTAGTCAGAAATTATGCTTGTGTGCTCTTGCATTCTTTTTGAGAAGTCTCCTTGGGATAAATGCAAGGCCCAAATTGTTGACTAAAGAGTAACAGAATTGAAATGACTTTAGGGAGAGAGTTTGCTGAGAGCTAAAGAACAAGAGTTCCATCTAAGTGGCCTTTCCAAAAGTGTGATTGCCACGGGGAGATTAGAGACTAAGTCAGATATTTCCACATCAAATATTGAGTTAAGGAAGAGAAGCCTTTTTGCGTCTTTACTTGAGATGGGGGCCAGGTGAGTGATGTGGTTTTTAAGTCAGACTAAAGGGAAAGAGAATTTCATCTCTTGAAGGAGATGAGTCCTACCCGGGGAGATGGCTCAGAAGTCAATTCGAAAGAAGTGGTCAAGTAGGTGGTGAAAGAACAGGTCTATGAGGCCTGAGCTTATTATGCCTACTGAAGAGTGGGGTGGCTTTGTTACCGTGCATATGAACCACATGGGGGGACTCTTCATCCTAGTATAAGATTGGTGTGGCAATTTCAAGAAATCAAGTGAGGTTATGGAAGCATGTTAGTATTTTAGGGAAGAAGGTATGAGCTGGCGAGGCCCAGGTGCTCTGCGCACAGTAACAGAGAGACTGTGGTACCTGCCTTGGCTTGAGTTACCTCTGGAAGAGGGTGGAACTGCATTGGTGAATGAAAGGACTTCTTGCTTGCAGTTTTACAGAGCGGAACAGGGCAGGGTTGCCCTGCTCTAGACTTCATGGTTGCTGGATGAGCTGTTCCTAATAAGCATGACCTTCTGGTTCCTGGGTTGCTTATAGCAACCATCAACTGGGCTGCAGTGCTCAGTAGGCACTGAGCTTGGGGCCCTGCGGTTCCCGGTTTTTTTTATGTGCCCCTTCTCCTGAATCCGAACTTGCTGGTCTCATGATTGACTGTGAGGGACCACTCCAGCACTCTTGATACATAAGAACTCAATCTAATGTGAGACATTATACCTGCAAAAACCAGTATAAAGGTGTGCAGCACGACTGGAAGCTACACGTCTAAGACTAAACTGATATTTGTTGTACTGCTTTAACCAGGCACCTGGCACTTGGCACCTGTATCCACTGAACCCTCCTATGAACAATGAGGCAGCTTTTCTTATCTCCAGTTTTGTAAATACAACACAGAGACTGAAAGTAGGATCCATGGCTATGCAACTCAAGGATAGCCAACTCTTGACTTACTTCTGCATGCAAGTAGAAATAGCACAGTCCTTTGATCAACCAAAGAATGGCCGAAGGGGTCTCTGGGGTATTTCTACAGGCTAACAAGGGGAGTGCGGAAGAGGGAGCCATTAACCAACTAATGAATCAGCCTCTGTCCCACAGACAAGCTAACTGAACTTATGCAGGGAGAAGCAATGGGATGGCCCTGCATCTGTGGCACCCTGGGCTGGCTCTGAAACTCCAGGTGATGTTTTTTTCTCTTAACAGAATGGGATTCTGCTCTGTAGGACCTGTATTACCCACTCGCTGTGGGGCATGGGGGAGGACCACGAATGCAATGAAATGGAGCTGGTAGAGAAATTCACAAAGAAAAGGTGTCACTGAGAAAGGTTATGATTGTGCCAGGTAACAAACATTAATAAATAAAAAAATTGAATTTAAGCTATGAATAATGATAGGGAGTAGGAAGACACTTTTAATTTTTAGTGGGTAAAATTTCAAGTATAGGTTATAGCAAAACTTACACAAATACAAATTGGGTCTTTAGAAACATTTGTTCTCATAGGACACAATGTTTTAAATGGTTTCCTGGGCATAATGGAATAACCTTTGGTCACAAAACTAATGGGTGACAGCACTAAACTGAGGTTCCTAAGTTCATTAGCAAGAGTCTTCTTGGTTTTTGTTTAAATGACTTTAGGGTTACAAATTTAATAGAATTTTCTAACAGAAGTTCCCCCTTTAGAGATCACAGAAAGAAAAAAAGCTTTGTATTCTCAAGACTCCCTCCTCCTGCTGTCAGTACCAGTCAAGGTTGAGACAGCCCAAAGGCTCCTCTGTAATCCAGTGGAGAGCCCAGCTTAAGTGATTACATTACATAGCTCGGCCCTGTCATGAGCCTCTTGTTTAGTGATAATGTCCTTCATTTGAAATTCTTTGGTGGTAATGATTTGTACGTATGTCTTGAATTCTAAAATTATTTGTACTGCAGGCCTGGATATTTCTGGACCAGGATACAGTTGGTGTCCCATTGGATTCTGTGCAGGTAATAGTCTGCAATAACCCTGGGCACTGGCAAATGCTTTCTATGTTTGAGCCAGAAAGCAAAATAAAGTAACTTGATCAGTCAAGGGCGTGTGTGTGTGTGTGTGTGTGTGTGTGTGTGTGTGTGTGTGTGTGTGTTTTGACATGGTATGCATATGTTTATAATAAAAAAAACCTAAAAGTCACTAGACATGAGGTAAAGGTTTTATAACACTCAGTGATTAAGACACTTTAATTTTCTTTGACAGTTTCTTAAATTAACATATATTAATGCATACCTAGTTTGACCTAAATGTCAGAGATCCTAGAGATATTTTGTTCTGCTAGATTCTGTTGAAGAATGTCTTGGTTTGTATTGGTAAATCTATTCAGTATCCTTTAAATATCAGGGCCTGTTCAGGTGCAGGGAACTCAGATTTTAAGAAAGCCTGTCTCCCCCAAGGGACTCACAGGCCATTAACCAAGGAATGGAGGAGGAAAGCAGAAGGATATGGTGATACTGGGCTAGAAAGAAATAGTAGCTTAGTTCACAATTCAAGCCTAAATGTTACACCCAACATGGCTGACTTGCCACTTCCTCCTAGATGGGAATTTCCAGAGACATCTTAACGACATTTTTACTGCTCCCCTTGAGAATTTGGTTCCTCTATTGAGCTGATAAAATCACTGTGTTCTCAGCATAAAGAGCAACTTCCCAGCCCAGGTCTCTCTGAGAGTGTGTGTCGTTTCTAGGTGCCTCATGTGGACCCCAGCTGCTTAGCTCTGGGTTATGTACCTCTGCAGCAAATGACGCTACTCCACCATCCCCATCTTTGCTTCTCCACCCTCCCCCAGCCTTAGTTCTCTTTGTCTCCTTTAAATGCCACATTTATATTGTTCATATATGGTGAGTATTTATGGTCCCAATTAAAGACATGCAGTATGCTCCTTAGGAAAATGATTTGTTCAGCAAAACTGCATTGACTTGAAAGAAAAACGCTCAGTAGTCAACAAAACAAGAATCCCAAGAACCACTGGGGCTGTGCTGTAATTCTTAACTCATAAAAGCTAAGCATATGTATTCACTGAATTAACCCTTCTATTAGCTTAGAATAATTAAAATCTTGTTATCTGTACGCAGTTATAAATAAAGATTTATGGACATTTATATTTTCCCAAGATATTATCTTGATAACCACAATGATTTCCTTGCAGATTAGCTTGGCCAAGAGGTACAGAAAATTTATGTAGAGACACTATTAACAGAATGCCTAACACCTTGCAAGGTACTACCTAAGGGGTTTTAAACATAGTGCAACTGGGAACTTGCCAATTCCTTGTTCACCTGGGGAGGTATATAGTAGAAAGAGTCACTGACAGGGGCCACCCTCCTTTAGGCTAACTTGTCCAATGGCTAAGGGCTAAGGGCCCAGCCTCTTCTGTTAAACTGTTCCTTGATTTTGAGATGTTGAAGGTTACCTGGGCCTGTTGTGTTCCTTCTCTCAGTGGTAGTTTTATTTTCCTACAAAGCAGTGAGATGCCAAATTCAGGTCTGAGCAGTTAGAATGGTCATCACAGCACAGGGCAAGCTGTGGGTAAGGGTTATTTCCCAGAAGGTACAATAGGGTGCCATCCAAGGCTTTGCACCTGGACAGACATGGAGTTGGAGCCTATTCCCACGCCTCCTAAGTGACTGCAGCAGCTGTTTGGGGTTTTTTGTTGTTGCCTGGTTGTTTGGTTGGCTTGGGTTTTTTTTTTTGTTGTTGTTGTTGTTGTTTTCTGACCATCATCTTCTCTGCTGGATCACCAGGTTAATGCTGCGAACCTCAAGATGTGGTAGTAAGGACTGAGGAAATAAACAGGAAAGACTGCATTCTTCTGTTTCTGCCTTTCCTAACAACTGACAGACACTGAACTCACCGGTACTTTGTGTGGGCTGGCTTAGGCATGCCCCAATGCCTTAGTCAGAGCTCATCAGCTCTGCCAGCTAGAGCATATTTAATTTGAGTCCTCATAGTGTGCCTAGATACTGCTCTACCCTATTTCTCCTCTGGGGTGTTCCCAGTCCCTTACTCCAAGGTTTGGCTGGAGCTTCTTGTCTGGTTATGAACATCCACACATCCACCTTCATCCTGGGCTACACCTATAATCTCTGTGCACTTGGATACCATGGATTACTACTATAGAACTGACCTTTTCAACTCAGAGTATAATACTGCAACGAGAGAGGCATGTCCCTGGCAATCAAGCCATGTTGTGTATGTACTCCTCTCATCCGACTCACACACTTTTATCTTAGTTTGCTTTCTGTTGCTGTGATAAAAACATGATGGCCACAAGCAGCTTGGAGAGAAAACGGTTTCTTTGGCATACACCTTCTGATCACAGTCCATCATGGCAGTTACTTAAGGTAGGAAGTGAAGCCCCACTCTCCCTCCGTGACCCGTCTAATCCTGAGGTTTCCACTGCAATTAAGGTTACACTTTCTAGACTCTCCTGGCCTCTTATAGTACCAAGCCTCAGCTGTGTCCCATGACCCCTTCATGCCTTCAAAGCCAGTACCACAGAGGAGACTTTTACACATTACAAAGTTCAGCTGCCAGCATGGGGTACAGCCTTGGCCTCCTCTGCACCACAGCTCCTGTGTACTGACTCTGAGGAAATAGTCCCTGAAGATATCACATCAATGATGCTACTCCTCCCGTATTCACAGCTCAGTTTCTCAGCTCCAGCTGACCAGCATCTACTGCTCCAGTAAAGCAAAGGCTTAGTTTAAGTAGTCTGGTCTTTTGTTTCTTTAGCCTCTGGTGACAGGAAGAATAGATTCTTTTATTTTTTTAATTATGTTATTATTTAATAGTTCTTATATTTTGTATTATCATTTATCACAATTTATTCAATTTGTATCCTGGCTGTGGCCCCCTCCCTAATCTCCTCACAGTCCTACCCTTACTCCCTCCCTCCACCCCCCCCCATGTCCCTCCCCTAGTCCACAGATAGGGGAGGTCCTCCTCCCCTTCTATTTGACCCTAGCCTATCAGGTCTCATCAGGACTGGTTGCTTTGTCTTCCTCTGTGGAGACTAATAGCTAAACTTTGGGCAGAGGACATGGACTTTTATGAGAGAAGGGGAGATAGAAAGACCTGGAGGGGAGAGGAGCTCCAAAAGGAGACCAACAGAGGCTGGGAGCCCTGCAAAATTGATACCTCAACCAAGGACAATGCATGGAGTGGACATAAAACCCTGGCTCAGATGTAGCCCATGGCAGCTCAGTATCCAGGTGGGGTCCCTAGTAAGGGAAGCAGGGGCTTTCTCTGGCATGAACTCAGTGACAGGCTCTCTGATTACCTCTCCCTGGGGTGTGGGGTACAGCCTTGCCAGGCCACAGGAGCACAGATTCTTACTTTAAAAAAAAAATCATAAAAATGGCCCTGATAGAGTCTTTGCTTCTTTCTGAAAATCCACAGGCAAGGCCTCCAGTACCTGCATTGTTCTCAGTATTTTTATTTTTCAAGCCTCCTCAAGATAGGGCTTAAGTTCCAAGCACTGGGTGGCTTTTCCAGCCCAAAGTTCCAAATGCTTGCACAATCTTCCCTTATGTTCCACCCATTTCTGATACCAGTATCAATTCTAGTTTGCTTTCTATTGCTGCAATAAACACCATGACTGAAGGCACCTGCATATTGCAGAGCACTCCACTCTGGACTCAGCATTAGGCACAGACCACACCCAAACACCAATTTCTAAGCACAAATCAAATGCAAAGAGATCCTGTATTGAGCAAGGTAAAGAGACAAGGTGGGCAGAAACAGTAGCAAATAGGAAAGTGTTAAATCTATCTATCTATCTATCTATCTATCTATCTATCTATCTATCTATCTATCGTTTTTTTTTGCTCTATCTATTTATGATCTATATATCATGTATCTATTTATTTATTGGTTTTTCAAAACACTGTTTCTCTGTGTAACAAAGTCCTGGCTGTCCTGAACTTGCTATGTAGACCAGGCTGGCCTGGAACTCACAGAGATCCACCTGCCTCTACATCCCAAATGCTGTGATTAAAGGCCAGTGCCACCACACGAGGCTGTTAATTTTAAAAGGCGGGGCAGGGGAGGTCTGTGTTAAAATGAGCTAGGACAAGGTAATAAATTCTGAATGGATACTTTAATTGGGTTAGTCAAAAATAATGAATTTTGATTCCTGGACCTTGATAGTTTGATAGCTGGACCTTGGTAATCAGTGTCAGGAATGATCAGTGGTCATATAAGGGAATAGACCTTGGTGGCTAGCTTTAGGAATGTAATCTGACAGTTTAGCAAGGTGGGGGAAGGTAAAAGGCACCACCAGTCAGGGCCATGTTTGCCCTGTGTGGGCCCATGTTTGCTGGGGTTTGGCCTGCCAGAGCCCTTCAGTCCCACCTTTCTGTTTTGTCATTGGGTTGTTAAGTATTGAGTAAGTACCTGTCATTCTCTCTGGTTGCTTCCTGCTGATTTCAGGGCAAAGATCAAGGAAAAGGGAGTCATTAATCTAACGGAATTGAAAGTGGTTCTGGCAGGGGAGGAAGTAGAAAAAATAAGAGGCTCAGAAGGAAAGAACAAATTCAATAAGCTCTGGGTCTAGGAGCTGAAAGGCTCCCGGAAGCCATAGATTGGAGATTGCTTCATGCAAGCCACCTGGCTCATGGAAGGGCATTTGCAGATGCCAGGAGTCCTCCCAGAGGCCATCAGGGAACTATCCACATGCCCAGACAAGATGTTCATAGGCCAGATGAGGAAACGATGATGTCATTTTTGGTGGCAAGAGGTTGGTAATGCCTGAGGAGGAGCTGATTAAAAACTTGGTTATTGATTTGTAAAATTTGTTTGGATAACAAAGGGGAAAGGCAGTTAAGGACTAAAAGGGCAAAAATGAATAGAACAACAATGATGATAAGGGGTCAAGCGAAGGGCCAGATCCAATTAATTTGGGGGTACTGGAACCAGCTTGTGGAGCTGTGATCAAAGAGAGAGTTCCTTTCAGCAGGTCCTCAGAAAGGCAGGTTAGATTATAAGCATTTCCTCCACCACCCCCAATTTGTTGATGGATTAGCAGCATTCTCCTCTGAGGAACAGACAAGTTTCCCCTTTCTCTGCTGTTAAGAGACCTAAGGCGCGCTGGTTCTGGAGAGAGGCTTGGGTCATAGGAGTGAGCTGTCGTTGGAGGTAAGCAGAGATTGGGCTGTGGAATCTACAGAGAGCTGAAAGTTGGTCTAAAACTCTTGAGCTGTGAGGACAGAATGGCCCAAAGAACTGCTGGCCACAGCTGTCCAGTTAAGGCTGGGGACAAGTGGTCAGTAGTGGGGGATTGGGAACTGGTAACTAGGTTGTCACAGGCAAGAGGGACTGGCTAGGGGAAGGCGTTGAAGGGAGGCAGTGAGAAAGCAGTGGGAGACACGGAAGGAATGGTTCATGAAATTGAGAAGAGAGAGAGTTTAACTAAATGACCTCGACACAAGTGAGGGTTTGGCCATGACAGTGTGTGTATCGAAGGGGAGATGACTGGGGGTGTTTGGGTTATTTATGTCTTATAACTGGGAGCGTAGGATTTATTCAGAGCATTTAATGTACGGGTACACCCGCACAACCAAAGTGCATAGCGGAGCCAGTGAGCAGTGAATGTTAATTTTCCTCCAGGATCCACGGACGACTCCTCTCCACCCCTATCTTTACTATGATGGCTGCAAAACAATGATTCTGAAATTACATAAAGTAACCTCCCCTGAAGTATAGAAGGAGCCAACGCCATCAAGTATAAGCATTAACGCCATCAACACCATAAGCATCAACGCCATCAGGATAAGCATTGGGTTATTCCACATAAAATAGTGTATGTCTGATTAGCTGACACGGAAGGAATGAACAAGTCTCCCCAAGACTGAATCATTCCCCAAGGTCGGTTCTTACAAGAGAGTCCACGCTCTGATAAGAAGCCACTGCTACCAGGGAAGTGAGCTACAAAACGGCAAGCGAATAACTGCAGCCTCTGGACACAGACATGGGAGACTCCCGTTATGCTTGCGCGTGTGGAAGTTTTTATTAGAAGATAAGCAAGGAATGCTAAAATGTACCTAAAGGTCATTGAGCATAGGATGAACACACAGACCCCTAATGAACGGCATGGAGTCCTTATGGACTGGCACCCACAAACGCTGTTCAGGTTCCATTCATGATTGCTGAATATTCCTTCTGGTGCTCAACCATCCTCAGAAATACTTGATATTTCTTGTCATAATATCTGTGGGGGCACAGAAAGGAACATGTTAAACATTCTCAAAACAAAGCCATCATATGGCGTCCCCTCTTATTTAGAAGGATGGGAATGTATGTGTCACGGTCAGGCTGAAACCTCCCAAGTGCTGCGTGTGTGAGGCTCCCTGAGTAGTGGGTTAGTAGGCTTCCTATCTTTTATGTGTCAATGGCATGAAGTTCCACTAGCTGCATGTCTGAGATGCAGCATTTTATCAGCAAGGCATGTCTGAAGTGTTGAAGCTTAAAGCATAACAGAGCTGGAACTCAGGAAGGAATGACTTCTGAGCCTCCACAGCACTGAAAGGCTCAGGCTTAGTGCAGATCCCTTCTGCTTCCAAGCTTAAATAAATACTTCTGGCGTGACTAGGCATAGGTGAAAACCACAGTCTGGCCAGGTACAAGAATGAACATTTTAATCCCTCTTGCAATTTCCACACACCAGTGTCTCTGGCAGACAGCCATATCAATGGCTTTACCTTATCCCGCTGTCTGCCTAGGGGTAAACCTTCTAGAAATGAGGCCAGCATCTCCCTGCAGCTGGCCCTACCCTCAGCTGTCTGGTACTGACCTTGCTCACCTGCCTACTCCATCTGACTCCTCTGGTGAGCCCTGTTTGAACTATGGTTGGCTGTGAACCAGGCCTGAGCTGCTTAGGGTTGTGCCACTCTTCTGTGGAGATGCGACCAATTTCTCACTTCGGAATCTCAAAACTCTTAGAAGCAGCCTGTCTCACACACTTGAAGGTTTGAGAGCAACACCTTTCCTGAACTCTTCTCACTGGATTCATTTATCCCCTACCATTTGTCTTCTTGCAAATGTCTTTTTCACTTAACACGAACCCAAGATTCACCCTTTTAAGGCTGAATAATTTGGAATCCTCCTAAACATTTGCTTATTAAACTATAGTTATTTAATTAGACATTAAGTTTACATACAACTTGCCAGCTGAGTTATCTTCTAAATTCTCCTCTTCTTGAGCAATTCTTTTGTGTGCCTCCGGGCCAAGAAAACATTCTTTTTAAAAAATTTTTCAAATTTAATTTTATTTATATCTTTATTTATTACAATTTATAAACTTTGTATCCCCACTGCAGCCCCCTCCCTCATCTCCTCCCAGTCCCACCCACCCTCTCCCTTCTCCCCCTATGCCCTTTCCCTAGTCCCCTGATAGGGGAGGACCTCCTCCCTTTCTATCTGACCCTAGCTTTCTTTCTTTTTTTTTTTTTTTTTGCCCTATAATATGGTTTATTTTTTGTTTGTTTCTTTTTTATTGTTTATTATTATTAGTTACATTTTATTAACTCTGTATTCCAGCTGTATCCCCCTCCCTTATTCCCTTCCAATCCCATCCTCTCCTAGCTTTCTTAAAGTTAATGAGATTTGAAGCCAACAGGCAGGAAGAGGAAATGGGCTCTGGCTTTCTGGTTGCAATCTTTGTGGTGCCTGCAGATGGCGGCACAGCACTGTTGTTCAAGCTTGCCCGCTGCTGTCAAGATGCCAGTCTTTTCAAAGAAAAACACTTGGATTTTACCGAAAGAACTTAAAAACACTTCTCTGAAAAGTCTTCAGAGGGTCACGAAAGAGATGAAGAGGAATAATCTGTTTCTCATTTCAAACAAGCAGCTATTACAGGCGCCCTCAAGCGGACACACTGCAGTCACTGGGAAGGGAATCCTAGTGTTCTGGCTTGAGTTCCCCAGGCTTAAATAAATACTTCTGGTGTGACTAGACACAGGTGAAAACCACGTACAAGGATGAACATTTTAATCCCTCTTGCAATTTCCACACACCAGTGTCTCTGGAAGACAGCCATATCAATGGCTTTACCTTATCCAGCTGTTTATCCAGGGTAAACTTCCTAGAAATGAGACCAACATCTCTCCCCAAGCTGGGCAGAGAGGGGTTTATACACAGGGGCGTTAGCAGCCTGACTCCACAAAGAAATGAAACTAGATTACTCCTTTGGTGGGCATTTCAAACTCTAAAGTTCGGATCTTTGTTCGGTGACATGGGAAGATTTCCCTTTAGGTCCCTCAAGTGCTCTCCTCTATTACTGGTTCCTTCATCTTCAGACTCATTACAAATGACTTCATAGTGACCCCAATTGCTAATGTGGGCTCATCCAAGAGCCTTTGATGAAGCCTTCTGACTTCTAGCCTTAGCTCTCAAGAATCGATCTTGTATGAGTGAACTTTCCAAAATCTCCATTTGAGCAGGTCTCATCACTGCTTACAACTCAGTTCTGACAGTAGAAAGGTCTTCAGTATGACCCCATGGGCTTTATGAGATGACCTCCACCTGTGTCACTTCCTTACCTCATCCTTGTGTTCTGAAATTATGAGTTGTTTATGGTGATCTCAGTATGAAAGCTGGTCCTTTGCATACTTTTTCTCTACCTTGGCCTGTCTGGAAATTTCTTTCAAACATTTAAAGTTAGCCAAGACTCAGTCTTCTCCCAAAAGCTTTCCTCTATCCCTGTAGGGTCCTGTTTATTTCTTCTTTGGGTTATGTTGCTACCTGCTGGTAGTTCTATGGAAGGATTCATTCATGTGATTTGAAATCATCTCTGTGTATAAATCAGGTCGTGTCTCATTGCTCTCTCCATCTTGCCCAGAGCTCAGTATATGTTTTAAATATAGAAAAGACTCAATAAATAAGTAAGTAAATGGATAAATAAAGGGATAAATGGATAAATGGGTAAATAAATAAATATTTTGCTGACTTTATATTTAAGCGTGAGGCATTTTCTAGCTTTCTGTGCCAAGAAATATACAAAGGGTAGGAAATGCCACCTGATCCTTCGATGTGAATATAAAAGATCCCCATACTTTAGAACAGAACAAAACAGATTTCCTTCCTACGATTGAGGGCGAAGGTATTGGTCTGAGAGTTTGGGAGCTTGCGTGTGACCTAAGCTCTAGCCAGCCTAACTCTGTATTTTGGGAAACCAAAGTTCTCTCCTTAGGAGGAATTTCGGGCAACCTCTAGGCAGGTGGTTCTCACCCTGTGGGTCGCGACCCCATTGACAACCATCTCCCGTAATTCACAACAGTAGCACAATTACAGTTACAGTTACGAAGTAGAAATAAAAATAATTTTATAGTTGGGTCAGCACAATATGAACTGTATTAAAGGCCATAGATTTAGAGAGGTTGAGAACCACTGTGCTGAGCGAAAGGAATGCAGGGTTGATTCAAGGTCAATCCCAGATCCCATGTCCATCTCAGATGAACAGTTGCACCTCCTTTCATGCTCTCATTCTCTAGCAGCTTTTTAAAAAATTTATTTATTATGTATACAGTGTTCTTCCGGCATGTATGCCTGCAGTCCAGAAGAGGGCACCAGATCTCATTATAGATGGTTGTGGGCCACCATGTGGTTGTTGGGAGTTGAACTCAGGACCTTTGGAAAAGCAGCCAGTGCTCTTACTCTCTAAGTCTTATTCTCCAGTTCCCTCTCTAGCAGCTTCATACAGAGATACAAACTTACTTTTTGTCCTCATGTCTCGGGAGCACAACTTTCCCCACTTTGCTCATTCTTGCCATTGCGTCCTGGTAAATGGAAACAACACAGAAAGCTGAGTAAAGAACAAGATCATGAACTTTTCAGGAAATGGATGTAACCAGAAGAGGCCACATTGAGTGGGGTAACGAAGACCCAGGAAGACAAATGCCCCATGTTCTCTCTCACTGGAGGCTTCTAGCTCCAAATCTTCAGATGTGAGGGCAGAGCCTGTAAAACCTACAGAAACCAGGAAAGTAAAACAGACCATTGCCAGGATAAGGGAGTTAGGGAGCAACAGAGAGAGGAACAGCAGGATATAAGCAAGCTGTCCAGAGAAATGGGAAAGGTGGCTCTTGAGAGAGAAGGAAGGCAGTAAACACAGAAGTGAGTAAAATAAGAATAAAGGGGTGTGTGTATGTGTGTGTGTGTGTGTGTGTGTGTGTGTGTGTATCCATCTCATGTCATCTAGATTGATGGTGTTCCTTCCAAGAGCCAAAGACCACCTAACAAAAAAGGTCAATACCAGACATGATAAGCCCTCATTTGAGTTGTTGGTCAGGTCTGTTGAAATAACTCCCAAAACAGAGAGCTTATTGTTGTCCTTGGCTACCTCTCAGAGATAGAAGGTAAGAAGTCCCTATTGCAAAAAACCCCACACACTTCCATACAGGCCCCAGAAACCTGTGACCTGGAAGTAACCATGCAAGCTTTAAAAGAGAGAGAGTCCTACCCAGCTATGATGCTTATGAACCACATCAATGACCAGAATCGCATGATAACCCTCTGGGTACAGTAGTAGCATACATATTTTGGTGGTAACCAACAGCTCTCTAATTGGACTTAAGACTTGCTCAACAAGAGGAAAACCATGCTTCGTACTGGAAACGTAGTTAACTATTCAGTGCTAGTGAAATCGTGGCTATTGGAGGAGAATCTATAACTAACTTACCAAACCAGCATAATCCTTAACAACAATTTAAAAACACTTATAGCCACAGATAACTGCAGCCTTCACCCCTCATCAAGGAAACTTCTATTTACAACAGAAATAGACCAATACAGAAAAATATAACCAATCAAAATGCTGAGTTGTAGAGGCTCAGGGAACATTGTGAAATATGTGGGGTTGGGGAGATTGTAAGATGGGGAGTTTCTTATGAGATTGTGACTCCTAGTACCATAGAAGCTATACCCATTAAACTCTTACCAACATGACTGCCGAAATGTCAACTGAACAAGAATGACACCAATGAACATGCCAAATTGTACAGGGAAAAGCCCATGAAGTCTCAACTCTATACAAAAAACTACAGGCAAATGAATAAAGCTGGGGATGGGGGGTGGTGGTCAGGGGGAATATGGTCTTCCCCAGAAAAGAACACACCAATTGGTTGTTCAGTGCCAAACTGTCAGCTGTGAAAACAAACATACAAGTAACTGTATATGGACGCAACAGGTTATACTTAGAAATATACATGTATATACATATATGCATGCAATAACAACTAATAAAAAAGTCATGAATTCGAAGAATGAGAAGTATATAGGAGGGTTTTGAGGGAGAAAAGGGAGGGGAGAAATGCTGTAATTCTATTATAATCTCTAGAAACCAAACCAAAAAAAAAAAAAAAAAAAAAAAAAGAAGAAGGAAAAAATAAAACAGAATAAAAAAAACCCAAACCTCAAAGACAGGCTTGTGACATACAGGAACTTTGTAATTATAATGCACTTCCGTTAATTCCCTCAGTTAAACCATGCTTTCTCCCAGCAACTTGTTTTTCTCTGGCACTAAGAATAAAAATCAACGAACAGTTTAGGTTACATCTGGGGCCAAACATCCTGAGTTTAATAAATGACTGTGCGTTGAGGTCTCTAGGGCACACAACCCAGAAGGCAGAGGCCTTCTGTGCCTGCACAGAGAAGGAGGGCTAGATTTCCTTAGGCAGTTTTACAAGGTTTCTGGGACCTGCTGAATCTTAGCACCTAAAGTATTCATAAAGCACATGGAGCCACTTCTATATGCCAAGGAGAACACTCAGTACAGGAGGACAACAGAGAAATAGGTTATATGGATATTTCTTAAAGAGTTTGCTACTGAATGACATTTGTTAGGATCAAAGGACAGTATTGGTAAGTTCTATATATGCCATGCTCATTTCAAAGACCATTCAAAGTTTAGGAAAGCAGACAGCTTTGCCTGTCTGCTAACCTGTTATTCACACTCCAGCCAAGTTGCTCTTAGGGATTCTTCCCCAAAGACAGTGTGGGTGTTCTGAACTTGTGCTGTGGTCTTCTAGCCCTGGATGAGCAGGTGAGGAAAAAGGTGCTGGGGAGGGAAGAGGTGCTGTATTAGCAAGCACACTGATGGCAGAAAGAAATGGCAGCTTTAACAAGGGAGGAAGATTTTTAAATGGATGAAAAAAAAAAATTAACCAGTGAAGCAGACAAGAAAAAACCCAAAGGGAGGCTACGTGCAGTCATTCTGTGGAGGGCATCTTCCTGATGTGCTGCTCTGCTCTGGGATGTTTTATGAGCCCTGTATACCTCTGAGTATGTCAAGACATTTTCCTTCATAGACGCAGTTTTACTTCCTGGGATTGTTTTAGCATTCCCACCATCCACTTTGCTATTCATTCTGGTTTTTGTTAGCAATCAGGCATTTCCACTGGCCTGTCCTCAGGGACTAGTGGCAGCTTAAGTCACGCGCTTCGATCAAGTGCACCAGCTGTGATGCATAAAAGCACCCCATCTCTCTCTGTCCCTCTTTCCCTTGTCTTTAAACGCTCCCTCTCAGTCTCTCTCTCTTTTATTCCCTGTCTTGTTCATTCTCTTTGCCTCTCTGTCTCACTGTCTCATTCCCTGTCTTGTCCATTCTGTCTCTCTGCCTTTCTGTCTCTCTCTCTCTCATTCCCTATCTTGTTCATTCGCTCCAGTTCCAGTTTACTCTCACTCCTTTATTCCCTATCTGTCTTGTCCGTTCTGTCTTCCCATCTGTTTCCATCTCTCCCTCATGTTCCCACTCCATGAAGGCCTTTTGCCTCCTCCACCACCCAATAACTCTCTAACACTGGATCTCTGTTGCATGGCATAATTTCTTAGTGGAACACGGTGGCATAGGTCGTCAGAGGCGCCTCCACCTTTGCAACTTTATCCTATTTTGTTTTTGCTTTTCCGTCTGCTATGCTTCTGAGAAGACCCTGTCCTTATTACCTCCCTGGAGCTGGGAAATTCTGCGAGGGCATGTCCCTCCTGGCCCTGCTTTTTCAGGGGCCTGAGACAACACTCCAGTATTGCCTTCATGAATGGAATCCAGGAAGCTTATTGAAGGTACTTCAGTTATTTTCCTCCCCACAGTAACAGATGTCCAGCAAATGGCAGACACCAGGGAATTCTCTGTTCTTTTCTTCACATTAGTCTTTTCTTCACATTACCTCTGATTGTTTTCACAATAAGGAAACACGTATTCACAGTGGAGATCTCAGGGATTTAAAAAGGGCTGATTTTGTTTCTGAGAAAGGGTCGACTTTAAATTTAGGTCGAGTACCTAGCCTCCTGAGAATTTTGTTGAGTCATCACCGCTGCCTGCATGCCCCCTGGACTGAGTTATTTGCTCACTCAGTAACTCACGCTTCCGTCTAGCCAGCCTTTATGACATGGTGTCATGCTTTTTTGCTAACATATCAGTCTCCCAACTCGACTGTGAGCTCCTTCAGGAAGGAACTGTTAACATTATTTTCACTGCCAAACTTAGCATCTGGCATATCCGATGCATGCAGGAATGTCGGCCGAGTGAATGAACTTAAAGATAATATGTTTGAAAAAAAAATGTTAAAACAGAAGACTCTACTGAGACCTACAATGACAGATAAACGATATCAGAGTGAGCTGGAAACAGCCCACCTTGGGGAGTTTGTGGATGGAACACAGGAATGTCTCTATGCCTTTCACCTGTATGGAAGGTCACGCAGAGACAGGCTTCTCAGGGAAGGTTAGTTTACTGTGATCAGGACTCTTTCCAGGGTGAGCTATAAGGAAGGCTATTGCCCGGCAAGTCAAGCCAACGGGGCTTCCTTCACTAGGTGCCTGGCACTGGGGCTATAGCACATAGTAGATTATAAGTGGCTCATGCTGTGAAGGGACATGCCAGCCAGTATTCTTTTCTGTGTAGAGAAGAGAGGAGAGGTCTTGCTGTCAGACCCTCAAAGGCATGGCCATTCCTTACAGACTCTAACAGGCACTGGGATGAGAGGCTGTCATAGGTTGATTTAGTTTCTGTACAGTGTGGCCATTTAAGGACATCGGAATGAACTGTCAGATTTATTTAAAACAACAACAACAACAACAAAAAAAAAAACAAAAAAACAAAAAAACTAGTATTCTGCTAGGATCCAGGGGCATTAACAACTTATACTATAGGTGAAACGTTTTCAGAGATAGCGGGTGTCCAGAAACACCTACAGCAGAGCCTCATGAGACCAAGAACTAGCCACTCACATCTAAGAGAGCCAGAGTCTTATTGATGAGATTGCTCTGTCTCCCCCAACTACCTCACAGGAAGAAGAGAAACAATTGTGAAGAAGTGATTAAGGAAGAATGAAGAGACCCTGTGATGTGTTGCCTCACCCCAGCTACAGAAATCGGGAAATGCTCACATTTACTATTGTATATCCCTTGGTATTTGAGTTCCTGAGTTTTGGCTGGGTATAACATTTGTAAAGGCGCATAAGATTTGCATCACCATGTTACTTTGTGTGTAGGTAACTATTGTAATTCATAGCCAGGACAGGAAAATCTACTCCCCTCCACAGTGGAAAGGACAGTATGAGTGAAAACTAAAGCTGGTTTTCAATCTGTCTCAGGAATTTTGTAGCCAGCTGCCATAGCAGGCACTTGTATTCCCAGTTTCTTGGGGAGGTAGGGGTGGGGGCTAAGGAATGCAGATACCTCATGCCCAGGGATTTGAGGCTAACCCAACATGTGGAGAACCTGTCTCAGAGAAAAAAAAAAGGAAGGAAGAAAGAATTGTGTGAAGTGTTCCATACAAGTTTTTGCTTCACATAACTTGCTAAATAAAAATTACATGTGCAAACTTTTATTAAGGTCAGATGAAAATATATGAAATTGTTAACGAGCTCAAGAGAATGGATCATTATTTTTCTTTAGTCAGATTTTTTTTTCCACAGTGGCAGATATTGGTTTTACTGCTGTAGGCAAATCACACAGATTCTGCCTACATTACATTACATTACATTATTTTAAGTTATAGTTACACACAGGCAGTCAAAAGGCTCTGGCTCAACTTCACGTCTTGGAAGGCTGGTCGCATTATGGGTACCAGAAAAGTACAGAGAATATCCAGAGCAGCAATGCTGTCATCATAAACAGCACTGCTGAGAGTCCCAATTTCTCCAGATAATTACCACAAAAGTGAAAACGCATGAATCTTCTGCCTGTGGCAAATCTGGGAATCACTACAGTACAACAATATGAATTCATTATGGAAATGCTGACATGCTAAATATAGTCACCCCCACAATATATTTCTGTTCAAAGGGACTTATTTGAAGTTGAGCTCTAAATTCATACTTTCTGTCAGCATGTCGGGGCCGGACAATCTCAATTTGCAGCACGCTATCCTCTTTGTTTGAGAGTCTAGACAGCACAATGAATAGAGTGACTTTTCTTTTTCCTTTTTGCCCACACAATGAACGCTCTTTAAAAATAAAATATTTTGTAAAATAGCATTTTAATCACTTCTTTTCTCTATCTCTCTAAGGCAGGGCTATTAATAAACCATGAAAGTTCACATTTGATTGTCACTTCTGAAAGCAAGTGCAGGACTTCTGTAGGAAAAAAATGGGGTCCCTGTAGCCAGCCATGAAAGGCCTCATTCACAGACTTGACCCTTCCCTGTTGTGTCAAGGCTGAGATACCAGTCAGCACTCTGCTTCTGCTTCTCTGGAGACAGTACTGGCAGTGGCCAGGCCTGCAGTGGGCAAAGGAAATGCTTGTCATGTGCTGCGGGCTAGCTGTCAAGTACTGTTGGGTGGGCTGTCAGAGACAGCCTACATGATGTGGGTATTCATCACAGGAGTTGAACATTCTCCTCTACTTTGGAGACCCCAGACCTTAAGATATGGGGAAGACTGTCAGGTAGTCTAGATTTCAGCATGGAGCTGCAGAGAAAGCCTAGAATTGTCTAGAGTTACGGCATACAGCAAAGAACAAATCAAGAACTGGTGTTGGAGGGAGCTAGCCTCCAGGAGGCAGGGAGTATGACACGAGAGCTAAGACTGAACACAATCCCAGCATCCATCACTGGTCAGTTGATGTCTGTGAACGAAAAGTTGATGCCTATCACAGCAGACACTGTAAGACTATAAAAAACAGTGTCTGCTGAGACACTGCACTCAGAGACACCTGCAATCAGAAAGCACTTGGGGTGCTTCAGTAAATATTCTGGAAGAAAATACCGGAAGTGCCATATGCATGATTTTTGCTCCAAACAAATTAAGGTTTCCCTGCACTTAATCTAGAGCCTGGCATTAGGCGAAACACCCAGAGTCATGCAGGCTGCATGCAAGTGTCCTCCAGCACTAATATAATTTCCTGGTACTTGCTTAGGTGTTCACCACATTCAGAATTTGCTATATGCTGACATTTAAATGCCCTGTAGTACTAGACTTATAGCTAGGACCTAATTTGATATACACTAATCCTCAAAAAAAAAAAAAAAAAAAAAAAAAAATGTAAAAAAAAAAAATAAAAAAAGGTGAAAAAAAAAAGGAAAAAAACACAGATTAAAAAAAAAAAAAAAAAAAAAAAAGAAAATGGTAATATGTTTATTAAATATTATCTTTTTACACTATGAGGTTAAAAATAACAAACCTCTACTCTGGTAAGGTAGGCCCTGGAAAAGAAAAAATTATCAAGAACACTGTTTGACATCTGAACACAAGCACATCTAAAATTTTTTAAAAATCATCAAAAATAAGGGGACTGAGAGATGGTTAAATGAACAGAATGTTTGCCATTCAACCATGAGAACCCCAGTTCAGATTCCTAACATCTACGTAACCGCCAGGTGGAAAAAACAGTTCATGGAAAGACAGGAATAGGGGGTCCCTGGAAAAGTGGGCAAGCTAGATTAAGCCAAAGCAGCAATCTCTGGCCCAGTTAAGAGACCCTGCCTTAATGGATATTATGACAAGGGATCAAGGAAGACTCCTGACAATCAACATTGCATATATATGTACAACTTCACAATTCAAACATGAAAACACACCATATATACATACATGTTTAAAAAATCGTAAAGATCTATGTGTGAAACATGCTTGTTATTCCACTACTCAGGAGGCTGAGGCAGGAGAATCAGGATGTTAAGTCCAGCCTAGGCTGTACAGGGAGCTTTGTTCTTGACAATCGAAAACATCATACAAAAATTCTATCAGTCATAGAGCGTAGACCTTTAGACACTGGATAGATATGCATATTTCAAAATATGTGTGTTTCAGCTATACTTTGTCTGTTTTACAAAATAGTCTACAAGCACAATAGACTATGCTTTTACACAGATGTCCACACACTGAGATATACATGCGAATTCCTCATGATTGAATGGCTATATGATCCAAAAGCACTGGTGTGCGCAACGTCAGCTGCCAACTTTCAAGCCAGCCTTTCCCAGGTGCTCACCCTGGGCTGGGAACCATGCCACTTGCTTTACACACGTGACTTTCTATTCCTTGAAACGTTCTGATACAGGCATTATCATCCGCCCTCACATTTTGAGTGACAGGACTGAATGGAGGTTGGGGAGAAAAAGAGAATGAATAACCCACCCAAAGACATGCAGCCAGATTGCCATGAAGCCCTGAATTTAAGGCCAGTTCTGACTCTAGGCTAGTTCTTAGCTTCGTACTCCGCCCCATCCTCCTCATAACGAACACCACCTAATCTTTGAGTCCTCTGGACTTGAGTTCAAATCCCACTTCTGGATAATTGTGTGATCACTTTGAGTATACACGTGTCTGTTCAGCGTGTATATATATGTGTGTATATGTGTGTATGTGTGTGTGTGTGTGTGTGTGTGTGTGTGAGTGTGAGAGAGAGAGAGAGAGAGAGAGAGAGAGAGAGAGAGAGAGAGAGAAATTCTAATGCTGGGGACTATCTTTCTCTAGAGATGCTGACACATAGTTCTGAAATACATTAATCTGCCTTCTTGGGAAACTCTGACTCATTTTACTGGAAAAACAAGTTCATGTGCTAAGATGTGTGGGCAGGCGCACATGACCCCTCCGTAGAAAAACAGAAAAAACAGCAGTGTGATTTTCCTCTACCAAGTATTAAGAAATGGCTAATTGTTCTTTTGTTTGTGTTATTGGTTTTTATGTTTGGCATGGTCATCTTTTGACTTGCAGACGGCACTGTCTCGGCACAATGCACTGAAAACAGCAATGTCAGTTGAGCAGCAGGAGGAGATGACAGAGTGGGAGAGATCTTCAGCATCCACTGTGATGCGAAGACTGGCATTCCCTTCACCATTCCCAATACGCTGAATCTGTCACGGACATTTATACATGTTCAATTACACAGGCGTTCCCACCTGTTAAACCTCATAGAACTGTTACGTTTAGCATGTATATGTCAGTTTATCTATACTGTATCTTCATCTTCAGATTGTAAAAATATTGCTCTATATTAAATGTGTCCCATAGTTACATTTTATCTTTTCAATTTTAAAAGGTCTACCAAATTGAAACAAAACTTTTTCAATTATACCTAAAATATACTCCTTTCTCACCAGTTCTCTTGGACCTAAAAAAGGGGACTCATGGATATGTCTAATTCAATAGGAAATAGAACAGTTAGTAGAAAAAATGCCACATATGAGTATGGATATGCAAACCCAAACTCAGTTTTCCCATCTACAAAATGGGAGTAACAGCATCTACTCACAGTAGATTGAATATTACCTACCCAGCTCTGACCATCATTCTTAATTGGTCTCTTGGTTTCACTTCCGTCTCTATACAGTGGTCATGGTCACCCAGAATGAGGAAACTGCAGTGTGGTCATTAAACAACACTGTAACAGCTCTCCAGAGTTTACAATTGGACTTTTCTGTGGACTCTCTCTGGGACTGTAATCAGGCAAACATCTTGCTTTCTTTAGGGATGTTTTCTTATCTGAAAGGTTGGTAACAACATGTCTCTCATAGCATTGCCAAGGTAGTTACGTGAGAGATTTGAGGCACATCACAGCCTTACATATTTTGTTATTCTGCTAATGTGCAGCATTCACAGGCCAGATCTGGTCTTTGATTCATTTACTGCACTAAAACCCATACTTAGTTGGAGACTGCAATCCATCAAACTGTGCTGAATGTTCAAATGAGGTAAATTAGATTTTGTCTCTGGGTTGTTTTGACCCATGAAACTTAGGACACCTAATGTGTGGGTCCACTACCACCTTATCCCAATCCATTTTCCAATTCTGTGGACATCAACGTGTTATACAATTAAATTCCAGCCCTAGCTGCCCAGAGTCAGGGTCATACTCCCCACGGTAATGGCTTAGTCCCACAAGGATGCCCCAACTTGAGTTGCAAGCCTTGAGTTTCTCTATACTTCTGAGTAACTATAAACCAGGGCTCCCCAATTAACTAGAATGGGTACATAGGACTTACTACTACTAATATGCTATCAGCTCCACAAATCCTATGCAGATGTAAATGCAAGAAAACAGAATGCAGCAAGGGTCCATGCTCTTTCTGGGCATGGTACCAGTCAAGACCTGCATGTGCTCATCAACCGAGGGCCTATACGAATCCCATCATTTGGGGATTTGTTAGATGGGAACATCAGTGAACCTTACTCTTCTATCTTGGAAAGTCAATGGACAGGCTGAAAGCTCTGGGCTTTTTAACATGCTTGGGCCTTCCTGGGTACCCATCTATAGTCTTCAAGCAATCAATCTTCTCATTAGCATTCAAGAAGATATCATTTTGGAGATGCCAAAAGTTTAAGGAATTTGCTTTTTAGGAACTAAAAGTTTTCATATGTACAAGAACCAAAGACAATGACCATACATCACAATCTCTTCACCTCTTAAAACCTGCAATGAACACCTAAGGCTTTCTGATAAAACTCAAACTCCATGAAAGCTTCAGGATCTGAAACCTTCAATATGGAGATTGTGTCTGTTTCCAGCATTGTCATATTCATTACTTTCCTCATGAGCCAGTCTAGAAACACTAGCTTTCTTGCTGATGACTGACCATGCTAAAATTGCTCCTTCCCAATTTGTTCCTCTCCTTTCATTGTTTGGCCTTTTCTTTTAGGGCCTCTTCGAATACACTTTCTCCAAGACTGCGGCCACACTTAATTGAATCAGTCCACTTCTAAATCCCAGTGATCATACCATCAACACGTTTTTATCTTCACAACGCACCTTATACATACTGTCATCTGAAGTTTTATTGTTAATTTATTGGCTTATTGTTTACTTCCTTCCACGAGGCCCTTCACTTCTGCTCTTTTTTTTTTTTTTGTCAGAACCAGAAGCACAGAGTTCATGGCATTATTATTAACTGATGTACTATCAGCTTTTAGTAGAGCATTTATTCTTTCAGCTCCACTGAGAGAATTTTTAATGCATGGTACTGCACATCTGACTGTCAAATTCTGGAGGGTGGGGGGGATTTTATCTATATTTAAATGAGGAAGCACAGTCTCTGAGATGTCAAATGATTTTCCTAAATTAGTGAATTAGAAGTTTGCTTCAAGTCACGAGTAAAACTGAGCCCATTTCTTGAAGAGCTCACTCTCAACAGGTAGGTGTCTAGGCTGAATCTATCACAGTTACCCTCATGTGATGGTGCTTAGACCCTGTAAAACCCCCAAAGCTTTCTTTTCCCCTTTCAAAGACACATTTAACCATGGTCACTACATTGTGCTTATATAAAGAGGAAGGCAGGTTCCTTGATGTATAGAGAAGCTGCTCACATTACTTTTTGAAACAAACAAAATAAAATCACAACCATCTGTATGAACCTGAATAAGACCTTTCCCCTTCCTTGGCTTTATCTTATCAGCAGAGTGATAAGGGCACCAGATTAAATTATCTCTAAAATCTTGCCAGATTTGCAATCAGTTTGGGGTATGTATGTGTGTGTGCTGTCTTAATTAACTCTCAGATGACAAGTTAGTCTTGACTCCCCGTGGCACAATTTCCAAGGCTTTCCTAGTCCCACTCGAACAGGGCATACATCAGCTGATTTACTGGCACCATGTAGTTTTGTTCTTGATTAATCATGGGTCAACATGGCACAGGGGGTGGCTCTGTCCCTGTCAAGAGGTTTAGATATAGAGTCCTAATACATAGCCTGGCTAATAGGGACTGGGTCTAAATATGAATTTTGAGCAACGATTGATCCTATTTATATGATCTTGACTCATTTTTATGGGCTTTCTAAGGCTTCTTACTAAAAGCATCAATAAGATCATACACTCTAAATATGCAAAAGAGGCGAGCTCAATTAGTCACTTATTGTTTCCTGGAATTGAAATGATCCTGGTGACATTTCTGAGAAGGCATAAAGCATTGCAGTGAGCTGAAATAGAAAAATGGTCATGTCACAATAACAATGGCAGCAGTGGTGGCAGCCAGTACTTTATCAAGTATTTACTATAGCTAGTGCTATATAAACACCTGATTTTATTCCTCCAATGTAAGGTGAAGTTCTAAGACCTATTCTTAACTACTTATTAAGGAACATGAACTGTGAACCTTGGATAGGGCACAGTCCATTGAACATTTTCAGTTTCATTTAATTCTTCATACTAATAATGAATTTTTTAGTTTAAAAAAAATATTTGTTTTTTGAGAATTTCACACAATATATTTTGACCATGTTTTTCCTTTCCCCAAATCCTACCAGGTTCTCCCCCTCCCATACCCAATATTCTTTCTGTCTCTTAAAACAAAACAAGCAGGCGAACTTGACAAACAAACACACACACACACGCACACACACACACACAAAACAGAGGGCTGAAGAGGTGGCTCAGCAGTTAAGAGCACTGGCTGCTTTTGTCAAGGACCCAGGTTCAATTCCCAGCACCCACATGGCAGCTCACAACCGTCTGTAACTCCAGTTCCACAGATCTAGTGACTTATTCTGATGTCCTTGGTCTTGAAGGACATCATACACATAAAGTAAAAATAAATAAATCTTAAAGCCAGAACTGAAACAAAGTACAGAAACATATGGAGTCCATTTTTGTTGTTGTTGTTGTTGGCTATTCTTGAGCATGAGGCCTGTCCTGGAGTGTGGTTGACTCACTCAGTGTCACTCCACTGAAGAAAACTGATTTTCCCTCCTTCAGCAATTATTAATTGCAAATATTTTCTTAGATTCTTGGCCAGGAGTAGGACTTTGTGTCCACATTCTCCTTTTCCACGCTGGGATTTTGTCTGGCTCAAGCTTGTGCAGGTCTTTTGCATGCTGTCACAGTTTCTGCCAGTTCATATTGCATTGGCCTTGTTATATCTGAAAATGCTGCTTTCTTAAACTTGTTCACTATGTCTGCCTCTGCTTTTGTACGTATCCCTGAGCCTTGAGGGCAGGTATGATGAAGACATCCTCTTTAGGTCTTACCACTCCAAATCCCTCCACTCTCTAAACATTGTCGAGTTGTCTGTTTCTGTGTTAATTATCTATTGCAAGAAGCTTCTCAGATGAGGGTTAAGTGATGCTATGGGTATACATCATTAGGAGTCATTGTATTGCTATGTTCGTTTAACAGAATGATAGTAGTAGGCTTTCCTCTAGAGCCCATCAATACCTAGTTGTATATTTTTAGCTTCATTATGTCAGATATGAGTTATATCTCATGGAGAGGGCCTTAACTTAAATAAAAGTGATTGGTTACTCCTAGGACATTTGTACCATTTGTAATAGTGGGCAAATGGCTAGGCAAATGCACTAGGTCGCTTGTATAGCTCACAAGGTTCATAGCTGTGAATGGTGACATTGATGATTACTTTTCTCCTCTGACAGCATGTACAGCACTTGAATGCTAGTCAATATAGCTGAAGCTTCAGTTGAGTACCCAGCTTGATTTCTCCATATTTGTGTATGTTCATATACGTGAACATATTCATATATGTTCAGCAGTAGGATATTACCATTAGGTTGTGGAGGGTAATCAGCAGCATTGGTAATCACCTGTAATGTTTGGGGGTAGGGTGTCTATGGGACTCCTCTGGTCAACAACTCAAAAAGTTGTAATGCATTACTGGCACTAGGGGTTTATTTGGTAGCATAACAGATCTGGTTGGTGTATTTTCTCCCCTATTACAGAACTCCATATAGTAACTTCATTAAATTCTTTTAACATATTTTTAGAAGGCCGTTTGATCAATCCATTTAAACAAGCAGGAAAATGTCTATTTATTCCCACAGACAAAACAACTGTCTCGCTTCACCAGCGATGTTCTCTTCGTACTGAACAGCAGTGAGTGTGGAGTCTTCAGGCTGTCCAAGGTGTCAGGAATTAAAGATAATGAAGGGGACAGCTCTAATTAAGATATCCATATTATCCCCTCGAAAGTTCAGGGACCATTCCAGATGAGCAGTGAGTAATAATGCAAGAGATGAAAGACAAGGAGAAGGGGCACAAAACAACATCCTCTAAGCATAACACAACCATTGCAAACATGAACTCACGGAACCTGCAGCCACCTGCTCTAGGTCTGCACAAGATTTGCCTGCAATTACTCATGGACGTAGCAAGAATTTATGTAATCATCCCCTTATTTTCTAACTACTTACTGTTAGTAGAACCTGGAAGAGGGGGAGTCATTGACCTCAGTTGTGTACTCGGTTCTGAGGCCGCTAGGCTCCAATGGATAGATAGATCTAGAAGTCACATTTATAGCCCTAGTCAAACTTAGTGGCTCACAAAACAACAACAACAAGAACAGCAATGTGAGAAAGAGATTTGTATGGAAGAAAGATGGAAGACAAGGATGGGAAGGAGATAAGAAAGACTGGGAGGTAATAGTAATCACTATGTATTATATACATGTATAAAATAGTTAAGAGTTAAATCAGTTAATAAAACATAATTTTCAATGGTATTAACATAGTGAACATGGCCTGAGTTGCTCAGGATGCTGGCTCTGTGTTGACATAGATGAGCAACCATATTATCTAAGACACCCTTTATCCATTCTTCTATCATGCTCTACAAAGTTCCTAGCTTTGGATCCGAGCCAGGGTCATACTGTTGGCAGTGGATCCTGGACATTTGGCCTAGTCTTAGAATTCCTCCAGCTAAGCCTGAATTCATTCCAAATCAGTCTTAGGAAGAAGATAAGCAAAGAAGATGAATGTGGACCTAGAAGTTGGGGAGGCCAATCAAGAGAAAGATTGGAAGAAAAGTGGGAAGTTAGTAGAAGAGAGATAAAATGGAGGTCCAGCAGAGATAGAAAATGGAGAAGGACAGCATGTCCAGAAAAAAGCCACTGTCTGTCCCTTCAAGTTGGTTTATGATTTTTCTGTATGACCCCAGTACCCCTGGTTGCCTTCTAGTTTGTTATAAAAAAGATGTCTTTTCACTTATATGATTTCCTCCACTGGGCTATGCTAGAGGGCATTTATTCTATCTGTATTCATAACAATTCATATAAATAATGCAATGGTGCATTTTGAAAGAATAAACAGATGATGAAATGGATTCATAAATTAATGAAAAACCCAGGGGTGGCAAATCTATATACCTAGCATATCCACACAAGGTTAGGCCCTCAGTTGTATATTGTAGTAATTCTTAAGTGTAAAATCAGTGCATTCTTCATAGACAATCAAGACTTTGGATTCAATACTGCTGAGACTGAACTCTTGGATCTTTACTGGCTAAATAAATGGCTTAAGCAATTTACTGCTTAGTACCTCAACATACTCATCTTTAAAATAGAAATAATATAAATTTCCATAGAATTGTTAAGGTATAATTGAAAATGTACAGAGGTGATTAATAGTAGCATCTTACTTTAAATATTAGCTAAATTAGCCATCTCTTTCTCATTTCTATATATAGGATATCGTCCTGTTTTCTGAGTGTCACTATTTAAAGGCAGTACTTCCTGATCTTCTCTGTGACATGTCACAGGGCAAGGCTATGACAACAAAAAAGAAATTAAATGTAGGAATCATTCAACACAGAATACCAGCTGACTCCTTTAGTCATGAGGGAAAGGAAGATGAACAATGAACAGAAAAATTGTTGTAGGCAACAAAAGCTACATTACTTCAAGGATTGGAAAAACAGAATTTAGTCTGGGGTTGGACTTTCAGGCATTTCACATAAAACAAATGAAGAAAACAACAGTATCAGCTGTGTTTACGAATATGAGCTTGTTTTTGTTTTCACAAGACAGGGTTTCAATCTGCTTCCCTCCAGAAAGAATGTTAGAGACAAGCACATGGCATGCTGGAAATCAGCTGATGTAGAAATCAGGAGGCCTGTATTAATCTTAGTTTGTGCTCATTTGATTAAGATGCCTCATTTCTTTGGATCTCGGCTTCTTCACAATGGAAAGTCTGAGCCAGAGTGCTGGTTTCATTGAACAAACAGGCATTGTAAATTATTGTGCCTCAGGTGTTGTGCTGGGGGACCAGGAAGCTCTGCCCTCATTTAATGCTGAACCACAGGTGCTACAGTAGAGAATAAAAGGGAGTGAAATCAAGTATACGGTATGTCAACTAGTGTTGTCATTTTATAGGGCTTGTTTAGGCAAACACATTGATGAAGGGGGCTGGAGAGGTGGCTCAGCAGTGAAGAACACTGGCTGTTCTTTCAGAGGACCTGGGTTCAATTCCCTGTACCTACATGGAAGCTCACGACTCTAACTCCAGTTCCAGGGGATCCAGCACCCCCACTCAGACATGTATGTAGGCAAAACACAAATCAACAAGACTTGAAGCACTATATAAACTGGAAAGTCCTTGTCTTGTTCCTGATTTTAATGGAAATGCTTTGCGATTGGCATGATGCGTTTAGCTGAGCGTTTGTTGCATCTTGCCTTTATTATGTTGAGATATGTCCCCCGTATCACAGTTTCTCCAGAACTCACATCATGAAGGGATGCTGTAGTCTGTCAAAGGCCTGTTTTGAATGTAATGAGAAGGTCATGTGGCTTCTTCCCTTGAGTCTGTTTATGTGGTGGATTATTGACTTATGCCTGTGGTACCATCCCTGCATCTCCGGGATGAAGCCAACTTGATCATGGTGGATCATCTTTCTCATGTGTTCCCAAACTCGGTTTGCAAATATTTTATTGATGATTTTTCTCATCTGTTCTCATCAGAGAGATCAGCCTGTAGTTTTCTTTCTTGCTGTTGTTGGGTTTTTTGTCTGCTTTGGTGTTGGGGTAACACTGGCTACATAAAAAGAATGAGAAAGTACCCCTTCCTTTCCTGTTTTACAAAATGATTTGAGAAGTGTTGGTGTTAGTTCTTCTTTGAAGGTCTAGTAGAACTCTGGGCTAAATCCCCTTGGCCCTGAGATTTTTTTTAAATTGGGAGATTTTAAATTAGTGCTGGTATCTCATTGGTTGTTATAGATCTACTGAAATTATTTACTTCATCTAGATTTAGCTTTGGAGGGTCATGTGCATCTAGAAAGTCATCCATTTCTTTTAGTTTAATTTTCAAGTCAGGAGAATGTAGATTTTTAACATATGTCCTCACAATTCTCTGGATTTCCAATATCTGCTGTAATGTCTCCATTAATTTCTAATTGTATTGTTTTGGGTCTTCTCTCTTTTCTTTTTGGTTAACCTAGCTAAAGGCTTGTTAATCTTGTTAATCTTTTTAAAGAACCAGCTTTTATTTCTGCTGCAACTGGACTGCACCTTACCATCTCCTGGGCTCTCTTTGGGACCCTGACCCTGTCACAATGCCAAGCATCATGGTTTCTCATGGCCCCTTCAGTCTTCAGCCTTCAACTGCAACTGAGGCTGCACCTTCAAGACCAACGACCTCTCCTGGTGCCAAGACTCAGCTGCTCTCCATTCCCCTTCAAGCCTTCAAAAACAGTACCACCTAGGAGACTCTTACACACTACCAATTTCGCTAAAATGTACCTCTTTTATGCCTTCTGGACGACAGCCTTCATGTGCTGACCCTGAAGAAACACTGTTAACTTCTCAGATTCAGCTAACCAGCATTGATCGTTCCATCAAAGCAAAGCAAAGCAAAGCAAAGGCTTCACTAATGGATGTTTACTTAAGGGTGACTGGTGGTAGAGAATAAATAGATCATTTATGAGAGGAAAGATGGGGATAGAAGCTAAATGATTTCATGGAAACATTGTGTGAAACAAGAAATCGAGCTAGCATAGCATATTGACCAGATTCTTGTCAGGAAACTGATGTGACTGAAGTAATCTTAAGAAAGAGTTCGTTAAAAAAGTAGACATTGAGACTGATAAGATGACTCAGCAGGTAACAGCACTTGCCACCAAGGCTGACAACCGGAGTCCAATCCCTGGGATCCCCATGGTAGAAGGAGAAAACTGACCTCTGAAAGTAGTCCTGTGACATTCACATGCTTGCCATGGCACATACATACCCACACACACATGGGTCATTAAAATGAAATAAATTGAATGAAAAATAAATGAAGTGAAAAATGGATTATGAAAAGAAATAAGAATTTGTGGATTGACCACAGTAGGGAGCCATTTTTTACCTTAGTCTGAAGAAGAAAAAGGGAGCGAGAACCGGTTCCCACCACACAGAGATACTTGTCTTCATGGGGCCATCTCTGTAATAGGTGGGAGTAAGGCTGCAGCTGACTTGTGGCAACCCTGTCGAGGATGCTGGGAAAGGAACAATTCTCTAGGGTTCTGCTAGTGCCTCCTAATGGCCAAACCCAACTAGACAACAGGAATACCTGAACCAGGGTGCTGGTGATTGACATATAGAAGTCTGCCTTGAGCTTTATATGCTTCTGTCACCCAGAGTTAAGATCAAGTAAGAGTGATGGGGACACAGACAGACCTTCAGAAAGAATGCACACATGAAACAGGACAGGCGAATAGGAGGAAGCGAAAACAAAGTGATTCTCAGAATAGCCTTCAAGGTATACTTCAGACCTTTTAGAGGCAAATACACTAAGTACCAAAGTATGAGATGGCTTTCTTGAGGCAGTGGGCTTAGTTGGAGGTAAAGGCAGGCAACAGTTCTGATTGGCTTGAAAGCATTTTACCCTTCTGCTCCACATGCAATGAATTAGTTGAATTGTAGAGAGAGGGCACTTTAATGCTCATTTAAGCTTGTACATGAAGGTGAAGCACTACCAGAACTTTCTTCATGCAATATGTAAATTCATGCACCCCGAAAAGCCAGGACTTCAAAGGATGTGCTTGGGCATTTTCAGTATTGATGCTCACTGGATTGAACAGGCTGTGAGGAAGGGTGAGGAAGGTGAAGGCCATTGTTTATGAAAAGAGAGTCATGTTCTTCTCTGTTCCTCATAGAATGTTTGCTTTGATCTCAAGGCACTACTTGGCTAGCTAACAGTGTCCCCCAGTCCTGTGGGGTTGGGCAGGAAGGGCAGACGAGGTATGGTGGAGCTTCATACTTAGCACATGGCCTGGGGCTATTTGCATAGGCTTGGCATATTGTGAGTACTTAGGGGTTATGCATGGAAGAGAGTCTTCAGGGTTCTAACGTCCTTATCAAATGTTATACATTCCAACAACACAGAACTACAAAGCTGAGCATGTGAGCAAAACACAGAAAGTACTAGTGATAGCTAGGTTGGCATCCCAGGGTGGGACCCAGGGACCTAACATCCTTGATCCATTTAAAGTACCCTTATAGAATTTGCCCAATACCTAGTTCATAGCTGAGAAAATTAAAGGAGCATCAAAGCTGCCGGCACATGTGAATACTGACTAAAGGCCGCTCTGCTGTTTTCCTGCCCCTCTGCTCCTGTTCCTTTTATTTAAGTAGCACTTTCATGTCCCAAACTTACAACTTCTGACTTCAGATTCCAGTCACGTAAGATGGTAGTGGCTTTTCTACAGCAAATCACAGTTGTTATAAATTCTGTTGATGTTGTTTAGGTCATATTGTGCCTTGGTTAGGCTTAAGTGACCTGAGATTGCCCTTCTAAGAATACCACAGAATTCTGGATTATGACTTTCTCCCATTTTGAATAAACATGGAAAGCTTTCTTTACCTCGTGGTCCAGTTCTTGTTTGCCATCTGGTGCCTAGTTTGGCTACATCTGCATTTACTTAAGGACTTTAGGCGAAGGCCGGGTTTACATATGGGAAGGAGGAGAGAACTTTGCTGATTTCTTCCATATGTTCATTTATTCACATATTATGATTTCTGTAATCTCACCAATGTCAGTTCCTTCAGACAATCCTTACACTGTTCCCTGGGGACAGCTTCTTTGTGTGTTCAGCTGGGAGTTTCCCTGAGAACATTTTTTAAAATGCCATTACCTTTAGTGTAACTTAGCATGGTTTCTAAATGAGGACAAAATTAATGTTCTCAAAGAAGCTGGGTTTATATATATATATATATATATATATATATATATATATATATATATATATATATATTTCTTACAGAGGGGTTTATCTGCTTTGAATGGATCTGTGGAAAGAAGCAGAAAATCCCAAGACTGGCTCTTCTCCTCACTTGTAAATGCTCTGAATTAGGTATGTTTTCCACCCTCCCCATGCCTGCTGTCCTCATCTCTCTTTGTTCTGGGTCTCAAAGATCAGTGCTCTAAGTCCTGGGACAGGCTGTCCCTATCTCCAGCTCCTGAGCAAAGGCATGTGCAGGGGAGCTATCCTAGGGGAATCCCATCTTGTGCATTCTGTGATACTGGAACACTGTGAGTTGCACTTCCTGTTTTCATGAAGCCATTTCAATTCCTTCTCTACAGTACACCTTGGTTTGAGCTGAGCTCTAGGGAGACCTGGCTTGACACTTGCCTATTTTACTAGCCTGGGCAGGTTTCTTAATTTTCCTAAACCTTGTCTTGGGAGCAAGGTCTGCCTGGTAAGGATGGCAGGAATTGCTAGCTTGGTGCTGTGCACAAAGCAAGCATTCACAAATGCTGGCCTCGCTGTATGGCAGAGTCAGTGGTGAAGATGCCATAATCATCAGGATGGCGTGCTGGCAAGAGTAGCCATGCTCATAGATGACCAGGACACTGTCTGGTGCAAATGCTAGAAATTCAGCTTTGAGGTATAGATTAATCTTAGGAACTGAGGAGGGCTGGACAGGATTCAGTGGGGACCAGATATCAGCCAAAGAAGGAGTGTGGCTTAACCCTTACCCCAGTGGGCTGATAAGTAAAAATATCACCCAATCATTCTGAGAGGTTCTTGCCACCCTACTATACATCAGGCCTTAAAACTCAAAATAACAAAGGTTCTTAAAGAATGTGTCGGGATATGGCCTGACAGAGTGGTTAGGCTATCAACAGCCTGAGCGGGAACATTTGGCTTAGTTTATTTACAAAGGGCAAATTAGCCTGCCAAGTTACCAAAACGTCTGTCAGGTGAGAGGCCAGGGCGAGATAAGAATTGCTCCTGTGACGAACCTTCCCTTTTCATTCTGCTTGAAAGTATGGGAGAGAACAGCACAGCAGAGGTGACCCACAGCTGTCTCCTGAGACCTTTCTGCCCCTATAGGATAGGAACACACATCAGGTGGAGTAACAGAAATCCCCTACCTCCAAGGGGCTGCTCTGGGGCCCTGAGAATACAGTGGAAGATGGCAGTATTCTTGGGCCTCAGATGTCTCCTACTGTATGTGTCCATATGTCCACGGTCCTCATGTATGTCATGGCTAGACTGAGATCCTAAGAATGCACAGGCATTAACAGGCCTGTGGAGAGCATGTATCTATCCTGGGAGGAAACAGACTGAGGTTGGAGAGTATGGGCTGAAAGCAAGTCTGGAGGAAAGAGAGAAGCACTGCTTAGGAAGCCAGAGTGAGAGCAAGTGCTGGGGAGACAATGCAGGGAGGTAGACAGGACTGTACTATGGGAACCTGACATCTCCCGGGAGCTCTAAGAAGCCACAGCTGCTGCCCTCTGGTGCCCTGGCATATTCGCCGTGGTGGGGACCGTGTGGAGAGGTGCAGGGAATGGGGGTGAGGTATTTATTACAATATCCAGACATGAGAGGTATGCTGAAGGCTGACCACAGGCTCTGGTGATAGATCAAAAGCAGAGATTAGAGAAAAAAAGCCATCCCAGGTTTCTGGTCTTGGGTTCATGACCCACTTGTGGAGAGCCCTGAAGATCTGATGGTGAGACTGTTTGCATAGAACTGCCTTCTTCATCTTCCAGGAACACGGGGGTGACCAGGAGAGACAGCCTCAGCTTCTCCTCATCCTGTTCAGTGGACAAGAGTGAGAAAAGTATCAAGAGAAGTAAGGGTAAGGCTGCAAGATCTCTCATGGAGCTGCCAAGCTTATGTCAGCTAGTCATGTGAAGCAAACCCAATTATTCAGGAAGAGGAGAGCCTTCCCTTGTAGGTGCTACCTGACCTGACACTGACACTTGGGATGTGATTTTTTTTTCTCCCTCTTTCTTTTTAAAGCAGCAGACACACAGAGCATTTTCGATGCCACCTCTGGATACCCAACACAGCTTCTTAGTTTCACACTTTTCCATAAAGGCATCTTTCAGTTTCTTGAGGTGGGAATGGGAGCACAGAAACATATGCTACAGAGGAAAGACACTAGGCCATGGAAAAATACTAAGCCCTTATAAACAGAGGCTATGGCTGTTGGGAGCCACTTTAGCCCTTTTCTGGGGGTGGTGGAGTACGTGCAGGCTTTGCACAGGGCATTCAGGGAGAACACGGCAGGTTTATAAGGCTGGAGTAGGAGACACGGAGGCCTGCAGGATGTAGTTGGATGGTGAAGAAATCCAGACTAAACTCAGGGAACCTGAGTTCCAGGAGAGGAAAGCCTGGTGCAGTGAAGGGAATAAACAAAGTGAGGCTGAGCTGGAGTGATGACCAGGTGCGAGGGCAGGGTACACCTGGACACCTTGTACCACATGGTGAATCTTGCACTTTCCCTAAATTCCATGGTCTGCATTGAATGAGGATGTTTTAGGAGATAGGTGGCGAACTGTCACATGGCTTCTCCACTTTAGCAGGGTGATACTGTGGTCTAGGCAGAAGTAACAGTGGTTTGCCTGTGAGCTAACTGTACCCCATGCCTTCCTCTCCTGCCTGCCTTCTTTCCCATTAGCTCCTACACTCCCTTCTCATTTGGCAGAAGGCAGAGAACAATGATGCAGGCTGCACCCTGCACAGGTGGCTCCCCCATGGACAGATTTTTGGATCCTTCTTCATCAAGGCACCCTGCTTGTTCTCCTCACTGGGCTCCGACTCTACTCTGCTGCTGGCCTCCTGAGAGGCAACAGCTGTTGGCATGGAGAGCAACGCCCAGCTGTTCACCCAAATTCTCTCAAGCCTTGCTGAGTGTCAATGCTTTTAATTAGTTAAAATAGGATGGGGGCTGGTGAACCGAGGAGCAAGAGGCCTAATTTTAGCTGTAGACAAGAGGACTTTCCTGTAAATACACTGATCTCAAAATACTTAGCTAAGCACATATGCACACACAGGGAGAGAATTTAAAGATCCACAAAAGTAAAATTTAAAGGCCAAATGGGACTAGACCCACCTCCCTGAACAACTGGATTGAAGAGAGGTGAGAACAGGCTGCACCCTCATTCTGGACCGGCACTGGTCCAGATGTTTTGTGTGAAGCAGTCCCTTCCTCCTCATGGGAGGATGGTTTGTGGCTCATCATTGCCCTCTACAGATGGGGAAACTGAGTCTCCAGACATTTCAACCCTCTCACATCAACTGTCTACTAAGAGGAAAATGGGGCACCTGGCTTTGTAGGGATGGACTCTAATTGCCCCATGGTTGGCTTTTTTTTTTCTTCCCCAAACTGAAGCCCTCCCAGCATCCCAAGATATGCTGGAGGAATGAAGAGACTGTCACCAGCAATATGCAGGTATATAAGTACTTGAGAGAATGCCTTTCTGGCCCCCTCCAGCAAAGAACACTGAGGACACACTGCTTGGCTCAGGCATCTGGATGGGGTAACCGCCCTTGATCTCTTTTTCAGGGTTGAATCTGGACTCCCTCAGAATACAGCCCACCTGGTAGGACTCATCACATCAGCCCAGGCCTAAATGTCTCCCTTTACTCGGGAGCTCTCTGTGAAGCTTTCCATGCACATCTGGAAGCTTTCCACAATGGGCCTTTGAAGCGGCCTGCAGCATTCCGGGAAAGCCTGGCTCACTGAGCTGAGGTTTCAAGAGCAGAAGCCCACATTTATTTTTCTTTCCTGCTTTCTTTGAGGAAACTCCTCCCAGAGGCTTTGTGGGCATTTGCAAAGCAGCTCTGATTTTCATCTTCCTACTTATGGGGCTACAGTCTACAAGAGAAGTGAACAATGGCAGCACACTCAAAGAGGGGGGGTTTGAAACAGTGGAGGAGGTTCACTGTGTGCTCAGCTCCTTAGAGCCCCCTGAGTCCTGCCTGAATCATCTTCACAGTAGAGAGAACATGACTTGCTCCATTGCTCAGCGTCAGTGGCATTTTGCCCACTGAAAGTATCTAAGGCTGGGTTTTCTGATGAGAAATGAATTAACAGTGATATGCCTTACATGGAACAGTGTTACAGTAGGTGGCTAAAGTAAACTACTTCCTACATTGTATGACTTGTAGTTCACCACATCTGCGGGGTCCCTTCTCTGGGTCACCCCCTTCATGTAAGCTAAGAGCTGCTCATTCTATACAACATAACAAGTCTCCTTTCTGGTGTTTTACCCCACTGACAATTCTGTTAGTTTTCATGTCTTCAACCTTTCAGTGCCTCCCTACTTTTATTCATGACATGTTAGTTCTGTTTTAAGGGTATGTATAGCCTACAAGCCCCTGTAGTAACTATAGACATGTTTGTGTCTTGCCTGAACCTCTGCACCAAGCACAGTGCCTAGTGAACTCAGTGTGCTTCAGCGAATGCCTGTGTATCAATTAGTCCTTGTAGCCAGTATTACTCAGCACCTACTCTGAGTCACAGAGCCATGACCATAACAGACACAGGGCCTACTTCCAGAAGTCTACACTGTCGCAGGGAAAATCCAGAAACCCATTAGGAAATGCATACATTTGAATAAGGGGGAGTCAGGACAGCAGTGAAAATTAAAATGAAAAGAGACTCCTAGTTGTAGCTCCAACACATGCAATCCAGACAACAGGAGAAGCCAGAAAACTACCAATCACAGATTTTTCTTTAATTGAGTTAGGTAGAAAACTGAGGTTAAAGGGCAAACCCTTACCCTAAAACCTGGAGACAGAAGAATCCAGTCACAGCTAGATCTTTCCAGGACAAGAAACTGCTGGAACCATGGGCCAGCAGTGACATTTCAGTGACAGCCTCAAGTACTGGGGGCTAAATATGGATGAGTGTGAGAGAAACTTCTGAGGGCCACAACTTAAGTAAGGGAGGGCACGCTCTCATGGGTTTTACCTCTAAGAACCTATCAGTTTCTCATTGTGAAGGCCAAGAATGGTCTGCTCTGGCTCTGGCACAGTGAGGGGAAAAGGAAGCATCAGGAAACAAACCATGGAGTTTCCTGAGAAAAGACCTCTTTGCAAGAGAAGGACTTTCCAAAGCTCCACCTGGTTACAAAGATGAATTGTGCTCCAGCTCTGGCCCCTTAGTTTTCACAGTGAAAGTGTATGTATGTGGAGGGACACAAGCCCTTATGAATATTTAGTTTTGGGTGTGTCTATGAGTGTGTGTGTGTGTGTGTGTGTGTGTGTGTGTGTGTGTGTGTGTGTAAAATGACCAATGGTTAGCCTTGGTTGCTGTTCCTCAGGAAATGCCGCAGTCTGTAAGTGGCCTGGGACTTTCCAATATCTCCCTGTCTCTGTCTCCCCAAGCCTGAGATGTAAGCATACACCATGCCTGAATTTTTTTATGTGAATTCTGGGTGTTGAATGTGTTCTGCATGATTTCAAGCACATACTGTACTGACTGACAGCCCCAACACTTAGATTATATTAAAACATTATAGAATGACTTCTTTTTCCTTCTCATTATTTTCCCATCAAACCAGCAGGACTCTAATTCTGCTCACAGTGAAGAAAGACACAGACTATCTATGGAGGAATTCTTAGGAAATCAACGACTAGAGGAGAGATAAAAACAGGACAATCGGTAAACGTGACATCTCCATCACCGACAGGGACAGCACAGATTACAAGCACAGGTCTCCCTGTCCACACTACACTCATTCCTCACTTCTTCCCTCTTCCCTTATGATTCTTCTAATTTTCACTGGATATGATGTGATTCCATCTTATCTCCTCTCTTAGACTATTCATCATACTTAAAATACTGCTAACAACTGCTCTAAAATCTGCAATACGCATGCCATATTCATATCTAGCTCCACATATCTCTCTGTCACTCACATACAGTGCAGTTACTTAAGGGAGGACTGACTCTTGGGTCCATCCTCCTGCCCTGAAGTTGCTGCCACTCATTTTATCTATCTGTGCCCCTATGTGTGCCTACGGCATAGCAGTAGCACTGCTTTTGAAGTAGAATAAGGTAGAGAAGACCAATTATTATACATTGATTTATTCAGCAATCTCCTTAAGGCTCTGCTTATACTGCTAATTTGCCAAACATGACTTCTTTTGCTACTTGGGGCAGAATAGCAGAAATAGCTGAAACGATGGGTCGTTGCCTTTACCCACCTGCCGACTGTCATATACACTTCTGTAAATTCTTGATTGTTTGCCTGCCCCACCTTGTAGTCTTAAGAGTATAAAATGAGAATACAAACTAAACCCAGCAGTGAAGCCTTCAGCCACCAGTGACTTCTCTCTCCATGCTCACTGGTGCTGGAGTACTTATTTCAGAAAGCTGACCACAGTGCTTTATTTTTTAATTTTAAATTTATTCTTTTAAATTTTGGCTATATATATTCATATATGTGTGTATACATACATGCATACATACATTAACAAACATACATTCTGGATTTGGTGGCTTACACCTGTAATCCCCATACTCTATAGGTCAGGACAAGAAGACTGCAAACTTGAAGCCAGCTTAGGGCACACAGGAAGACGCCGTCTCATAAAGGGTGACAGTTTAATGAATACATAGAGCAGATATAAAAGAGTCACTGCAGGTACATATTCATCTGTCTGTATCAGTAAGCTCTTTAAATGTTCATGACATGAATATGTTAGTTAAGAGCTTCCCACAGTCAATTAGGGAAAATCCAGACCTCTAAGAAACCTGGTGTAAGTATAAGGCCTGATGGGGACTGAAAGTAAAGATGGGAAAAGGTATTGCATGCTATTCAAAGTGGAGCTGCGGTAGTGTGATAGCCCATGGAAGAAAGCTGTGAACTGTGGATGGGGCATAGGGCAGGATGTTCTCCCCACAGGGTGGTCTTCCACAAAGGATTGCACAAGCTGTGGTAACTGAATGTTCTTGAAAGCAGTGACATGAAGGGATTGCCCTGGCATGCCCACAGTATCTCTTGGGAAAGGGAAAGGCCTGGGAAGAATATTCTTGGCTTTTCTCACATGACCAAAAGTGATAAGACATAACACCAGGTGTACTCCCTTGCTGTACTTGTATTTACTTGAACTATCTGCAAACATCACTTCATGTTTCTCTTGCTTTAATAATAAAAACGAGAGTGCTTTGTTTGCACTGCTTTTCAGCTCTCCAGCCTGGAGCTCCCTGGTTCCCAATTCAGGTCTTTGGCATACCCTTTGATCCTCGAAGACTTAGCCTTGCTTGCCAAAGGGTGGGTTGACATTGTAGTTCCATAAATTTCAGACTCACAAGACTCTAGGGACAAAGAAGGATTTCTGTTATGGTAATTACGTAATGATAAATGGCAATTGGTGATGGTAAATTCTCCAAGACATGAAACAATCCTTAGTGTGTATGTATTCACAGACTATCAGAGAACATGACACAAGACTTGACAACTGCAAGGAAGAAGAGACCAATTCACCATGACAGTTCAAACTTCAGACTTCAGTTGATTGTCTAAGAGACAGACAAGAGGTAAGTCTTTATTGACTGTCAATCAGTTTGCTCCAGTTGAAAGAGAATAGTCTAGAGCAGATCCAAATTCTTCCCAAGACCACATGGGGCCTTTACCAAGGCTGGTGGCCTCTGAGTAATAAGAGAAACACAGTTTAAAAAGATAGAAATACAAAGTATACACTCAAATAATAAGATAATTAAACCAGAAATAACAGATGGGTGAGAAAACCTTCACTATTTGGATATGAAACAACATACTTCTAAATAACACATGGATCAAAAAGAAACCTTAAGAGAAGTTTAAGTTTCATAGACTGTAGCAAAAGCACTTTTCAGAGGGAAATTTACAGTGTCAACTGTATTCATTTAAAACAAAGTAGTCTAAGATAAGGAAGTATCTAATGGGGAAGTTAAGAAGTAAAGTAATATAAGTCCATAGCAAACTGCAGAAATCACAGGGACCAAAACACACAGCAAAGAGTGGGGCACACAAAAGCAATCAGGAACCCAACAACAGCTAGAGCTGCTTTCTTGAATGCATTAGTTAAACTGACAAGCTAATAAAGACAGAAGGTGTGCTAGCACATATCTTTAATCTCAGCACGGAAGAAGCAGAGGCAGGTGGATCTCTATGAGTTCCTGGCCAGTGTGGTTTATAAAATGAGACTCTGTGTGAAAAACAAACAAGCAAACAAAAATCAACACAAAACCAAAAGACAGAGAATAACACAAATTACTAACATCAGAAGTTTAAAAATGAAGCTTCAGCAGAAAGATGCACATGGTATATACTCACTCATATAGACATATAATATAGGATAAACCTACTAAAATCTGTACACCTAAAGAAACTAATCAAGAGGGAGGACTCTTGCTAAAATGCTCTATTCCTATCCTGAAAAGCAAAGAGGCTGGACATCAGAAGAAGGAGAAAAGAGGGAACAAGCCAGGAGCCTGACACAGAGGATCTCTGAAAGGCTCTGCCCTGCAGACTATCAATGTAGATACTGAGACTTATGGGCGACCTTTGGCAGAGTGCAGGGAATCATAGGAAAGAAGTGGGAAACAGTAAGATCTGGAGAGGACAGGAACTCCATAAGGAGAGCAACAGAACCAAAAAAATCTGAGCACAGGGTCTTTCCAACCAAGAACTATGCATGGAGATAACCTAAGACCCCTGCACAGATGTAGCCCATGGCAGTTCAGTATCCAAGTGGGTTCCATTGTAATAGGAACAGGGACTGTCTCTGACATGAACTGATAGGCCTGCTCTTTAATTACCTGCCCCTGAGGGGGAAGCAGAATTACCAGGCCACAGAAGAAGACAAGGCAACCACTCCTGATGAGACCTAATTGACTAGGATCAGAAGGAAGGAAAAGAAGTCCTCCCCTATCAGTGGACTTGGGGAGGGGCATGCTTGCAGAGGGTGGAGGAAGGGAGGGATTGGGACTGGAGGAGGGAGGGAACCATGGGGGGTATACAAAGTGAGTAAAGTGTAATTAATAAAGAAAAAAATAAAAATAAATAAAAAAGAAGCAGCAGAGAGAGAAAAAAAATGAAGCTTCAGGATTGGTGAGAGCTAGTGGTCTGCCAGGAACATATTAGGTTTTGATAGTCATAAAGATGTTAGGTCAGACACAGGGGTGGGCAATGAATTTCTTTCAGAGGGATTACAAATAGCCCAACTTGCCCCTAGATCTGCAACATTCTAACTCTGCATAACCAAAATATTAAAAACAATTAGTCCTTTAAAATCTTCAAAAAATGGCTGAATTTTTTTTTTCTTCTAGAGATTTTAAGTCTACAAATCCTTGGACACAGCTTTTCTCATTTAGATGAAATGGGTTGTTTTCTTGAAATAAAGAAAACAACAACAACAACAAAGTACTAAAATCCACACAGGGAGTAAATAGTGTAAATAAAGTCATATCTATTAGAGAAATTGAACCAATAATCAATAAAACTTCATAAAACAAAACACCAGGTCCAAATAGTGTTACTTGTGAATATAACCAAATACATAGGCAGGTTGAGTGAATCTATGGGGGCAGTAGAGAGTCGTGTCTCACTCTTGAGTGAGAATTTGCAGATTAAGTAGAGGAAGGAGGCTAGCATGATCTATATGGTAACAGACACAGAACCATCAGCATGAACTCATACCTCGCTTAGCTTAGAGGATTACACAGGTCTATTAACACACATGTTCCTTCACAGTCAGCTGAAGGTGCCAATGACCAACCACAGTGATGGGCGCCTTTGGTGCCCAGACTTTGGTTTCTAATGTCCTTTTCATTTGTAAAAGCCACGCTTCTTGGGGAAAGAACTGATTCTAGGCCTGGTGTAGACACAAACATGATGAGCCTGGATTAGTGCCATAAAGTTAAAACACAAACATGAAATTATGTCAAGGGGATAAGGGCAACATCACATCACATCACATCACATCATCACATCACATCACATCACACCACACCACACCACACAACACAACATACCACAATCCAAAGCACAAGTATCTCCAAGTTTTGTGAATAGGTGGATAAGTAAACTCAGGGAAGAGGTATATCTTGTAGAAGAAGGTCAAGTATACGAGGTATGCAGGGCAACTTGCCACTCTCTGGGCTGTTCCCAGCTACCTCCTTCCAATCACCACTATATGGAAACAGAGAAAACAGAATACTACTTCAGTGAAGACCCTGACAACTCAGGTGACCGGGATGATGGGCTGTGTTGACATGATGCCTTGACAGAATGTGATGCAAATGGCTCTTCTCTGACTCCAAAACTCCAGTTGAATCATGGGTACAATAGACAATGAATTCCCAATAGAAATGCATTCTATAAACATGTGGCCAGAATGAAGGAAACCTGTGGAACTAAGATTCCCAAATGCAACAGTGCAGTATCTTGAATAGGATCCTAGAGCACTGAAGAGTACACAAGGTAAAACCGTGTAATACGTACTTCATTTAATCACAATGCGTTGGTCTTATATAATTAACTGTAATAACGCAACACTCCCAGTAAGATGTTAATAATAAGGGAAACTGGGTGTCCTGTTTATAGGAGTCTCTGTATTATCTTTACTCACTTTTGTAAACAGAAAACTACAAAAATAAAGATTCCTAGGACACACATGTACATGTGTACACTTACACGTTACGCTACATGAAGCGTATGTGGCACGTTCATATGCACACATGCCTTAGCATATATGATGACTAAGTTAGATAGTGGAAGTGAGAATAAAAGGTGGGAGGGGGGTATTGGTGCAGGAGGCGAGAAACTACATCTCTGACAAAATGACAAGTTTCTAGAGCTGTAATGCAACAATAAGTGTGGACCATGAGAATATGGAGCAAGAAGATTCCTGGTAGGGGAGTGTGTTTAGTCTCCCTAAGGAGGACAGGCCTGAAAATCTTCTCCCCTTGCTTCCCCTTGAGCAAGGGGAGAAGATCTGGAGTCAGAAGGGACCTGGTGGGCTGTGAGGCGTGGTGGGGATGGGGTTGAGGCCACCATAGAAGCAGAAGGAATGAAAAAGTAAGATGAATCTAAATCTCCTTTTCCGATCGGATTGTCAGCGCTCTAGGGGCTTTTTAAAATGTTTTGATAGTTATCCTTTATGACACACCTACTTGCCCAGGCAGGCACACAGGTGCTCCAACAAGGAAATATGACTACACAGAGCATGTTGGGGGCAGGCTGTTTCCTTTCTGGAAAAAAAATAAAATGTAATCATTCCTAGACAAAGTAAACGTGAAGGCCTGTGGCTGGTTTTTATATAACTCAGTACACACACACACACACACACACACACACACACACACACACCACCTCTATATGCCTGGAATCTTTAGATAATGAAAAGATATATTTTCCTTTTTGTTATTAAATTATTTGGCTTAAACACTCATTTAATTTATAGGTACAACCCACAGTCTGTAATTAGTTTCAAACCACCAAAGTAAAAAGAGGGTAAGCCCTCAGCCCACTGCAGGACAGGACACACTTGGCTTTCAACAGCCAGAGGTGTTAAAGACACAAGTCCAAAATGTAAGCTCACAGCTAAGACTTCAGAAACAACAAAATGCTTGCAAAGCACGGCTTGGAGCAACCAAAATATGATCCTTTGCTGGTCACTCTCTCTCATCTCCCGCTTCTTCTCATTCAAAATAAAGTTGGAGAGTACCCTGAATAATTGGGGCATCTCTCACCATCTCACTCCTTTAGGCTTATCTCTTGCATCTATGTCAGTACAAGACATCTCAGATCTGTAATTGTGAAGATGGATGCACCACCGCTCCCATGGACCAGAGAGGGACATAAAGTCAGTGTTGCCACTTGGGTCTCTCAACAGAGAGGACTTCATCTGAGAACACTCAGTTTGCTTAAGTGTAGTAGATCAAATTCAATCACTGATCATATTTTTGGTGTATTAGACTCTCTGGACCTCCATGTCTCCATTTCTGAAATGACAACCATATCAAGATTAAATTAAATAGCACTTCCCAAATGCCTACAAGAGCACCTGGCTTCTAGGTGGTGATCAACAAGCATGGCTTCCTTTCCAGATGTAATTCTACATCCTTTCCCTACACTTAGCATGGATCTGGTACCCTCGATAAAGTATATTGAATAACCAATAATCCAAATGAAATATTTCTGGGAAGTCATAAAAGATGCGTTCAACTAAAAATATAATGTGTATGAGTGGTTTTCCTGCATGTCCATGCATCGTGCTCTTGCAGAGCCTGTGCTTGCAGAGGTTAGAAGAGGTCATCATGTCTTTTGGAACTCCACAAATTGTGATCATGTGGGTGTTGGGAATTGAACCGAGGCCCTCTGCAGTATCAGCAAGTGCTTTTACCCACTAAGCCACTTCACCAGACCCATCTAAAGATACTATATTTAAATGTGTGTGCATGTACATTCCATCAGTTCTGTTTGTTTAGAGAACCCTAACTAATACACCCAAGATAACACAACCAGTAAGTGGAAGAACTGGATCTTGAACCCAGGTCCTTCAGATGCCAGAGGCCATTCTCCTAACTGCTCCGTGCAAGAGATTCAGTGTATTTTTGTAAAGAAAGAAAAGATGCTTTTAACTTTTTTAAATGACTTAGTCGGGGTGAGAGAGATTGCTTCTCCCAGAATAACCTCAACATCCTATGGAACTGGAAGCTACTGGGCCAGGAACTGGAAGGACCAGTGATGCTGGCAGGCCGGGCCCCTGAGGAGGCAGCTGAGCTATCCAGTTCTGTGCCAAGGAGCTAGTACAGTCTGTAGGAGATGACACATGTACGCTGGCCACAGGAAAGAATCTGGGGTACTGAGTTGCAGTGTTCTCTTCTGCTCCAAGCAGAGTGTCCAGAGAGGGTGCCTGTGGAGTGGCACTAGGAACCTGTTCTCAGGGGCAGAAGGCAAGAATGAAGGACTCAAGGAATGGCCAGGAGCTGTGTGTTGGGCTCTGTATGAAAAGGTTCCAATCGTATGAGCGATGCCAGTGTTTGGCAAAGAGCTTTTTGGCTGAAGCCCTTGACTTATCATGTGGAGGTAAGAGTATGAAGGTGTAGGTGACAGGATGACTTGGACTAACTTTAACCACAAAACGCTTCTCCTGGTAAGCACAACTTAGAGAAGGGTCGGGTGACAAGCCCACAATGACACCGTTGTCATATCACCATCGAAGGAGCATCCCAAGGGTATTGAGATGCTGACTTGGACATACTGACTGTACCACTGTGAAAGGAAACAGCTCACAACTGCTACCCCAAACATGCTGTGTTCAATAAACATTGGGAGATACCCCTCTTCTTGAAATGTCAGGCTCTGTGAATCAACAGGAAACTGAGATGATGGCCTCACTTGGAGGTCACAGTCTGGAGGTCAAGACCTTTATGATCATCCTTGAGCCTGGCTTATCTGCCCTTTCATTCTCCTACTGAAATCAGAGATGCTTTGTATCGGTGGAAACGATGTGATTAGGATTTGGATAAGCAGGGTTAAGGTTGTAGAATGCTTACACTCCAACAGGGGGCAGTGTGATCTGATGGAGTGAGAGCTAAGATCAGAATCAAGACCTGGTCCAAATGCCAGCCAAAAATGTATTACTCTGATGCAAATCCCATGTCCTCTTCTTAATGGTCAGTAGAACTGGAAACAGAATTCCTATCTTGCTTTCCACCTGGGGCAGTTTGACAACTGACAGCACAGATTCTGGGGCTGAAATACCATCATTAAAAGCTTAGTTTCCGTGTTTACCAGTTGCTCTTCCTCATCCATAAGGAGACAGTCATACCTCCTAACAGACAGGCCTTTTATAAAGACTGGGTAGGCTGACATATGGGAATTGATGAGAGCCTGGAAAGTGCTGGCATGCGGAAGCATGTGAAGGTCATCTATTTTCTTTCTTGTTTCTTCTTCCTATCCCTGCTGGGCAGGTCTGGCAGTAACTGCCTTACTGGCTCAGCACAGAGCCCAGCCCTGTCTTTTACAACTTTAAAAGCTACATGCACATGTCATAGTTCACATGTGGAAGTCAGAGGACAACTTTCGAGAATGGTTCTCTCCTACCATGTAGCTTCCGGAACTCGAGTTGTCAGGGCAGACTTAGATGTCTTTATCCACTGAGCCACCTCACAGCCCTGTACTTCCCCACCAGCCACAATAAAGTCTGCCTGGAGAGAAGCCTCCATGCTTCCCCGTGTCCCTGGGTGCAGCTGTCTAGGTGCTGAGGTCTGAGTGGCACTGCACATGCCCTTGGTCTCATGTCCCTTGTTCTCATGCCCTGGGTCTCATGCCTCCTTGGTCCCACGCTCCTCACTCTCACACAAAGTCCTCTCTTCTTGATTTATCCTCTTTAGCTATTCCAAACTCAGACTCCAGCTGCCCATCTCTTGCCTGCTTCACAGCTTTTGGATTCATGCTACTTCCTTTATCCTGTTTTACCGGTAGTGGCTCATCTGGATTTGGCAGGCAGAATGGCTTTCTTGAAAGCAACCCCTCAGACACATGCTGCGGCTCCCCATTGCCTGCAGTTTGGCTGCCAGTGTGGTTCGGGAGATACAGGGCCTGTAGCTTATTGATTCCATGAGAAACTGATAATAGATAACAGCATCAAAACAAACCATGACAGCAACTGTGGCTTATTAAAAGGGCATGCTAGAAAGGCCCGACCGCGAGCACAGAAGAGAAACAACAGCATAGATGCTTTGCACTATGGCTGTTTCTAATTTCCCCACTAATGTTTTGCTGCCACGGCCTATGCCTTAGTTTTGTTATCTATAAAGTTGCTCACTGTAGGGAGGGGAGAAAACCCTAAGTCCAGGGTGAATGTGTGCTGTTGACATGAAGCAGCCATGTCAAGGATCCCAGAGCAAGCCTCAGCCCCATATCAAAGGCATGGAAAGCCTTCTGCTGAGTCAAGTGTGGACGTTGATAGTGCTTTGAGAAAATAGCCATCATCTCTCCTCCTGGATGTTTACATCCTGAAGACTGCTCCCCTACAGAGACTGCTCCCACTGAGATTAGCAAAATCCTTCCCCTTGATACAGCTGTATACCATAAACCCTGCCTCCTTGTTTATCTGCGTGTAGTAACCCTGCCTCCTTGTCAGCTGCACATAATAACACCGTCCCTCTGGTTAATGCTTAAATTCCAGGTGCTGAGGTTTCCCCATCTCCCAGCTCAGACCATCTGATCCCAGTTTTTCTGCCTGCATGTCTGTCTTTTCTTCATTCCTTCACCGCCTCAGTCAGGTCCAAGTACCTGGAGACAGAGCACGTACTCAGCAAGTCATAGTGTGCTTGGGTGCAATCAAGACCAGGATATGTAAAAAGTATGTGTTCAGCAGTCTAGTATAAGTGCCCCTCTGACTGTCCCAGAAACATTGCTCTGGCTTTCAAAATCCTGCAGACTGTGTCTGCACTGCGTAGCCACTCCTCTTTTCTACACATTCCACTGATATGCTGGGCCCTCTGAGACCCCCCCCCTTTCCATTCCGCATCTTCTCTGTGTTACTTTCCTTTTTTTACATCCAAATCTGTGTGTCTGGAGGGCAGAGGATAACTCGGAATAGTTGATTCTTTTCTCCTCCGCCTTTACTTGGGATCAGGGGATCACTCAGGTTCTTCGACTTGGGCAGCGGGCACCTTTATCTGCTAAGCCATCTTGCCAGCCCTGGAATAATGTCTTGAATAGCCACTGACCTTATTTTAAAATGCTAGTTGGCAGTCTAAAACAACAATTCCAAAAGCTCCTGGCAATGTGACATTGGAAGGCCCGCGTGTGTGGGAGTGTAAAAGATCCCCGGACCCTGAGATCCGCACTAGTTTCTTCATTTTAAAATAGACATGTTGGTGATGTCAGACCTCTTGAAGCTACTTGAGGGACTGGAAGGCTGGTAAAGGTCTGCTGGGCTGAAACATTGACCAAGGTGTAGAGGATTGGGACTGCAGAGAGCAGGGAAGGGTCCAGGAGGAAGTACCATAGGGAATGCCCATGATCGCTAATGGAGTAGCAAGCGTGTCGTCTGTGCCACACACTGCACATATCACATATGGATTTTACATACCAAAGCACACAGCTGTATCAGGCAACTGAACTCAAATCCCACTCTACTTTATGAGCAGCTGTTTAGCCTTAGCCAAGTTACCTAAGATGTCTGAGGCTCATTTCTTTGATCTTGAAATTGGGGTAACTTAGAACAGAGGGTAGCACTGCTTTTTCCATAAAGGTCCAGAGGGTAAATGTTTACTAGGGTAAACCTCTAGTTCCAGGTTGCAGGTGGTGAGGGACAGTTGTTTGGTTCATGCTTCTGCCACTCAGGGTACACAGAGTCACAGACCTCCCTGGCCCCACCTCAGCTTCTCATGAGACCAGTGGCTTAGGCAGCCCTTGGGGAGATCTATTTACCTGCACAAATAGGGCAGGCTTCCCAAATCCCAATTTAACTTTATCTGTAGCCACAATTTTGGCTACTTTATTGGGCTCTTTTTCCTATCTTCCTACACCACCTCTATCCCTTCCAATCCCCCAACACAAGGCGGGAGAGAAAGAGGTTAGAGGGGAATGGTGCATCACTGTCATTAGACTACTTCCTGGTGATTAGGAGCAGCAAACAGCAAGGAGCAAACAGGGCCAGTGGCAGCAGGGGGAGCAGCAGCTGCCAAAGGCCCTCTTGGGGTTGTTGCATTTATACCCTTTCAAGGGTTCCCAGAATTCCAAACATAAACTATTCTCAGCTGGCAAAATCATGCCCCTGCTGTCTCCATGTCATTATTCAGAGCAAGGGTGGGCACAGAAAAAAACCATTTGACTTAGGATAGTTCTCAGCACACGGTAACTACACAACAAATGGTGGCTGTTACTGTAATGAGTTGGGGAAATCGGTATCAGGACACACCTTTACAGAGAAAAAGAAACCAAAGCTCAGAGGTAACTGAACAAATACTGTAAGCTCTGGCATCTTCTGACAGTGCTAGTCAGATTTAGAGTACATGTCAGTTTGAGTTGAAACCCTTTAGCTTTTCTACTGCAATCTTGTCAACTTTGACATTCTCATTAGAACCTAGACCTCATTGCATTGACCCAGGGCGAACTCAGTGTGTCTGGACTTGACTCAAACACTGGCATTGGAGAACTGATTCTATCGTCTGGGGACCCAAGTGAAAGCAGGCTATTCTGCTGCCTTGGGTTCCAGGTTGCAGGTGGTGAGGGACAGGTGTTTGGTTCATGCTCCTGCCACTCCGGGTGCACAGAATCACAGACCTCCCTGGCCCCACCTCAGCTTCTCATGAGACCAATGGCTTAGGCAGCCCTTGGGGAGCTCTAATTAACTGCACAACTAGGGCAGGCTTCCCAAATCCCACATTAGTTCTGCTTTGTAATGCCAGAACTCCTCCACCATGGAAAAATGCTCCATGCTCTGACTCTTAACAAACCTAGTGAGTTCAAATGCATTTGAGGGTGGGGGTGCTGGGTGACAAGAATCCCAAGCTGTTATGTGAGAAGGCAAAGAAAGAGCTTTTCTTGGGAGGCTGGAGGGGGGGTGATGAAAGGGCACCCTGAAATGTCACTGCCATGGCCTGTGAACTCTTGGGCTTCCCTAGTTCTTTTCTGTCTGAAGGCTTCGGGGTGTGAAATGTAAAGCTGCCCTCAGGACAGTGGGAGGGTTGGACACCTGATCTTCCGAAGCTGGTAACAGGGATTTCTTTTCAGATTGCACGTACATGGAAAGAAGAAACGAAGGCAGGAAGGGAGAACAGGAGAGAACATACTCAGATTCTGCATGTTTTAAAGCTGTCTTACTCATCCACCTTTCCATTTCTCTGCTTTTCTTCCTCTCTTTGTGTTCCTTTCTCTCCTCTCATGCCAAAGTACAATGTAACCAGGAGCCTCTTTTAGGACAGGAATCTCTGGTTCTGTAGCTGAAAAGCACTGTGGTAGCTCGTTTTGTGTGTATGGATTTAACAGCAATCAGCTGTCTGTTTTGTTAAATTTCACATATGCTGGAGCAAAACCACTTAGGTCATAATCCCTAAAAGGCATGATGCCTATCTGTTCTCAAATTCAGGGGACCACTACATTGATGTACTTGCAATGAGGTAGAAGCCAGCGGGAAGACTCTGGCTTGGCCTTCAAGTGCACAGACATAACATGGAGTAAAACACTGGGCTAGGAGTCTCCAGAACTCTCCACCACACAGGCCCTAACCCTCAGATCTAGGAAAACCTCCAGGCTCCTGATTAGCTAGGCTTCAAGCAGAAAAGATACAACTAGATGTACTTGGCCACCAGTGGCTTCCAGTGCGAGACAGGGCCTTTAATCGGTGTGGCTGTGCATTCTGATCCTAGAAGAATCACCTTTGAGTCTTAAACATTTAAAAAACGGTAACGTGTTCTAAGGCGCTTTTAAGTAGAGCCTCTCAGAAGACAACTGTACCAGGCTCCTGTCTACAAGCTTAGCAGAGTATCACTCATAGTGTCAGTGGTTGGCACTTTCTCTTTGATTGCGCCAGGCATCAGTTGGGCATTCCCTCAGTCTCTGCTCTGTCTGCTCTATCTTTATCCCTGCACATCTTGTAGGCAGAATAAAATTGGGGTTAAAGTTTTTGTGGTTGGGTTAGTGTTCCCCGCCCTCTACTAGGAGACTAGTCTAGTTAGAGGGTGTCCTCTTCAGTCATTATGGCCTCTGCTACTAGGAGTCTCTGCTTGAAATCTCCTCAGATTCTCCCAGGGGCCTACCCCGACTTAGGTCTCCAGCTTGTCAGAGATACCCCAACCCACAGTTTCTCTTCTCTACAGGCCTTCTGTCTTTTCGCCCTTCCCAGGTTTGATCTCTACCCTCTTAACTATCTTGTTCCCTCTTTTCAGCCACTACCGCTATCTATTCTATCTCCCCTTCTGGATGAGATTTATACATCCTCCTTTGAAGCCTGTATGTTACTTATCTTCTTTGGGTCTATACCTTGTAGTATGCTTACCCTGTATTATATGGCTAAAATCCACTTATAAGTGAATACACATACCATGTGTGTCTTTCTGGGTCTGGGTTACCTTATTCAGGATGATATTTTCTAGTTCCATCTATTTGCCTACAAATTTCTTGATTTCATCGTTTTTAGTAAGCGAGCAGTATTCCATTGTGTAAATGTGGCTCTATCCAGTAGTGGCTCAAAACAGATTATGAGACTCAGCCAAACATTGGGCAATGCATAGGGAGTCTTGCAGAAAAGAGGATGGAAAGAGAAAAGGACCTGGAGGTGATAGGAGCTCTACAAGAAGACCAACAGAGCCAATTAACCAGGGCCCAGAGGCACTTGCTGAGACTGAAGCATCAACCAAGGACCATGCATGAACTGGACCTAGGCCCCCTATAAAGATGTAGCATATGGGCAGCTTAGGCTTCATGTGGGCCCTTTAGTAAGGGAAGTGGGGACTGCTTCAGACATGGACTCATTGCCAGCCTTTTGTTCACTTCCCCCTGGCAGGACTGCCTTGCCAGGCCACAAGAAAAGAGGATATGCTCAATACTGATATAACTTGATGAGCTAGGGTAGATGGGAAAGGGAGATCCCCTTTTCTGAGAAAAAAACGAAGGGGAGAAGGGAAGGGAGAAAAGATGGGACTACAACAAGGATATAAAGTGAATAAAAAAATAAATTTAAAAATAGTAATTTGTTAAGTTTCCATGCAAAGTCTCTATTGTATGCTGACCATAAATGCCCTCATAGCCCTTCTCTCCTTTATGAAGAAAAGAGATGCTTTTATCGACTATATCAGGGATAGGATACAAGCTGTTAATTTGGGAGTCAATTTCACCCTCACTTTCTTTCCAAGAGCTACGGATGGCTGGGAGGTTTGAGAGAACATATTCCGTCAGAATTTGTTTGCTCAAAAATGTTACAAAGCTAAGATGTTTTAGACTTTGAATTTTGATTTTCATGACTATTCTATGTTGCCTTTTCTGACTGACTTTAGCAAAATTTAAAGCAGAAAAAAAAGCAATGATTTTCCTACAACATACTGAATGCATGCAACAGTTACTAACTTTTTGCTAGGTGGAAGCTTGGCTGACACTGGTTACTGAGAGAAGGCACTGCCCTCATAAGCAAGCAGGGTGCGGTTTAGGAGTTCCCTAGCCTTGGACCAATGAAACATCCTAACTGTTAGGAGGCATGCAAATAATTATCACTGTTTATTTATCATACAGAGACTATAAGCAAAATAACTTCTCAATAATTGCTCTCAATACTATTTTAGAAATCAATTTTAACACACACACACAGAGGTGGGGGGGAGCAATTTAAACAATCCTTACGTGGCTTCATTATAAACAAATACATTGTTCCATTGTTTTCACTTTCAAAAAATTAGTGACACGTTGCTAGGACAGTGAGTGTTGGTTGCACTGGCTTCCCCGCCTTGTAGTTCACTGTTGAGAGAGCCCAGGCTCGGGCTTCAGTGATGCCCAGCTGCTGCCCTTAATAATAATCTCATCTCTGAAGGCTGATGGGCACTGGAGTGTACATGGTAGACCCTGCTGCTGCCTCTGGACAGGACCCTGAATTTTCATCTTGTTGACAGATTCAGCATGGTGCGAAGCAAGTTCTACCTGAAGTAGCCATTCCATAGTATGTGAGAACTACCAGCCTAATGGATAGGTCCTTCCTGGCCTATAGCATCTCTTCCAACTCCTCTCATCATAAATGGCTCTCTGCCAGATCCCGGCAGTTCCTAAACACCCATGTAAAAGGCAAGTTTTCTGACAGCCTAACCAATGGCCTGTGGGAGCTACTTCCTTCGCAGGTTAAGCTCTGGGCTGTCAGAGCTACTGTGCCACCGTCAGCCATATTGGAGCCCAACAGTCATCTTTGAAGTTCAGAAAGCACTCTTCCCATGTACACATGTGTGGGCACAAGCTCACACATTAATTTCACATTTTAGCTTGGTGAGCCGAGAAAGCTAGTAATTGGGATTTTCAAATAAATCTAGGTTTAAACCGAAAGTTCAAACTGCCCCCCACCCACTTCCAGCTGACTCTGTGGCTTAAGGAAGTAGCTCCACTTTCTAAGCTTCTCATTCGTGAATGTTGATGGGAGTGTCTCCCTACTTCTCATAAACATCAAAGTGTGGTTATATTAGCAGAACCTCTAAGTGTAACAGGTGACCCCTCACTGTCCCCACTGAGAAGACTATGAGGTTTGGGTAGGCAATGCCTCATCTAGGAAGGGCCATGTTGTGGGGCCTCAGCCTGGCCTGTGTCTGCACTAGATTCCTTCGCTGTTTAAGAGGCAGCACAGTGCAGCAGGAGAAAGGCTGCCATAAAAACTGTTTATAAGCAATGGGGGTTCTGGGAGGTGGCCTGCTTCCCCAGGGATGGGGGGGGCATGCTTCCAGGAGTGGCTAGTTTTGACAGGTGGAAAGAACTAGGGAAATACTGGGAAGACAGGCTGGGGAGGTGGAGGGCAGGAGGTCAAACAATAAACTCCTTCTAGTTTTAACACACTCCAGCTGTGCCCTTAGAGGGTGAGAGAGACTGCGTTGTGACAGAATAGTGTTAGTGAACCAGGAGGCATGGGTTTCAATCTTAAGTTTTCTGTGTAAAATCATAGTGATGTCACCTCCTACTCTGGAACAACAACAACAACAAAAGTTCGCATTGTTTAAGATCACTTGTTAAACACTGATTTATTTTTCTTTTTTCTTTTCTTTCTTTTTTTTTTTTTAAGACAGGGTTTCTCTTTCTAGCCTGGGCTGTAATGTAAACAAGACCGGCCTCATTCTCACAGAGATCCCCCTGCCTCTGCCTCCCTGAGTGCACCACCACCGCCAAGTTAAACATTGATATTTTTAAAAGAGAAAATTACAGAAATATATTCTTTAGCAAACTCAGACTTGCATACTCAACTAGGATGGGTCCCTGCAAAGGAATGGCTACAGGATATCTGTAGTGTAGGAAAGGTAAGGCTAGATGCAGTTCCTCTATGAAGGCATCTGCCAAGACTCTAGGATAGTGGATCAGATCACCTGATCAAAGCTGGTGTGGCTACATCCTCAGCAAGGGCTCTTCAGTTGGGTGGTTATGAATGGCTCCCATGCCGAAGGCATATCCAGCTGTTTTCATGAGGCATGTCCAACATTACCCTCCAAACAGAAGGAACAAGGGAGCTTCTATGACAAGAATCCTGGAGAGGGCCATTTATGGCTGTGTTTGGGTTTACCCTCAGGCTGGCACACAGAGTACAGCTGAAAACACTCTTTTGTCTTTCAGGATACATTTTCCAAATTTTCACATGAAGCTGACACTCCAGACCAATGCCCTAATGCTGCCTCTGTTCACCCTGCCCTCACCCCTCCTGAGTCATTCCCCACAGAGGTAGGACAGACACTATTGATAGTACAGTATTAGGGACTGTGAGTGAGGCAGATCCTGGCTCTGGACTCTATTTCTCCACTTTCAGTCTTGGCCAAGCCTCTTAACCATACTATGCCTCAGTTTCACTGGATAAATATAAATAGTATTTATTCAGTAAGATGTCATCAGAAGTCAGATGAGATATGCTGGAGAGGATTTGGAGAAAGGGGAACCTTCCTCCATTGTTGGTGGAAGTGCAAACTTGTACAACCACTTTGGAAATCAATCTGTCACTTTCTCAGAAAATTGGGAATAGTGCTACCTCAAGATGCATCTATACCACTCCTGAGCATATACCCAAAAGATGCTCTACCATTCAACAAGGACATTTGCTCAACTATGTTCATAGCAGCTTTATTTGTAATAGTCAGAATCTGGAAACAACCTAAATGTCCATCAAAGGAGGAATGGATGCAGAAATTGTGGCACATTTACACAATGGAATACTACTCAGCTATTAAAAACAAGGAAATCATGAAATGGATAAAACTAGAAAAGATCTTCCTGAATGAGGTAACCCAGAACCAGATAGACATGCATGGTACATATTCACTTATAAGTGGATATTAGCTGTATAATATAGAATAGCCATACTAAAATCTGCAGACCTAAAGAAGCTACACAACAAGGAGGACCTGAGGGAGGATGCTTAAATCTCATTCAGAATAGCAAACAGGAGAGTCTCCAGAAGTGGTGTAAGAGAGGGAACAGGATGGAAGCCTACTCTAGAGGGTCCTCAGAAAGGCTCCACCCAACAGGGGATGATGAAGATGCTGAGACTCACAACCAAACTCTGGCCAGAGCACAGGGAGTCTTATGGAAGAAGGGGAGGGGGCGGTGTAGAAGGACACAAGGGGACAGGAGATCCACAAAAAGACCAACAAAGCTAAAAAAAATCTGAGCTCAGGGGCTCCTGAAGAGACTGATCCACTAACCAAGGACCATGTATGGAGAGGACCTAGACCCCTTGCTCAGATGTGTCCCATAGGCAGATCAGTCTCAATGTGGGTTCTTGAGTAAGGGGAGCAGGGGCTGCCCCTGTCATGAACTCAGTTGTCTGCTCTTTGATCATTTCCTCCTGGTACTGTGGTCTCAGGCCACAGTGGAAGAAGATCCAAGCAGTCCTGATGAGACCTGATAAGCTAGGGGTATTTGGTAGGGAAGGAGAACTCCTTCTTTCAGTGGACTAGGGGAAAGGGATGGGGAGAAGAGGGAGGGTAGGACCAGGAGAAGTTGAGGGAGGGGGCTTCAACCAGGATATAAAATGAATAAATTGTTAGTAACAACCACAACAACAATAATAAAAGAGATATCATATTATTTGACAGACATCCTTATTTTGTCGATGTCTGTGGCCCTGTCATCCAGAGACCTGGCTTCATGATCTGTCTCTCTTCCTTAGTCTTCAATCTACAGCTCTGCAACTCCACAGCCATCTATGCAGACTAGGGTGGGATTTTGGCCCTGGTTCTATTGCCTCTGCCAAGGTCCCTGACTGCAATCAAGGATCTGCCCATGAGTAGATTAGAGATATGAGTAACAGTAATAGTTAATTTGTCTAATCACTGGATATTTGCCTAATTTATGATCTGCTGGAGGATATTTGATCACAAGATGAACCACGTTGTGTTGTTTACTGGAAAAACCTGTTTCTAGTTGTGATGTGGCTCAGCCCTACAACACATCTTTAATCGAGAGCTTTCTGCTTGAATTAAGTAAAATCAACCATAGGTCAAGAGGTGGAGCAAGCAACCAGTTGACAGGGAGTGAACTTAGGAAAAAAACCATAGAGAGTAAGAGGAAGTCAGGAGGATGATAGAGTGATACACAGGAAGTAGAAGGGAGAGACATTCAGTTTGTGAGATTTTTTGAAGTGGCATGGAGAAGGAGCATTCCTTCTTTTGGGACATCAGCTGAGGAGAAAAGTCAGCTGGGTGCTTTCTTTGCCACTCTGAGCTATCAGGCTTTCACCCCAGTATCTGGCTCCTAAATCTTTATTGGTAAAATCAAATGACTAACAAATCTAACAAAGGAGATTTTTTTAGAAACAAAAAGGATCACTTCATATCTGTAACAAGCCTGCAGGCTTTATCAATCTATCTTATCAATCCATTTTTATACCTGAGAAAACAAGGTCTGAGGACTAGGTCAAGGTCACAGGGATTCTAATCAGTGTCTTGATTCCAGAGTTTTCTCCAAGTCACCAGCTCCTCTGCACCTGATGATTGCTATTTCCTACATGTTCACTCCCGACTTTTTAAAACCATCACCACTACCAGTGCAGCCATCCCTTCATAAAAATATTGTGTTGTTTAACTTTCCTAACTATGCAATGGAACAGAATATTTTATTCTTTACAAAGAAGAAGCTGAGTTTGGAATAAGCATGCTGTCCAGTACCAATTGGCTGAGAGAAGGGGAGGGATTCAAAAGTCATATGCTGTTTCTCGGTGGCCCCTGACACATACTTTGTAAATGCTGATCTTTGCGCACTTCTTCTTAGGAAGGTCATAATAGCATGCTCATTTTATAGACAGAGAAAAATTAGGACTCTTAAAGCAGACCTCACAAATGATAGAGCTGGTACTGAAGTAGACTCTTAGCCTTTGGCACTTCTGGCTTTGAGAAGGATACTGATTGGGTAAGAGGAGGAGAGTGTCTTCAAGAGCAGCGGGAACAGAACCTGCGTAAGCAGGAGATTTTGTTAGTCCAGGCACTCTGAAAGCTCTTGGATGAGCTGCCCACCCAAGTGGAGGGGAGCAATCCATTAGAGCCTTGACTCCTCCCCTCCAAAAGAGGTGGGCCACCCTAGAGAATTTTCCAGCATTAAGCAATGGTATAGGTGTTTTGTTTCCTGCAGGCCCTGGCCCACCAGGGGAACATCATTAAGAAACTGCCTCAGACTCTTTAAGCATGCTGTACCTCTGAAATTTGCTTACAAAATCTTTAAGTTTTCAGTGAGCAGCTGTTATTTAAAACCCAAGTGGGGAAGCCGTTAGTCAATAAGGGCAAAATTTAAAATAGTGATAGCCAACTTCACAACAATTCTTTCAATTTAGGATGACTCCCATTTTACAGAGAAAAAAGTATCCACATCAAAGTAATGCCACAAAGCAAGGGGCTGAGCAGAGGAGCCTGGGTTGCTTCAGTGGCTCTGGGATTATAGATGCATGGACTCACCGGAATCCTGTTGTTCCACATGTGCTGGGAACCTTTCAGAATTGCCCTGCAATTCACAATAAAATTGTAAAGAATATCCATAGAGGAGTTCAGGGAAAAGCTTTCTAGGAAATCCATATAAAAGGCTAGATTCACCCATGCGAGTGTATGAAGACTTTCACTGATGTTCAGAACATCTCAAACAAAGTATATGAACAAAAGGAGAGAATAACAGGTATTTCTGCCTCCCTCCCCCCCGCCAGTTTTGGCAAGACTGCTAAACGACTGACAATGTCACAAAATGGCAGAGATACAAATGAGGACAGCCTTCTGGAGGTCTGAGACCACAGTGAGCATAATATTAAATGCACAACTCTTTCACTGTAAATTCTACTTTTCTGTATGTATATCTCGGATAGATTATCAGACTTGGATAATCAGTACCATAACATTGATGATCCCTATACTACCATTTCCAATGAAGAGTAGAAACTATTGATAGGATATGGACTACATTACTTTTTAGATGGTGATGATCAGTGTGTAAGGGACACGGGAAAGCTCTGTACACAACAGTGCATTCAATATATCTTTTTAACAGGGAAGGTGGAATACTCTCTGCCGCATGATCTTGTGTGCTTGTGAGTATACTAAAATAGTAAGGAAGACATATGAGTGTAAGACAGTGAAGACCTTGTGTGTTAGGAGAACTGATGTCATCTACCCTTAACTTTGTATCGGTGTTGCTCCTGTTTTGCACTGTAAGTGCATTCCTGACATTCTTCAGCTTTCTAATGAAAAGAAAAACATTCTCACTCAGAAGAAGTACTGAACAGGCTAGCTCATGGCCTGAGAACTTATGAACCGAAGACCAAATCAATTCTTGTTATCTTGGGAAAATATGTACGCAATCACATTTCAAAACAACTATAGCAAAATAACAAATTGCCAGGCCTTGTGAGAATACACTTGATTTAAATCTTGGGGTCCAGTGGGCACACACTGGATGTGAGTGTTTTAAAGAATGGCTCCTACTAGCCTAAAACATATCAGATGTTCCTTTAGCCTTAGCTCCCCTAAGACATAAATTATGTGTTTAGGGGAAAGCAAAGTCAAATGACTCATGACAGAGTTTGTTTTTAGTATGAATTATTTTTCTCTGCCTCCTTGCTTTTAAAGACAGACCCTATTCAGATGGGTTGAGCAATGATTTCTGGGAGGTAGGCTGACTGTGCGGCCATCTGAGAGCTGGAAGTGGATAGTAGAGAGAAAATTCCCCACCATGATGGATCCATCATGATCTCCTTATTCTAGAGCTCTGCAGTGGCAGCTTTGAGGGATAACAATGACACACAGAGAAAAAGAACCTGCAAAAGTAAAACCGTACTTGTAATTTTGCCATGCACTAATGTGGGATGCCAGAAAGATCACACAACTGCTCTGGGATACAGTTTCCCCCACTTCATAATGGGAAGAATAATGACTTAGACTGTAGTGTGGATTCCGTAAGGTGATGCTGGCCTACGGCCTGTCTTTCAGAAAGCTTCTAGTAAATGGCCCTAGGCTGAGCTCCAGGACAGAAATGTGTCCTTTGCTTCTAGTATCTGCCTAGGAGTTGGGCAGGAGGCATGTGAAGAAAGGTGAAATGAAGGTTGCAGGAACCCGACAAACAATAGCACTATTTACATTTATGAAGTACCAGGTCTTTCTCTAACTGCTTTACCGTTGCTTTTCACAGAACCAATGTTCACTGCCGTATCATTGCTGAAGCAGAACAGAGGCACGGTGCTTAGGGAACTAAACCAAGGGACTGAGCATGGCTCAGGGAGCAAGAATGCTTGCTGTACAAGCATAGGGGCCTGAGTTCAGATCCCAGCACCTACCTACAAAGCAGGGAATAGAGGGCCGAGACAGGAGGATCATTGAGCCTTGATGGCTGTCAGCCTAGTTCTATACTCAGTGAGAGATCTGTCTTAGCAGAACAGGGCAGGGACTGACAGAGCAGGATATTGCATGGCCTCTTCTGAGAGACACGAGAGAAGGATATAAACATAAGGAGTACGGTGCCCTCTGAGAAGCACTCCCAAGAGGAGGTGGGGGGGGGCTTCTCAAGGTGTTCTGGGCCCAGTGGCACTCACCCTTCGTAAAGGGTGAGGGGTGAGGACTGAGAGCCAGCCCTGTCATCCATGGAAATTCCACAGCTGGCAGGAACTTTGGATAATACTTGGTACAGCTGCATAAGGCAGGTGGCAGACTGTTGTTTGGTTCATATTGCCCTTCATGTTCACAGTGGAGCAAAAACTAGAATCTGGACCATCCTGCTCTCACTTTGGTATCCAGACCTCTTCCTCATTTAAGTATCACCCTGACATTGGGACATGGTTCTGCTTGTTCATCCTGTAGTTCCTACTTAAGCATTGAAGGACAAGCAAGTCCAGTGGCCATTTGGCTTTAGGCATGTCCAGATCCAGTAAACTAGTCATCCCTGGAATACAATCAATATTTGCTATGTTCTCCCAACACAACACTGTACTATTTACTTGGCAAGCAGCTGTTGTAAAAAGATATGGGTTTCCCCAGGAGTCTTCCTAGGGGGAAATACAGGCAAGGCTGGAGAAAGTGGCTTCTCAGTGAATTAACAAAGCTTCTTTAGATTCACATCTATCTATCTATCTATCTATCTATCTATCTATCTATCTATCTATCTATCTATCTATCTTTCTATCTATCTATCCATCCATGCATATCTCCCGCCTCTGCACCAAAAGTGAGGTAAATCACTCACCTATTAAATTATGCATAGTTGCATCTGATATATAAAAGGACTTGCCTCTCAGTTCATGCATCTTCTGTTCTAAAGTTTAAGCCTGTCCCCTAGCCCTCTACCTCATCCTCTGGGTACACAAACACATGTTCACCTCTGTTTTTTAAATATTTTATGTACTAGTTTAATGGTCAGTTTCTTTGGAATGATTTCTCTAACTCCAAGACTAAGAGTTTAACATCCTACTATAGTCACATGTTGCATGGTTTTTCTTGTCTACAATGCTGACACAAATCTGATTTTAAAAAGAAAAAAAGAACAAACCATGACTGAGTCTGTCCAGTCCAGCATTGACTCTGTGAAGAGAACAGGCCTAACATGGATGGCTGCACCTGGACAGAAGTATATAATGAATAAGGGGATGCTAGAAAGAAAGGAGACTGAAGAGCCAGTTTTCAGTCCAGAGAGGCAGACCCATGAACCATGCCTGCAGAAGAACATGATCCAAGGTCCACCTGTGCTATCAGGTGCTCAGCATGCAAATGTCTGCTGGGACTTCATTAAACCTCATATTCATACTGCTCTCAATTCAAACGGTAGGAGTGAGTGTGTACTGGGGCAATTTCTTAGGCCAATTCTCTTCCCTGTATGCTTTCCCCAACATTCCCACTCTGGATGATATCACAGGATTCTACCATCCTAAACCATGTGTTTGATTTCAGTGAAATCGGGCTCTGAGGCATAAAATAGTGTCAGGGCCTTGAAAGGGAAGAGAGAGAAGATAGCACAGAGCTCTCTTGACATCAGCATGCCCCGTCATTTTTGTGTTGCCCTAGATTCATTCAACTTACTGTCACCACCGGGCCTTTACCTTCTCTGTGACCTAGGCCCCTTCCTTAGCATGATGACTCCCACTGCTCTGATGGTCAGTCTAGCACACCTTGTCTCCCTGGCCTGTCTGTGTTCTTCTCATTGCTTCGTTTTTCTCTCACTGTTTGTCACTATTGCTTGATCCTTGGCCTGTGGAATGTAAGCCTCAGAGCTGAAGGCATCCAGGGCAAAGGAGGCTGGTACCAAAAGTTAAGGAGATAAAGGAGCTTCAAGCAGAGCTGCCTGGTGAGACTAAGAACAGTGATACTGACTTCAAAACACTTAAGGAACTGATGCCAGCCCTTGGAACCCATCGCTCATGACAATTGTACGGCCCAGCTTGTAGATATTGTTCTTTTATCCTGCATAAGCATTTCTTGAACGTGGGTGGAACAACCGTAATAACAGTTCTGACCCATGCTATGGAAATTGAGTTGTTTCATGGAAAGTGAGTAGAACGGTGCCTGGAGGCAAACAGCTTCAGACGCAGTTGCCTGTCCCAGCAACGCATGCACAGATATGGTGGGCTTGTGCTTGTCCTTTCAGCCTTTGTGAATTGTATGTGGCATGCATTAGAGGACTTTTTTTGTTTGTTTGTTTTTAAAACAAAGCTTGAAATTTCCACAACGAACAATGTTAAACATGTGCTCCCCGTTTTAAATTCAAAGTAGGCGGTGCTAAACAGTTTATAGGGATTGTTCTAAGTGTTTATATAGTCAGAAAACTTTAATATGTTTGTAATAGGCATTTATGACTTTTTAAATCAAAGATTTAAGAGTTTTAAGACATGTAAACATGGAGACGGAGGTTAAGAGCTCAGAATCTGGAACAGATGAAAACATGCTGGTGGGGAGAATGAACTGGTTAAAAGCTCCAAATACAAGTTTGTCAGGGCAAATATGAATAAAGGAAATTAGAAGATAGGAGGGGGGAAATGGGGATATGAGAAGTGAGAAATCACCGCAGCTGCAGAAGACTCCAACAGCAGCAGAGTAGCCATTTCTCTGCAGGCTGCAGGGAATGCCTGTGGCAAAGCCTGGGACAATGCACACATTGCTGCAATAAGAAGGAAAGTTATACACGGCAGGGGTATACAATGGTATTTCACTAATAACTTTGAAAATCTGCTGTGACAGTATGTGTGACCCCCACATCTGTCTTGTCCTTCTTTCCTTCCCTTCTTTGTCCCCAAATAGGAAGCCTACTAGATGGAGCTAGTCTTCTGTCTTGCCCAGATTCAATTATTTTTTCAACCTCAAGGTACCAGACTTTTTTTTTTTTTTTTTCCATGTGAGGAGCAAAGAAAGGGATTTCTTTAGAAAGACAGAGCATTTTAGCAGCCCCGGCAATGTTCAGGGGTGCCACTGGGTGTCACTATTGCAAAACCAACAGAAACCAACCATCTAAAGAAACAGTAACACGTTTAATACAAGGCACCGGAGCAGTAACGCTCAAGAAGCAGACACTGTCTTTCAGAACTCAGAAACAGTTCATTCCTCTAAGGCAGTTATTAATTTCCTTCCTAACTCAAGGGATAACCCCAAGAAGAAATGACATTTCATTTTTCAGTTAAAGAAAAATCCCCCAAACAAAACAAAACAAAACACAACCCCTCCCCCCCAAAAAAAACCAAAACCAAAACTGAAAATCTGTGTTGTTCTCCTTTCCTAAAACATTCACATTTATGCACTAAGCTGAAATTCATGTGGATAGTTTGCCGCATGAGTTGCTTTGTTATCAACACTGTCGTCACAGGAAAAAGAAGTAGCTTCCAGGATAAAAACATAAGAGAGTAAAGGAGGCCTGGCTAGGAGGAAAATAAATGTAGCCAACATTAGCTTGATACTTAACTCAAAGCCATAATCTCATTAAATATATTCAAACATGGTTTTCATTTAGATCTGGCAGCTTGGTTAATGGGGATGCATTAAATAATACCTGGCTGTTAAATATATTTAGAAATCAGTGCCACATAAAACACACAACGTGCACAATCCAGCTTCGTTCTGATTTAAGGCTTCTCTGTTCTCTTGGCTGTGGGCACACACATATTAAAAATTAAGCACACACGCTCAATGTATGCTTGGGCCTTTTAAAAGGCTTTCTGTTTAAACAGAAACATGCAGTGGAAAATGAACTCGGCTCTAGAGAAAAGTAATGGATGCATCCCTTTGGGGACAGCTGTCCTGTTTATCAAAAGAATGAAGAGGGGAGGATCAGGAGCAGGGAGAAAGGATTCTCAAGTAGCCAGCCTTAAAGAGATGTCCAGCTTCAAGGAGGGTTTCTGCATCTAAGCTTTATTCTTTATCATAGCTAAGGTGAATGAATGGTACTTGTATTATGTAGTAGTGAAGAAACTTAACTGTTAGTGGTCAAACACAGACAGGAGAGACAGACAGAGAGGAGAGAGAGAGAGAGAGAGAGAGAGAGAGAGAGAGAGAGAGAGGAGAGAGAAATGAATCTGTACTTTCCTGGGCATAACACTAGCCAGTAAAGGATGGGAACTTGTAGGGAGGGATTGTTCTGAACAGCCAAGGAGATAGACAATGTTTTTGTTTGTTTGTTATTCATCTCCCACCTACACCTTTTTTTGTTTGATTGTTTGTTTTGTTTTATTTTTGAGACATGGGCTCATTCTACAGCCCAGGTTAGCCTCAAACTCCTGAATCTAAGGCTGATCATTTGGCCTCAGTCTCCCACATGCTACCGTACCTATCTCTGTTCGACATAGATAGATAGATAGATAGATAGATAGATAGATAGATAGATAGATAGATAGATAGATAGATAGATATAAATTACAGTTATTTACTTTGTATCCCCCTGTAGCTCCCTCCCTCCTCCCCTCCCAACCCCACACTCCCCCTTCCCCACCTGTGTCCCTCTTCCAGTCCACTGAAAAGGGAGGTCCTCCCTCCTTTCCCTCTGATCCTAGTCTATCAGGTTTCATCAGGAGTGGCTGCATTGACTTCTTCTGTGGCCTGGTAAGGCTGTTCCCCCCTCAGGGGGAGGTGATCAAAGAGCAGGCCAATCAGTTTATGTCAGAGGCACTCCCTGTCCCCATTACTATGGAACCCACTTGGATACTGAACTGCCATAGCTCTGTGCAGGGGTTCCAGGCCATCTCCATGCATGGTCCTTGGTTGGAGTATCAGTCTCAGAAAAGACCCCTGTGCCCAGACTTTTTGGATCTGTTGCTCTCCTTGTGGAGCTCCTGTCACTGTTTTTGATGGAAGAAATAAAACAGTATCTCTGGCCTGCAGAACCAGCTCGGTGAGTTGGTACATTCTGACACCCTTTTTAAGATCGCTTATACATCAGAATGTCACACGTCACACTGCTTCAGAACAACCCAGTCAAATACATACTACTGTTTATTTTAGGAATGTACGTTTAAGTCAGATAGCTACGGAAAAATTGTCAACCACTCAGAAAGAACACAGATAATCACTAAAATGAAGGTTTTGCTTTATTCTGTTCCTCAGAGAACTGCCACACTGTCCAAGCTCACACAGGCATTATGGAGGCAGGGCTAGAACTAAGGCTGCCTAAGACAATACCTCACCTCTCCGACCTGCAACACTAAAGTAACCTAAGGCTGGCTGGAGGCTTGTGGCAGCAGCTAAAGGGAAATGGGTGTCCCAGGAGAGAGCACAGCATGAAATTCTCTTCACTGTCTATGTTCGTCATCTATGATACTAGAAGGAGAGCCAGAGTTCTCAGATTCCATGTCCCACTGCTGCTGACTTTTATAACCAGGCTATTAATCTCTGACACAAGAAAGAAGTGGCTAAAATGAGAAGCTCACTAACATCTTCACTGGTGACAGTCATACGGTGGAGCACAGATGAACAGAAGGAAGAAGGAGGGAATTCTGACATACAGTACAACATAGATGGACCTGGAGCACACTGTTATGCTAGAAATAAGGCAGTCACCAACAGGCAAAGGCTACTTAAAAACTCTGCTCACACAAAGTGGCTAGAGCTGTTGAAAGCAGTGAGGTGCTGGTCAGGGGCTGCGGATGGGGCCATGCAGAATTGCTGTTTGATGTGTCCAGAGTTTCGTTCCACACATTGAAAAGTGTTCTGGAAACAGATGGTGCTGACAGTTGCGCAGCAGTGTGGATGATTCCCCATTCCATGAAACAGGAACATTTTTGAAAAGCAGAAAGGTTAAGATGTTGAATGCTACACCATGTGCATTTTACCCCAGTTAAATTGAAAATAAAATAAAACAACCCTGACCACCTTCCACAGTGGTCATTTGCAACACTTTCTTCCCCAAACAGGGTAAACCACAGCCTTCATATTTATAATTGTCTTTATGTGTTTCAAAGGACATGGGCTTCTATGGTACTTCCATGCTATTTCTATGGAATATGAAAAGTCAGGAAGAAATGAACGATCATGTAAAGTTTTACTTCTGTATGTCATCTATGAGTTCTTGTCCTGGTCTGACCAGCAATGAGGTTGCTGCCTCTCAAGTTGTTGCCCTTGCTGGGTCTCAACTTAGTGTCTGCAAAGGAGGCTCTTGAAGCACCTTCCAGCCCCAGCTGGTAACTCTTTCCCAAATGCAATACTAGGTCTCTCTCGTGGATGTGTTCTTCATTACTAGCCCTCTTCAGAATGTTCTGTTCGTTTTTGAGCCCTTGGTCACTTCTGAAATACCTGCACTCGGTGCACTTGGAGGAAGCAGTGAGAGGAGAGACAGGAGGCACTCAAGAAAGGGGACTGCTGAAGCAACACTGAGCTGAGTGTTGGATGCCATGAGGATTAGGCCTGGGCTCTGACACCTGCTCGTCATGTGAATCCTGAAGGAAGGAAGCATTTACTGGGGCTTTCTATGCAAGGAGGTACTTTCACACATATTATCTTATTATTTCACAAAACTTCAGTAAATCGTTTCCATACCTAGATATTACCTGAATTCATGAGTAACAGGCTATCTTTCTAAATTCGGACTAAAACTACCCTTCAAACAAGGTCTCATTTGGAGCAAAGAGTCTCATAAAAACTCAGGTTTGATTCTAGGTATTTATATTTTTATTATACATAAAAAAATCTATCAGGAAAAAAATGACTAGTAAAAACGAAGCCTGCCTGACAGCACTGAAAAGCACCCTGGGAGCCAGCTGTGCTTTGCCCACATTCTGGCTGATGTCAATGCTTCAGATTTTACCACCATTTCTGCTGCTCAATACCAGTACATAGATTTTACTAACTAATCCAAGCTGTATCCAGTAGATTTAAAGCCAAGTTCTGGCTCCCATTCTTCATCCATCTTAGGTTTGGGTATAGACTATAAAATTATATACATAGTATTCCTGAATTTTTCAGACCCCATGGGTGATAATACTTCAAAATTACTTATGAGCATTTATGAGACTGATATAGTGATTTTTTTTTTTTTAGTTTTCTAAAAAGCCAAACAACAACACAGAATTATCCATATCAAGCATGACTTTTTAGCATAACCAATTGTTTAAGAAAAAAAAGTTTGAGGAAGAATGCCTAAACTGATTGTGACGATGAATGTCTTTAATCTCAGCACCTGGGAGACAAAGACATGTGGATCTTTGTGGCCTACAGAGTAAGTTCCTGGACAGCCAGATCTACACAGGGAAACCCTGTCTCAAAACAAACAAACAAACAAACCAACAAACAAAAATAAAAACAAAAAAATCCTGAACCAACCAAATAATCAAAACAAACAAACAAAAAACCCAAAAAACAAAAACAAAATTAAAAAAAAGGAAGAAGCTCTGACACTGTCTTTCTTTTCTACCCTTCTCAGCTTGTTGAAACTACCATGGACCAACCATGCACCTGGGGGGCTATGGCATGATAGGAAGCAGATTTGCAATCTGGGGGATGTGAGTTGCAGCCCTGATTTTGTTATAGTTACAGGTTGTAGGTTTTGGGAAGCCACTTAACTTTTTTAAACCTCAACTTCTCTTTGGTAAACTAGGAGTTTTATTCACTGTTAAAAAACAACAACAACAAAAACTAAGTACATTAGATTCATTAAATACCTTATACAGTGCCTTCCTGTGGGCTGAGTGGTCTTCAGCACCTTGCTTTACCACTGCCATTGAATCTGTGTGGGAAGGTTGCAATAAGGCCACAATTGTGCAAATGGGTTATCAACTATACACCAAACAGCTGTGACTCTTTCTTTGCATCTCAGATTAAAAATTTGTGGTCCTGGATGCTTCCTTTGGTCCGGGAAATGAAGTAAAATGCCCCCTTGCAGGCATAGGGCTCTCTATTCTCTCTTTCTATACTGAGTTTGCCCAGCATTTCTCTCTTCCCAGCATGCTCAAAAGAACTTGGGGATTGGGGAAAGGGACTATCTCACCCTTTCCTGTTATTGTTTCTCTACCATCTAGCACATAGTTACTGCCAAAACAGAGTTGCTGTTCTTTCCTTTAAATAAACACATAAGTTGATGGGAGGCTTAATAGAAATCTACAAGTTCCTTTTATGTATCTCTTCTCATGTTTGAAGACCTTAATCACAGGCTTATACAGCATCTAACACTCTTTGGTTCTTAGAAAGGATTAGCGTACTGCTAATTCTTTGGTTAAGTAAATTTGGGGGCCATTATATCTGCTTGTCTGCCCTATCCAGGAGTTTCACAAGCATATTTATCTATTGAGGTTTTGATGGAATCTTGCTATGAAGATACGGACTTAACTTGAACATTTCCCAAACTTGTGCTTTCCAGTGTTGTCTTTAAATATATCAGAGCACACTGTTTGGTATATTATCACCTATAGGGAACTTGTTCTTCTTCGTTGTTGTTTGTTTTTTGTTTTGTTTTATTTTGTAACATTTCCTCCTGATTCTATCAATTATTTGTTCTGGTTCTCTTTTCCCACCTAAAACAGCATAGAGATAAGGGCAGGCCTACAAGTGGCGCCTGACAACAAGACATTCTAGGGATGACACCTCTGAGGACAGTGCATATGTGAATGATCTGAGCCCTGTAAAAGGGGCCAAAGCATCTGGTGACTGTGGGCATTGCCATCAGTGCCCCACAGAGATGTTGAGTTTGACATGCATATGCCACTTCAAATGCTCTTCCTTGTCCCTCTCCTCCTCTGCATCACTGCTGTTCACACTTATGGCAGCCTGCCAGGCAGCAGGCTTTCAGTGCTCTTTCTGGACTCATTTATTTAAGCCTCACCTCCCACCTTACTAAGAGAGTGCTGGTGTCATCTCCATTTTCCATGGGGTAAACTGAAGTGCAGAGAGGATGAATAAGGCCCCAAATTGTATAAAGTGGGCAGAGCATTGTGCAGATATATGAGAGGAAATCTTGCGGGGAAGCCGAGGCTCTCAATATTTGAGGCGTGGGCTTTGTACTAAGATGGCGTGCACAGAGCAGCACTATTTACCTAACTCCGGCGTGAGTGCTTCCAAACTTGGCTGCATAATGCTAACAGCACTCTAGCTTATTGAGCACATCCATAACCCTCACTATATTAAACCTCCTGACAATGCTTACAAACCATCAAGTCTCTTTTTTACACAATTTTGAATGGACTTCCAGAAAGCTGCTATAGTAACCCTGGCCTAATAGGATTGCCTCTCACATTTGTTAGCTGACTTGCTCAAGGCAACAGAGCACAGCTAAGGCTTAGACTTCGGTCTTCCAAGGCCAAGCTTAGACTGTCCCACCCTCCACCCTGGGTCTCTCCAACATGCCTCCAGCATGATCAGACCAGCTGTAGCAAGAGACGTTTACAGCATCAGCTTGGTATTCTGTTGATGTAGCTTTTTAAAGTGACTCAATACCCTACATTAATTACCTCCTATTGCTATGGCAATGGCTTATTACTCCTGGAAGGCTACCATCAGATGACCAATGCAAAAGCATTTTTCTTTTTTTTCCTACATACTCTCCAGCAACTTCTTTTTGGCTGTGGCTATTTTTGTATTGCCTTTTAACCTAATGGAATGAGGCTCTTAGCATATAACATGATTCAGGGCTTCTTGAACTGGGATCCAGGTTGGAGCTGTAGTGGTCACTTAGGAGCTCAGGAGAGGTTCCCCTTTCTCAGAACAGAAGGCTGTCTGACTAGCTTTGGTTCAAGAATCATCTATGACACTTCTAGTTCTTTCCTCATGAACAACTTGAGCATGTTCCTAGGCCTTGTTGTTTTCATTTAGAATAAGGAGGCCTAACAGGCAAAGTTAGTTTTTGAAATTTATATAATCAGTGTGAGGATACTAGTATAGGATTTGGAATGCAATATGTACATAAGAAATAGGAGCAACAGTTGTGACAATGAACACAATAGTCATGACTACTATTTTCAGAGATGAAATGAGACAGGTTCAGAGTTAAGAGTCAAACTCATTTATTTTCATTCCACTATCAATCATTCTAATTGGTTCTTCCATTAAACCTGTTCTTTTTCCTTTATAACTGTTGACCCAAGATACAATATGCATTTACATTTATTGTTTCACCATCTTGTACATGCAATTGTAGATGTGGTAAGATCTTTCTTACCTAAATACCTAGAGGGATTTGCTTAATGAATCAAAAAAGATTTCCCAAGCAGTGTCTGTGCCTGGCTGTGTTAGACACTGGAGATAGGGTCATAACATACTCTTGGTGCACTTATATAAAGGGTCTTTGTCGAAACCCACGCTATCAACGACATGGATGGAATTAAACCTTAAATGATGTCCTAGCATAGGTTAGGGTACAGATATTTCAAAGCTTCAAAGTCTAAGAAGGAACTAAACTGACACTGTTCATGCCACAGACTTGCAACAACCTCCTTCCAAACAAACAGCAAAGGGTTGGGGGTAAGGCGGGAAGGACCAGTTCCCTGGCTCCTTCCAGAAGAGCATGACTCCCCTGTTTGTTAAGCGAGAGGTCAAAGTCCAAGATAGAAGGCCAATCTCCAAGGGCATCCTGGGAAGAATTCTATCTGCAAGGGCTGATAGTGAGTCTGTTTGTGATATGATTCCAGACACTGTTAGGATAAACCGAGGTACCTCCTCAACAGAGAGACAGTTTGTCCGCTGTGAAGGCACACGGCTCCATGGTGATAGTTCTCCAGCGTACCTTTCTTCATAGCTAATCTATGCTGTCATTTTTTTACCCTGGCATTTTTAGGTTTCATCATTTATTATTTCCTTTTTAATAATATGGCTCAGTCCTCTTGTTTAGCAGGGACCCTCTGAGGCTGTCTGCACAGAGGAAGAAAAAGACTGATGGCTGAGTGAGAGATGCATGGTGCATTCTCTTGCCTTACATGTTGGCTTTGCAGAGGTTCCACTTCTTGACATGTATGAAAACCCTGAATCTGATCCTTACAGGGTAAAGATGTGGAATAAAAGGCCCAAAGAGGAGAATCTCTTGGGCCAGGTCCCAACTGGAGTCACTCAGTTACTGGCATACACTAACGATGAGGGGCTTCTCTGAAAAATCAGAGTGTTAGAGCTGGTATTGGTGTGAACTGGAAAGCTGGCTGGATCCATTCACGGTGGCACAGTTGCTCAGCGGTTGGTGCACAATAACTAGCCATAAGTGCTTCCCTTCTTAGCTAGCTCTAAGCCATGCCTATGGAGCTTCACCTCCAGTTTGGTTCACTGCATGTTTATCCAGCTCTAGAGACTAGACAGGATCGATTAAGGTTGGAACTTTTAGCTGGAGGTTTGCTTCAGTAAGGTCAGCACATGTTCAGTAAAGTATAGAGAAGTGGGTTTCAGCACTTCATGGTTAGCCATGTGAGGGCATCTGTATTCTTATCTGAGCCTCACTTCTTACTGCCCGTGATCCCGAGAAATGACTGTGTTTGCAGGGCACCATTGCTGGCAAAGTGTCAATAACAGTGGCCCTTCAGGGAATGGGTCTGGACATTAAATCAGTCAGTAATCACGACTGTAATTATCATGCGGAATGACTCTCAGATCGGTTTTAGAATCCCCTGGAAATTCGGAGTCCTAGCTCCCCACTCTACTACAATGAGATGGGAACTCAAAGGAAAGGATCTGTTGTTTCCTAGGAACAGAACCACAGGCTACAATGTCCAGCTCAGGACTGTCTATAAGTTTCTCCCCTAGCATCTGAAGTGGTTATCCCAGTGGACTGCCAAGATCCCACTCTAGCCCATGTCAGTAGGTCGAACAGACCCGGCCACACTGGGAAGATTTGCGACACCCTCAGCTCAGCTCTAAACACCGGCTCCTCTAGACCAAGGTTCCAGGCAGCTATGAGGAAGCACGGAGGAGGTGGGGTGGGCTCTGCACCTTCCATGACACCTCAGAAGGTTCCTTCTCCACGCTGAATTCTTAGTGTGTGCTGTTCTGCCATACAGCACCTTGTTCACAGATGTGCTCTAGTGAAACACACCGCCAGGAGTTTTAAAATAAGGCACTCCCCTTCTTTCGAAGGAACTCATCGAAACTTAAGAGACTTTGTTGTTTTTACTCATAGGCTAGATTAATTTGCACTTCAGCTTGCTAAAGAGATAATCAGTACACAACTTTTTGTTTGTTTACTTAAGCACGAGGCTTCTCTGACAGCCCAAATGCCTGCCAGCTGTACTCCCTACAAACCCAGTGTTCTCTCTGGTACTGCTGACTTGGAATCCTTCCCCAGAGGAAACTCAATCTGTCTGAGCCTAGCCCTTCACTGTCACTGGCACCTCTACAGATCCTCTTCATACTGCTTTGCTGCCTGATCTGGGCTGAACATTTCCATCTACCCTTCAAGGCCCAGTCCTTGTGGAGGCCAGGCCTCTCGTTCCTGCTGTGTCTATGGCTGGTGAGCCAGCCAGTCACACAAAGGTATACCCTGGTTTCTGGTTGGATTTTTTCAGTAGAAAGAACATGAACTTTCGATAGAACCATTCCAGCTTGTGTACAAAGTGTGAACCTGAGTAAGTAATTCGCTTCTCTTATCAGCTAGGCCAGGGGCAAAGGAGCCCGCCATATGTAACGTGGAGTGAACAGAGCAGGCTGGGGTGAGTACGCGTTGAGTGCAGACAGGCCAAGGCCTAGGCTACAGGAGTAACCTGGTGGTGTAGTATCTGCCTGGCTCAAGGGCCTAGGTTTGATCGCAAGCGTCACAAGTAGAACCAAGCAGACACGTGTAGAGCACTAACACTGAACAGCTAATAGTTATCAGCTCCATGCCACATCAACTTGTCCTTTTCACTGCGGGATGACTCATGACAGTGACTTTGCCAACTATTCTGAACATATCATCTCACTTAATCTTCTCAACAACCACATGAGATATATACTCCAGGATTTTAGCTTTTGAAGCGAGGGAGCAGGATTAGAAAGGTGAAGGGATTTTCCTAATACATAGTTATGAAATCTGAACTTGGGACTTGAGTCTAGCTTTGTGTGATATCAGAGTCTGTACTCTTATGTACGAAGCAATTTATTACGTGACTTATTCTGTGCAGAGCAGAAAGAGAGGGTACTAGATGGGAAAAATAAAAATTTCCTCACAATTACCGGGAAGATATTTGAAAAGCTATAATTCCGGGTCTGGCAGCCACTACTGCTATGAGAACTAAATATATTGTTTAAAAGTACAGATTAAAAACACTTAGAACGTATAACATATCATCATTAAATATAAACGTTTCATAGAACAGTAGCAGCTGTCCAGCTGGAAAAAAAAAAAAAAAAAGAAAACACATCACTCACTGCAGTTTATGAAACGACACGGCATTCTGACATGAAGGCCGTCATGTGTGTTTGCCTGGAGGGCGCCAAGTTCAGTGGCCTTCCTTCGGGCCTTTTGTTGACTGACATTTGATCTACGTCAGCATCTGCTGCCCTTCTTGATTGACGCCCTGCTTCACATTAGCACTCCTCGCATAGAGATTTAGGACAGAGGTCCTGCACTCCTCAGCCAGTGATGCCGCTCTGCCAGAAAACTGCCCGAGAAAGGGACCAGGCAACGTGCCACACTACCTATCTACCAAATCATAGGTCAAGTGACAACTCTGGAAACTCCACAAACCCTTGAACCCAAGTTTCAGTATCATGTCTGGGCTTTCAGCCAGGTGGGATCAAATAAATTCTGTTTCTAGAAAATACCCACGGAGAAACTGATTTCTGAGCTAGTTTTTAAAGAAATGGTGATTTTTAAAATTTCATACCAGGAAAAAAATGGCATACACCCTTCATGTTATGATTAAACACCACATGACCTGAAATGCTTCCCTGTTCTGCCCTCACTGTGTGCTATTTCAACAAACTAACCCCCTTAGTTCAGGTTAGACACAAAATGTCAGATTCCACAGATGTTCCCTGAGGCCCTCAGGAGTCCACAGCTGGAGTTTCAAGGTCTCTCAGCAATACTTCCTGGCCTTGCTCTCCCCATGTTTACACAGCCTGCCTGGTACCTAAACGCTGGGAGTATAAGGAGTCTCCTGATGTAAGTACGTGGAGTGTCCTCTCTGTAGACCGTTTCTGACTGGGAGTTTTATTCTAGTAGAAGGTTTGGTCTCTTACAGTAATCTTTAAATGCTACATGGATATGAGTGATCTGCAAATAAACAACCTGTTTGTTCTCTAAGCAAAATCACCAAGATCAGTGGAAGTGGCTACACTGCTACCACATCCACGGTAGTGACTCATGATTAACTACTATGCCTGCCCACCTGCCCCACCTGTTCGAGGATTGCTGTTACCAAAGCTGTACACTCAGCCCTGCCATTCTCCCCAACAGAAGTGTGTCCATCTTACCACTGACTGAAGGACCACAGGGCCAGCTGCTGTAGCTCCAGCACAAGGCACAGCCATCTATATGTTGGTACCCTCCAAAGCGTGGAGGGTGAGGGATGTGTTCGTGGGTCTGGAGGCAGCCCACCTGAGTTTAAACCCTCATTCTACCACTGACATTCAAAATCTGGTGCTTTCATTTCCTGCTCTCAAGTCGAAACATATATAAACTCTCTGGATGAGTTTGTTCCGGGTGTTGAATCAACCCAGAGAATAATAATATTAGTGCTTTTCTGAGTACCAGGCAGTGCACTCAAAGGCCTTTTGTTCTTAAATTGGGAGCAATCTGTAAGGTTTATCAGTAAGGAGCTGAGGATCAGTGACATTAAATAATGTGTCTCACCAAGTTTGCTCACATGGTTGGCAAACCACAGAAGGCGATCGCCTGGAATGGAGCAACCTCTCTCGGAATCCCTTACTTTCCTCTTACCCGGTCACCACGATGCACTCAGTTTTGCCCTCCCCCTTCCTACACTTGGCAGACAGCTACTGCAATGCCATATGACTGGGTCTCCAGCACTTGTTTTGTCCTTGAGTACAGAGGTCCAGGTCACAAAGTTTCCAAAATGTAATGTTCAAATGTCACCTTGTTAGGATGGCTTTCCTGCCCTCAAGACAGTAAGGACACTCCTCTGATGATCCATTATCCCACTGTATAATTATTATAATTTAAGCAGAGAGTGACCAATTAAAGTTGTTTTGCTTTATATGTGCGGACATGTCTACTCCTTATGGTATGAGTTATAGGGCTGTCTCTCTCTCTCCCAACCCCCAGAGTGTGTGTGTGTGTGTGTGTGTGTGTGTGTGTGTGTGTGTGTGTGTAAAGCATGAGGAATTGAATAACTCACACATAGTAAACAGCAGAAACAAGGATTGAGGCAGGCAAACAGTCTCTGCAGTTACTTCAGTTATGGCTTTCCCACAGTCTGTGTACCTCTACTCCCTTCCCTCACTAGCCTGGGAAGTGTTGCACACGGAATAGGCTTCACCTCACTCATCCTCCTAACGTCTAGGCTTTTCCTGTCACATGTCAGGAAAATGGTAGCCTTAAAGGCTGCAACACAGGACCTGGCTGAGTACTTTGAATAAAGGCCCACATGCACACACACTTTCTTGAGATCTGCACAACTGACATCTGTCAGCACAGCTGAGACAACGCAGTCTTCCTCCGGCCGTGGAGGCGCAGAACATGCATCCTGGCACCACAGGAAGGACATGCGGAAAAGGTGCATTAATGGGCCAAAAAACAAACCAACGGAATGATTAATTTGGCTTCCCCTTCAACATTATGTTTATCCAGGTTGATTATGTAGTACTTAATTACTAATTTGCCCTACTTAAGCCAAGAGTGCTTTTAATTTTTAATGAGCTAAGGGAGGAAGATGCCTTCACTTTGTAAAGAGCAGATATTTTATTTCCCTGTTTTGCCTTACTCAACCAATTAATAACATTTCTAAGTCTGTATATCCCTCTCATGAATTCTTTCTCCCTGAATCCTTCCCATCCGCCCGGGTTAGCCATGGAAACAGACAGCAGCCACATTAAAACAAATTAAATTCATCTCCCAGCTGGCTGGCAGGGCTGAGAAAGGCCTATGCTTCCAGTTTCTTACAAGTTGGGGTGCTACTGTTTGTGGGACCATTTCTCTGTTGTTACCTGTAACAAGGAAAACGGTCATGACAGTCACTCAAGACAACTCTCCTACAATTCCACATGGTTTCCCGGTTGTTAATATTGGAAAATCTTAATTATGGTTCCGGGGCAGCCTAGGCATAGTGAAGGGCATAGACTTCTGTGTCAGAGCTGGACTTCACTGCCCCTGGCTACCTGTGGGAACAAGGGCACATTACCTAAGTTTCTAAACCTGAATCTCCGCTCTAAGGGGAGGTGAAAAACATCGTGCAAGGCCTAAAAGCCATCTATACCTTAGCACAGTGCCTAACTCAAAGCACATGAATATAAACATTAGGTTGATTATTTTTGGCAGATGCTTCAGCAGAAATACAAAACGAGGGGCACGGGGGTCTTCTCTACCACTCCCAGCAGTTTTCTCATTATCTGCAGAGCTAGGAGGCTCGGTTCAGTTCTCCTCAAATGCCCCATGTGCAACGGCCTACATAACCTGCCCCACAGTGTAATCCAGCGTACCGATTCTTTCCCTGAGAACATCTTGCTACGATAAAATGTCAGCCAAACCAAACAGTACAGTTGGTGATGTATCGACTCATAGTCTGATGCAAGTTCCCTATCCCAGATCATTCCGGATCCAGCAGTATACAGCAGACTGAGTAGGCTGGTCTACAAGACCATGCTGGACATCTTCATATACCCCTGAAGGCTCTCAGCACCTTGCTCTGGTTGTGCATGGGCTGACAGGCATGTCAAGACGCTACCTTGCCTTTTGGCTCGGCCCAGCTAAGAGGAGGTAGGTGAGCAGCACAGCTCTTTCCTCCTAGAGTCACGCTTCCACACCACCCTGTGTTCTGGCTTCTGACTCACCTTCACCTGCCAATACTAGGGTAGCACCAGAAACTTTATAAATAGTCCCTCCCTCTTGCAAACTCTCTAAAACTATCCCAAGTTGAAAGTGCATTCCATTTTATCCATAGAGATCTTGATGAAAACAGTGACATTTCAATGTTCATGTAAATTCTAATTTCTGGCCACTTAATTTGATATCAGGTTTTAAATAATAGCGATCATGCTTTCATCTAGAATAGTCACTGTGACCAACTTATGATAGGACTTAACTTTTGGCTTCACTAATTTTCTAGCAATTGACTTGTCCCTTAGCTTGTTTGGCACTCTTTCCTCATCTGTAACATTAAAGAAAGTGCAGGAAATTTCCTTGATAATCTAGAACAATGTGAAATGTTAAAGGCCACAGTTTCTTTGAAACACATTTGAAAAAAAAAGATACATCATTCATGTTTCCGCACCAATGATACTTTCTCAATGGTTCACTGTAGAATATCAAAGCAAGCAACTGTAGAGATGGGTTTTCTTCTGCACAGTTCTTAAAGTGGCGATCAGAACTGTGTCATAAATTTCAGTGAGACTGCATGTTCTATGAGTCTGAATCAAGCCTTTCTCCAGTAGGGGTGATGCATGAAATATGTGTGTTTGGGCATATATTCATGTGTGTGGTATGTGTGGGTTCATGTGTGAACATATGGGGGTATGACTATGTCTGTGTGTGCAGGGGCAGACATGTCCATGTATTTGTGCAGTCAGGGCTCATCTCCATTTATATGCTATTCTTGATTTTACTGAAGGCTTTGTCTTTCATGATTTCAGATTGCACACTTATTTATTGTAGTGACTATCAAACTATGCAGTATGGATTTGCTATTGTTGGATTATACTAGTTAATATAAAGGAAAAAACACCCTAACTTATTCACTTCATTTTGGTTTATTCCAACAAGGACATTTATTATGGAAAGCTATGCTACATATGATAGACTGAGACATTATATTTATAAGCATTTATTTTTATAATATTGTATATATTTTATCTATAATCATATTTATGATATAATGTAAATATATAAGCATATGTGTGTATGAATGAAATAGAGAACAAAGGTTGTAACAGTATCAAATATTGCCTCAAATAAAATCAAGTCAAAGAATAAAGTGAACATCACTTTAGTAATACAACTTTATAATCCTATGTTTTTAAAGACTCTATAGATGTTTGGCCATGATTAACTTAATAAAAACCTGACTCTTAAATTTTCAAAAATGAAAATTGTAGAGAAAGTAGGATGCTACAGAAGAATATATTCATTAGATGAATCTTTCCCGCATTTTAGTTTAATGTGTATGGGTGTTTGCCTGCATGTCTGCCCACCATGTTCTTATTTGGTTCCTACAGAGGCTAGAGGAGGACATTAGATTTCCTGAAACTGAAGTCCAGATTGCTATCTGCCATCATGTGGATTCTCGGGATCAAACCTGGTTTCTCTGCAAGAGCAGCTAATGTTCTTAACCACTTGAGCCATCTCTCCAGCCTTCATTAAACTAAATCTTGTTAATACCCATGTGCTAAAACAACCCTGTATGTAAAGGGCTTGATGTTCATCTCTATAAAAAAAGTCAACAAGTATTATAATAAGTAAAACAAAGAAAAAAAACAGAAAAAAAGAAAATGTTAAAAGAAAAGTCAACAGGTAGATTATAATCAAAAGCAAACACATAAACTTGACAACAATCCTTAGAATGACATGCTGAGTTAAACAGGGCACCTTTCTGCTGTAATTCCTGTGTTTGTCAACTAAGCAGTGATTTTCTAGGTACTGTACTGCTTGTGAAAGGCAGCTAAACTGCCTACCATCTTGAAGTCTATGTCCTCTTTGAGAGATGGGTTGGTGGCCATGTGTCAAGCAAGGTTACACAGTTTCTTTCTTGTGCTTCTCAGCACAGTGGGCCCTGCTAACACCTGCTAGGTTGTTTCTATAATACGAGGAACAGTAACAGATGGAAAATAACAGGCCTGTGAGGAGTAGGAGAATCAGATGTTACATGTCTTTTATTCTTAAAAATAGAACTCTAATTTTAAGATAAATATTTTGACTTTTACACCCAGGGTGCTATTCTACAAACTGGATTGGAACCAAGAGACTGATAGATAATTAATCAGATCCCAAATTTATTTCTGTTCCTTTGGTTGGGAGAGATATTTATAAAAACATAAGAAAGCATTGATAATTAGCTATTGGCAATAAGTTTAACTTGTGTTAGGACCAACATCACATCCCCAATTTAATTCTTCTTGAAACTGGTAACTATCATTCCAAAGTTTTTTGGCTGAATTTTTAGGAGTATTGACATACTGGGCAGCATATATACTAAGAAAATTTAATCTGAAATCTGATTCTTTCTAATTAGAACCCAGCATCCCATATCTCTAGAAACACATACTTAAGTAGCAAAGGGCAAATGTCTACTAAAAACGCTGTTATCAGGACCATATGTGAAATGAATCAGATTATAAGACTCATGAGCCTGAAAAATAAATGAAGCTTTAATTTACAAGAAATGTGAACCTGGGATTTTCAGATAATATTGATGAGTGTATCAATTGTTATTGTGTACGAAAGATCCTAAAAATTAAGCAGAACTTTTTGACTGAACCTTTACATACCTCCATAATCTGTTTTATACATAGACTCTGATAGCTTAGACCATGCATAAAAAATTAGCTACACAGATGTTATTGGAAGCATTCATTAAAACAGCCAGAAGAGCTGAGGTCCGGTAAAAGAACTATGTTATATACTATGGGGTAGCAAGTTATACAACCAGAAGAAATGAATAAAAGATTTATTACATATTCCTAAGTGGGGAGGGAGAAGACTACAAAACAATAATTATTGTCTGAATACATTTTACAATGATCCCAATTATAAAGAAAAAAGACTAGTGTATTAATTAGAATTGGTAAAGTATTTTTTAGAGTAAAAAGATCCATGTTTTTATATTTCTCCTTTGTCTGAACTGGAATTTCTAATTTTTCCTCATGGAGCTTGAATTATCAGTTCTATTTCAGAAAAGGGCTGGCAAGGTGGGAGTATGGCCCACAAACTAAGATTGAATGCACCAGGAAAAGGATGGTTTCATACTTCTGAACATCTTTTTCCCTCAACTTTTCCAAAATCCAGAAGTTGAGGTATAGCTTTACTTTATAAACTAAAAAAACTAGCATTTACGGTGGTAGAAAGGGGAACAGGACTCAAATCGCTGCAGATTAACCCCTCCTCCGAAGCAAAATAGGAGATACATTGTATACACAACTGTGTTCGGAGAACATGGACACTAGAAATGGGCTTCGGCCTCTAGAAGTTTCTAATGGTCTAACTCTTGCAAGTGTTCCGGGTCTCTCTTACAGGACATGAAAGGGTATTATAAGCATTATGAAAGCTATACTAAAAAACTTAGCACAGTCCCTGCCACACTAGACAGTCATGGCAAGTTTAACTCTCATTAGTGGGGGTACTGGTAGAACACCTAGTTCTTCGTCTTAACTTTGGGGCTTGTGGGCAAGTGATTAAACTCTCTGATTATCAGTACCTAGGGGTTTGACTTGCTTCCCATACTTACTAGCTGTTTCATGTTTGGCTAGGAGCTAGTGTTCTGCTCCCAGGATTGGCACAGCAGTCAAGGATATCCTCTCCAGTGTCTAAAATCTTCTCTATAAGCCTCATCAGCCCAAGCTGACTACCAAAGTTCTAAGCATCAGATCCTACAAGGAAAAAAAAAAAAAAAGATCCACGGGGAGAGGAAGATTGGTTAACTTCCTCATTTTTAAATGGGGATACGAGAGCTGTGGTGGGGACTATATCAGCTCCACTGACACAAGAATGCACAAGCCAGCTACTGGTCAGCATTAGAGTTAGGAAAGTTCAAGTACAGAGTCGATGGTTGAATCTTCAGCTCTCATATGTAGGGAGGCCAGAATCTGAACCCAGGTAGTCTAGCTGCAGAGCCTGTCAACATAGCCTCTACCTCATACTCATTTTCTTTTAGGATTTTTGTATCATTTTAACATTCAGGGCCTTTCACAACTTCCAACATGTACAACATCTTTTGTAATTTCACAGCAGGAAAAGCTTGTCTCTTACCAGAAAGTTTCCTCTTTTTGAAAATAAGAATTATGCAATCTATCATGCATTCTTTTTTTTTTTTTTTGTCTTGGCTGCCAGGAAGCTCAGAGCAAAATTGTGTACCCAGTCACCACCACTTAACTCTTTCTGTATTTTGTTCCTTATTTTCACTTGTATTTTTTTTTTAAACCAACACTTTCTTTTGTGTTTCTTGTTGATAGAGGCTTTGAAGGTATTTGGAAAGTGATGAAGTTGAAATAAGCAAATAAAACTCTTAAGTACAGGATTAAAAACCAATATTTTGACCATTTCCTGTTCCTCTTGATAAAAAAAAAAAAATTGGCCAAAGGAAAACTGAGGCTAAATTATTTAGGAGCTTCTTTACAGGAGAGAAAAGCAAAACAATTCACACAAACGTAAAGTTAAAGGCAGGCTACAGTAACCACGTCAGAGACTGCCAGCGCCTGCGACTCTCTGGCTGCAACCTATCATTTCCTAATTATATCCTGTGCGTGTTTTGCAAGCTGTGAGTTGCTGTCAAGAGGACAGACAGCCTCAGACAGGGGAGGGACCACAACCACCCATGGATCCTGACATACCTGCACAGAAGTGAAGTCCCCGGAGGCACAGGCACCTAGAATAGCAGCACCCACAAGGACAGACTCCACCTCTTGTGACAGGACCACAGGAATGCCTGCACAGGACAAATTCACACCTTGGTTAGTGAGCAGGAGCAGGGCTCTGGAGAGCCAGAAAGCACCTCCGGAAATAAAACACCTGATGTCAAAGCAGCAGTAGCTCATACCTCCCTCAAGGCCTCAGTCCTTGGAATTATGGGTTCCAGGGGACTTTTCTGCCTTGTGCCTGCTGATGACTGGCCACGAGCCTCAAGGTAGGCAATACCACACCTAGCAACCTGTAAGATCTTGGCACCCAGGTCTCTGGCTTCCCTCTATCACATGCTTTACTGGGCCTACTGAGGAGTGAAGGCTGAAATGAAGTCTCAGATGGGGTGATGGATATAGGTCATGGGGGGGCTGGTTCTCAGGCTCATATATAATCATCTCCAGGGGTTTCTTACCTCCTGGTATAGTCTGGCAAGGCCCTCTTCTAGCATCTATCCTCTTCTTTCCTAGCCACCACATGGACATGCTTTCCATGCTACTTCTTGAGTAGGTTTCAGGGGCCTTCCTGATATCGGTGTAACTGCCTCTTCACAACAGTGTAAATACAACCTGAGCTTTCCTTGGTCATTACATTTAAAATGAGGAGGCAGTTTCAGCCTCCCTCACTTGCTCCTACATTTTCCCCCTCACTTTCTTTCCATGTGTTTTGCTTATTTAGGTTGTCTTGTGCCTTGCTCTGCAAAACTGACATTACATGAAGCTAAGGGCTCCTTTCTGTCTACTACCATGTCTGTGGCATTTAGAGCAAGGCCTCGGTCATCAGCTAAATGAGAGAATGCCTTTCTGTGCCAGTGGCTGACACAGTGAACATGAAGACTAAAATAGGCATTTGAAGGTAACTAGGAATCCACCAGGCACAAAGAAGCCACCTACATGACCAGTCCCCAAGACTGAAGATTTGTGTGGATTTCATATGCTGCCTTGGATTCTTAACATAACTGACACATTAACTTCTTCACTCACTTCACGGTGTGATCCTAAGTTAGGATCCCCACCTCTCCTTACCTCAGTTTCTTTATCTAAAAAAAAAAAAAAAAATGGGGGTAAATTTCTATCTACTTTCACAGGACAGCTCTTAATTTTCTATTCAGTAGATGACAGGGAGTGCCACAAACAAAAGTTCTATGGCAAAAAGATTCCTTTAAACAAAGGCTGCAGCTCTGTTCCTGACTCCTAGGGAGGCTCACTTGCCTACCTCAGGTCAGCTCCTGACATCCCCCATACAGACAGCCAGGAAAGAGGATCTTGCTGACATCTCAGAGAACTTGAGGAATTATAACAGGACCTGCCTCTAGCTGTGCCACTAAGCCATCAGGTGGAGTGATGGATCTGAGAAAAGCTCAGGCCTGGCTTCTCCCCTGTTTCCTTTCCTTTGGGGTCCTTCACAATCTCTTTAACTCTTTCAGCCCTGCTTACCTCAGTGGCTGACACAGTAGACACAAGACTGAGATAAATATGTGAAGGTAAGTAGGAACCACTTATATCATACTTGGAAAGTTAAGGCAGAAATACTTTTAGACAAAGGCTGCAGCTCTCTTCCTGCCTCTCCCAGGCTCAGTTGCTAACTTAGCGACCTCCTCCAGGTCAGGTTAGCTGCCCCCATACCCTCTTACAGACAGCCTGGAAACAAATCCAAATAGAAGTGCGGCTCATTGCACAGGTTCACTGTGAGGGTTAGGGACATAGCGTTTAGCTGGAGCTCACGTTTCCTGGTTTGTGAGAGAAATGGCGGCTGCTACTCTTAGACTCAACATTGATTTCAAATAGGTGTTCATGGGAGCTGGGGAGTAGAGCTATGGAGACAAGAAAGGGCAAGTCTCATCAGCCATCCTGAGGGTAAGGTCAGATACCAGGCCACACAGAAGGATATTGGTGGCTCAGACAGAAGTCATACTACACTGTGCCTGTGTGAATCTGTTGCCACCCAGGCCTCCTATTGATCTAGAACTTTCTTTAGATAGAAGATAGCCTTCTGAGCACTATTTATCTTCAGCTATGCTGCAACAGACCCACAACCTCCCAATTTCCGAATGGACAGGAATGAGTCTCAGGATGCTTCCTTAGAGAGTAGAGGCCAGGGATACCCAGAAAACCCCAGTAGCTCTCACATTATAGTTCAGCATATTCTGGAGTTCAGTTGCCAGAGTTTGAATTCTGGTTTCTTACTGACACAGCTGTGCAATATTAGATAGCCTATTTAACCTCTCCATGCCTTTGCTTTCTCATTTAAAAACTGCCCTCTGGTTGAGTCTGAACTTGGCTCCTATGTCAGGCTGGGTGCCTCTAGATCCTCAACCTGAAGCTTAGGGAATGAAAATAGGTTAGCAGCTATAGGGGTCTTCCTGGTTGCTAGGTTTTCCATAATTCTGTAAACAAACCCTTTATTCAAGTTGGCCAAGTTTGAGTAAGCTTCCCTTCCCTGTATGGCCCTGTCACCTCTGACCTCTGGCTCTGTATTCTGTTCCCCTACACACTGGTCAGAAGACAATGGAAACTTTGCTGACTGGTAAAAGACCTTTTGGAGACATCTTGTTCTTTGTATTCCCAAGCCAAGTTCAGCACTTGATAGCCTGGGTACCCAGGGAGGGCTTGTGTGTGAAAAACAAAAACAAAAACAAAACAAAAGAATGAACTGAAGGTGGAATGTGAGACAGGAAGAAGGAAACCCTAGAGAAACACACACAAAAAGTATAATTTAGAAGGTGGAACATCTAGTCCCAAGTCTGCAGGAAAACCTACAGTATTTTGTCCATGCAAACTATTTCTGGAAATCACAGCTAAGTCAATGGTCAGAGGACAGGAAGTGCCTCTGGTGCCTACTTCCTTTCCCAAGATGGGGCAGCCCATATTTCCTGCTTTCATGAAGCCAGTTTTTCCTAAGCTGGCCAAAATTGCTTATAAAGCCTTAACCTGTCTCCACCGTGTCATCTCCTTTTGGGTATGGGGCTGCCTGGAGGGAAGAAGTGAAGCAACAGGCTAGGATCGCTCACTGGGAGCTGAGCAAGAGCCAGGACCTCAAGCTCCTGAGCTTTCCTTCCTCAGAATTCTGCATGAGGGAGATGACAACACTGCTGGTTTTTTGTTTTGTTTTGTTTTTGTCTTGTTTTCTGGAAGAGGGACCGAGCTGGCCTACTGCTCCTTCCCCTACTCCACTCTGCATTCTGTTTTGTTTTGTTTTGTTTTCCACACATTATATCTGAGAATTTTGTACTATGCTGTGATTTGTTCTAAATTGTTCTGCACAGGGAAAGCAGAACCACTGCTTCACCTTTCCACAGGCCTCTTTTATAGGACAGATACAAATGCATTCCTTTCTCTGAGCCCTGGGTGAAGGCAGGAAGAGGGAGGCTTTGCCTGGAATGTCAGCTATTTTATCGGATGTATTAATGGGTTTAGCAGAAGCCAAAGCATTTGAAGGCAGATGCACTTTGCCACCCTTTGTCACTCATGAGGAGAAAAATTTTAGGCAAAGAAAAGGTCTCTTTGTCCACAACTGTAACTGGCCAGTAGTTAAGAGACAAAGGGTCCAATTTGCAATCTGAACCCAAACAGCCACTAACAGCTTTCCATTCATCAGCCCAGAGGACAGCAGTTCCCAATGCAGAGCTTGTGGCAAAGTGGTTTTCCCTGGCTTTTGATGCTCAGGGGCACAGTACTAGAGGATGACCCATTTTCACAAAGGCCAGAGCTTTAGTGCCCAGGCTGTGCCTAGGTCACATCCTGCTACCGTGCTCAAGGGCCCTTCTCCCCCACCCCATTCCTTTCACTAAAGCTGGCTTCTATCCTCCTGCCTCCATCCAGGTAGGATGTGGCTTTGGCTAACTGATGGCTGAGAAGTGGAAAACCACAGAGATTTCAGGCTTGTCTCTTATCTATATGACCCAGCTGATTTGGCTTTCGATTTTGTCTGCTTCAGTCTTCATGGTTGACTTCTGCAGGTTTTACAAACCTTGAAACAGGGTGGGCATCGTCAAAGAGTGACAATGGAACCTGGCTCAACAGAAGACTCACAATCTGGGCTTGTTTCTACCTGGTTGCCTGATTTAGGGAAGTCAACTGAATGAACCTTCCCTGCCCTCAGTTTGCTTGACTGCACTGCAGTCTACTTTCTAATTTCCTCGGTTAGGGAGAATTAGTGATTGCACTAGGCACTTGGCTAAGGCTAGCAAAGCTCCCACATCCTAGATCTACCCTTGACATTACACGCTTTCCTAAGCGATCCTGTGACTTGTACCTCCGTCTAGTTATTATCTATAAGGTGGAAATAGATATTCTCTTTAATTCCATCTACCTATGTACAGGTATCAATAATCCTGGCACTTGGGTCCCGTATCTGCATGGCCTGGAGCAGGATGAGCTCCGACACCAGCCTACCTGCTGTGTAAGGAACACAGTGGGTGGATGCCAGCGTAAGGTGGGCTCACGCCAGGCAGGAGTTGAGGTTGCAGACACGCTTCCCTATTTCCCTCCCCTTGTCCCATGCTTAGACCTGGTACCTAGGTACCAACAATGGGTACTGGAGGGAGCACCAGTCTCCAGAAGACACTTGGGGAGAAGATGCAAGAATGGTGAGGGTACAGGCCCAGAGGGGCAGGAGGCTAGGTCGGGGTTTGTACCACTGACAGGTGAACTCCCAGAGTGCCTTTCCTGGAGCCCTGGGATCGGCTCAGGTGGCAGTATTCCACTGTCCCCTATTCTCTATGCCCATCCCAAGATGCTCAGTGCATGACTTTATGATCAAACCCTGATTCCTAGGCACTGAGAAGGAATCTCAGCATCTGGCGCCCCTTGGGCTTACACGCCCATTATAGCCTGACCTTGTCCTCAGCAGTTGGGATCTATGTTCCTTTTTCAGATAGCCAAATCTCTTACCCTTTACTACACAGTCCAAAACTGAGCAAAATACCCACTATACTTTTCCTCACTCAGAGCTCTTGTCACACTGTTTATTTTGTCTGTTTGCCTTTGTGAGGAGACCTTGAGCTCCATGGTGCCAAGGTCATGTTTTATTCATTTCTGTATCTTCAATAGTCCCCACAATGCTTGGTTCAGAAGTACTCAAATAAGACGCTAGCCTTGGTGTTTTATTCAGTAACTGGACATATCTGAGTCCCTTTCTCCATCCTGAGGACACAGATGATGCAGTTACTTTGATAACCTGAGATACCACCAATGGCCCCTACCCTCAGCGTGCCTTTAACTTGTCCTTTTGCTCACAACCCAAAGTTCTCCACCACAACTTGCCCGAGGCTTACCAGTAATGTCAGCATGCATCTGCACAAAAAGGGGATTCTTGCTTAGGCCTCCACATAAAAACAGGGAACTCAGGGAGTGCCCTGCTGCCTCCATGGCTTCAATGATGAAGCGAGTCCCAAACTGAAAGGAGAAAGCAGAAGAAAACATTAGGATGGCAGTGAAAGCAAGGGATCAGGAACACTTGTATTTGGCACCCAGAACTTTGCATGACTATCCTAGACATTTGAGGTTTGAAGTTCATGTCACCTGTGATCACACACCTGGTTGACACAGGGAATTCTACCCTGGACCTGCCTGGCTTCCAAACTCCTTGCTTCTCCCAGAATTAATACAACACTGAGTAATACAGCTCGGCAGTTATACAGCTCATTTCTTTACTTTTATTTCATTTTTTACTGATTATAAGATATGACAACATTTCTTCCTTCAAACCTTCTGATATAGGCCTCTTTGGTCTCTTTCAAATTTAAGTTTCCTTTTTATTAATTATTGGTACATGCATATGTTTGTGTGCATGATGTGATGTGTCTGTGTGTGTGTGTGTGTGTGTGTGTGTGTGTGTGTGTGTGTATGGTTTGAGGAGAGGATCCTACATTAGGGGCATTACGGTCAGTCTTAACATATAATTTATAGTTTGGGTTTGGCTATTTAAATAGCTGTGACCATACTTTTTTGGGATGTTCAAAAAATAGATGCTCAAAATTCCTAACTTATTTGGGGATACTGGATTTTTTTTTTTTAAGATGAACTATGATATGGCATTAAGAATGTAGCCATATGTTAAGAAGTGGCTCAGAAGAAAAACAAGGAGGAGGATATTTTCAGTAGACAGAGGGGTCTTTGAATGTGTAGAGACTAAAGGGTTTTGGGAGAAGGAAATGCTGTAGGTAAAAGAATGGGAGTGAATTCCTGGGTAGATGCGGGAGGATGTCGGAGGACACATGCGGCTAAAGATCTGGAAGGCCCTAGAGTTTCAATGAATGATGAAGCTGTTAAGGAGAGCTGAGGACTGAAAATAGAAATGAGCCAGTATTATAGTTTTTAGTGAAAGTGCACGTGTTATTGGGAACTTGGTTCCTGATGTATACAGAGTACAAGAAGAATGAGAAGGCTAACCCAGGTAAGACACACGGTTTGGGAAGTCCACAGCATACTGCCCACTTATCAGGCTGTGGGAGATGGGGTCTAGGTAAGTGAAGTAGCCCTTGATAAGGGTGTCTACAAGAACATCTTCCTGGCCACGAGAGTCCTTCAAAGGAGGGACCCGTCATAAGGTAATCTCAGGATATGACATCCCCACTGGTTTGCAATAAATGATGAAGCACTGGGGCATCCAGCAACCAAAGGTGCAGCCATTAAAGCAGAGAAGTCTTAAGAATTTTTTTGAAGCTGTCCAACAATCTGGTGAAAATATGAATTTCGTAAACTTGGGCCTTCAAAAATATCTATGATTGTACTATGTTTGAAAAATGAAACATGAAGCATGGTGATTCCTTCCCCAGTGGGTATTGCTCGTTCTCTCTAGGTGCTCTTTCTTTAGTTTTGGGGGGAATCATGAAACCCAGAAAAAAAGTCATGCATATAACAGAACTAGGCTTAACTTCAGAAGGTCAGTAAATGTCCTCAAGTCCATCATGGACTATTGGAGGGCTACTGGTTCTAGGCCACCATGAACTATTCTAAAGACTGGATTCTACAAAGCTGAAGGCATGAGCTTTGATTGATGTCAAGAGGCCCTACCTAATCTGATGGGCAGTTCACCTGTTTCTCCAACCCAACTCATGATTCCATTGTCATTTACTAATGGGACAAATAATGTCATATTCATTCAGTTGAATGTGGATTGCTAAAAATGGTAAATTAAATGAAATAAAAGATATGGCCTGAGACATGGCATGCCACACCAGGATGTCCCTTATAAGCTCACAGCTGCAGGCCCATGGAAGGGCTTACAGAGGAGTTCTTCAGTCTGCTGCACATGTCAATGTCATCTCTGGTTTTAAGACAAACTAACCCTACTTGCAGTGTGTGATTAGCAGGTCTATGACTGGGTCCTTGCGAAGCACATTACTGGGAATGTAAAGCAAGGACCTGAACAAGAGGCACTCCCTTCAGGGCTGTGACAGCCTGTCTCTCATTTCCCACTCTGGCAGCTCTTTGAGAGGCCTTCCCTTTAGTGTCCCAGACTCCACTGTGTGACGAGCTACCCTCTTGAAATGCTCACCAAAGGGCTTTGTGTGAAAATGCTTCTGTGCTCACCTTTCTGGAAAAAATGTTTTCATGGAGAAATTTAAATTAAAATTAGGGGATTGCAAGGAGACACAGAACCAAATGCAAATCAAAAGACTTCAAATGCAAATAGTACTTTTTAAGGGTCTAATCTGAAAAGAGAACTCCAGACAGACAAGCCATGGACAAACCAATTGGCTGACAGGTCTTTCAAAGAAGCCAGGCAAGAGAGAATTTTATTGCATGGAGGGGTTTCCTATAGTCCTGAGCTAACTTGTCTCTCTTTAATTTCATCCCATGGCTACAGAGTACCAACCACGGATATTAATATAGAGAAGAGACTGCTTAACTTACAATAACAAATAGGTGCTAAGACAATATTCAGGAAGAAGGAAACAATTTTTTCCCAAGCTGAACATTATGGAAAAATATCTGTTATCAAAATGCTTCATTAAAATGCACATTTTTGCCTAGAAAATCAGTACACTCAGATATTTTTTCAAACAGATGGAACCCCACCCAAATTTAATTGACTCTATAATAAAGCTTTATCAGGAAATCTGTCTTAAAATGTCTTCCCTGCATGGAATTATAAAGGTCATTAAGACAATAGACAGAAAAAATAGGATCACTTTAAAAGGGCGTATGGCCCATTAAATGTAAGATTGATTTCCCAAATGTGGGTTACTTGAGAAAACATAGCTGGCTCTTTCCCCCTCCTCTCCTGCATGCATTATTAAGTTTAATCTTCTTTTGCATTCCTGGGCTTCCTGCTGCAATGTTCTTACCAGGAAAAGTACCCTGTGAAAAAGATTCCAGGCCAAATGAATGATGCTTTCTGATGTGTTAAGTAAAAGCTGCTCTGGGAATGCCTGAAAACTCATTTCACTCATGTAGCTTTTATAAAAAGATCAAAGAAAAGCACACCACAACCCAACGGAGAGAGCAGGAGCTTGGGTTGAGATGGACACTGGTCCTCATTCCGACTAGTGTGCACTAGCTGTGAGACCCTGGCAAAGAGCCCATCCTTATCTCAAGTATGAAGACAAGCCCCATGGCTTACAGGGCTACAGTCTTAAGGCCTGGACAGACAAGGAACTCTGGTGCCTAGGACAGAGTTGAAGGTACCCTGAAGAGTCACAGGCCTTACCACTATGGGGCAATATCCCTGGCCTCTCCTGTTTAGCTTTGTCCTTCATGCCCACATCTTAGCATTTGCTCATAAGGTGTAAGCATCCTGCATCTCTAGTTTTCTAGAACTATTCATGTCAATGAAAGCGACTAAACCTATTACAAGCCCCTTTATACAATTATATTCACAAATCAAAAACTAATTTCCTCAATACTTCTTATACCTACGTTTTATTTTATAAACTATATATTCTCATCACTGTTCTGCCATATATAATTCATGGCACTGAGCAGATTAACTTACTATATACTAAAGGTTTGGGATTCTAGTCAGTGGACTGAGGAACATAATATCAGTATCATATGGTTACATCAGATGACGGCATAGGTATTTAGTGCAGAACCTGGGATAAAAAATGTCTCCAAATTCTATTCTTCATTAGTAGTATCATGCAATCTTCGTTTTAGTAGAGGAGAACTGTATGATTTTACTAATGATAGACATGTTTCAGTTTTCATCTTCTATTCACTTTCTCCATTGATAGATGTCAGAATTGTCTGGATTTTTGTTTGTCTGTGTCTTTTGTTTGTTTGCTTGTTTGTTTCAATGTAAAACAGTTTGATTGGTTTCACCAAACTGGTCAAAGTATTAAGTCAAGAGGAGAGTTGCTGAAGGGAGAGATACTCCGGTCTACAGTCGACAGGGGCTCTGTGGCTGAGTGGGCAGGTTCCATCTGCCTCTGCAGTGGCTCTGCATAAGGGAGGGTACAACAGTGACGGGGAGTTCTGTTCTCCAGACACATGTGGCTCCTGGGTAAGTATGAGTCCTAACAGGGCACCTGTGTTGGTGATATGAATAAATATGCATGCATTTATTTAAAAGAGTAAGAGTATAAAAACAGCTGTTGAGAGAAAAATGGTGAGCATCGCACAAGTCTGTAGAGCATTGACAAGCAAATGAAAACTGTTTAGGGACAGAGATAGGCTCAGTGGCAGGGTGCTTGCCTCAGTGGGCGAGGCTCTGGGTCAAATCCCTAGCATCCCTAGTGCTCCCAACACTATCACCACTACCACCACTACTTAGAAATAGTAATGATAATAAGAATAGGAATGTGGAATAATGACTTACTGGTCAAGGACATATGCTGATCTTGCAGAAGACATGAGTTCAGTTCCCAGGACCCACACTGGGCAGCTCACAATTACCTTTCACTACATCCCCTAAGTCCAATGCCTTCTCCTGATTCCCCCATGTATGGCATACAAAGACATACACATATAAGTAAATCTAAATAATAATAATGAACCATGGGTTTAGTTATGATAATAGTATAAATCCAAAGTTAGTAGTAAGCTCTTTTGTGTCTTTCTGAGGGTTTCCCTTCTCTTTCCAAAATTAATAAAGCACTGACTTACTTGTGGGGTACAGACCTACTCTCAGATGCTAAAATGCAAATGTGCTTTCTAGTACCGGTGCACATGCTGACTTTTGTGTCATCTCAAGGTTTTAGAACTCTTTGGCAGCCCACCTGTGGAACACTGCTACACAAGATTACTTAGGGGATGTCTGAGCAGCTGGGTTTGGTCTCACATTTCAGATTTAAATTCAGCCTTCTTGCCTTAATCATTTTAACCCATCATGTAAATCCCTAACCAACCCAAATCAAAATGTTTCTAAGAAACCTTTTAGTGAATTATTTTGTAAAGTGAACAATATTATGTATTGTATTAAAAGAAACATTCTTGATAGCAGCTTTCCAACTGCACATGTACTTGAAATCTCCCTTTTGCCTGTACTGAATTTAGAAGACATTAGGCAATTGACAGGCATGATGTAAAAAAACTTCATTTTCCTTTGGCTTTCAGTTCTTTGAGTTTATCATTAAGGCATGTGAGAACTCTTATCATCATTGCTGTCTGGACAGGCAAACATCTCTTTGTGGCAAGCCAAGCTCTCTTCTAATTAACAAACAAACAAACAAACAAACAAACGAACAAACGAAAAACTGCCACAAAACCAATGGTTAATCTCAGGGATCTTGTGGCTTGAACATACTGTAAGCACAGATTAGGTTTTTTGTTGTTGTTTCTGTTTTTTGTTTTTCTTGAAATGTCATTAAAGCATCTTACAGCAATGGCTTGAACAGTGGCTAGGTAGAGGATGGCAAGATCATCAAGGTCCTGAGACAGTGTCAATCCAGTGACCTATAGGAAAGAAGAAAGAGAAGAATGAGGGGCCAAAAGCAGCTGCCATAGACAGACATAGTTCCCAAGGACTGTAAACAAGCTCAGATGTGCTTTCTGGATACAACAAGTTCATAAGCAAATCCCCCCATGCTTTTGTGAGTGTGTGTGTGTGTGCGCGCGCGCTAATCGTGGAATGCTTACTAAATTGTTTAAACTTCAAACTTGGGAAAAAATATCCTTCCTCTACACCAAAAAATTATTTGTCCTTGGATTGATCCAAGCCAAAATTAAAAATAAATAAACAAACCTCTCATAAGATTATATTTGATATTTTTAACATGAAATTATATGTGATTAAAATGTTATAGGTATCTTCTGTGGCTTATTAGAAATTAAAAACGTAAACAGTCAGCCATTGACTGTAGACAACCATGAGTTTAGCTGCTGTCAGAACTTAGTGTAACAGAACCCAAGGGTTATTCAGGGTAAATAATATGTCTCCTACAGATGTTGTACCTATTGAGGGATAATTTTTGCAAGGGAATCTCATCAAAATCAACCAGATCCATATAAGCAGGTTAGTTTCCCAGAGAATTAAGAGATGAACGGATGCTGGTGGTAGATGCAATCCGATGGTTCACAAGCTTCCCTTCACATCTCTCTGTGTCAGTGTTCTTACTGGATCTTCAGAGAGGGGAGAAGCCGATGTCTTCTCCAAGTGCTGGCCGGGGATGCAGTCAGCTTGTTCACTTCAGCAAAATGAGAGAATGATCCATCTATCTACGCACATGTGTGTTTGTGTGCTATGTGTGTCCCAGGACAACTTTCAGAAGCTGGATTTTTTTTTTCTCTGGTCATGTTGCAGCCAGACTAGGAAGCAAGTGCCCATTCCCACTGAACCATCTCATTGGACCTCACTTTAGATTTTCACATTACAAAATTAATTGATGTCCAAGATGGGACTTTCTATGGAGTGTGTGCCATGTGGACCACTCAAGAGGATGAAGAAGCCTTTGAGGAAATTGTTGTGAAATGTGAGTGCCCAGGAGTGCTAGAGATGCCGTGGGGTGTGTGTGTGTGTGTGTGTGTGTGTGTGTGTGTGTGTGTGCATTTGTACTGGCTTCAAAAGCTCGCACATGCCAGATGAACTTACACAGTTCAGCTGAGGGCTGACTGGTTCTGTTGAGAGGAGGAAGTTGAAAGGAAGCGTAAGTGGAAGGGGTGAGTTTATAAATATGTATGTGGCAATTTTCAGTGTTGAGGCGAGACAGTCGAATGAATGCGGAAGCCTCATGGGAGACTTGCGATAGTATGCACATTTTATTTCTTTTGGCTCTTGTGTAAAAGGGGAACCATAAGAGAAAAGTAATTAGTTAATATTTAGAAATGTGTTAAAGTTGCATATGATGTCTAAAACCATGCCAACTTCCTAAATTACAGGCACAAAATACTATCTAAATGTGTTTTTCCCCTATACAGTAAGCATGCATGAATAGAAAGATGAGGAGATTTATAGGGGGACATCTGGGTTTACATTTCCAGATTTCTTCTGACTGGGTGCACAGTCACGTATGAATTTGTAGCTCCTCCGCACTTCATTTTTTTTTTTCATCTGCAGGGTAGGGCTAAAATAACCCTTAGTCTTTTGAGAGAAGAAATCACTTCTGAAATTTCCCTTATTTATTGGTAAGTTGTACTAGGTCTGTAAAAGCTATACTCGCCCAGTGCTTACGGTGTCGTCTATACATACAAGAAAAACTTGTTAAGGCTTCATATTTTCTCTGAAACAATTAATACATGTTCACACTCCTTCTTTGGGATGGTATTAAAGGTTTGCTTGCCCCTGTGACGTAGAAATGAAGCATTTCCTTCAATGTGCTATAGTCACATTTGGATGTGAAGTAGATGGAGAACTCACTGCAGAAGGTTTGCGGTGGTCAGTCCCAGCATCATCAAGCCTCTGGGAGTGTGAAGAAGCAATGTGTCCCTAACAAGTGCTGTGTGTATCACAGTGAGGAATGTGTCTGCAAGGACTGGGAGAAACCTCAGACATTACAAATCATCATCTCCATTTGTGTTAGAAAAGGAAATGACAGAAGCTAAGCCCTCAGCTTAGCTGCGGATGTTAGCTTCAACACTGCACAATTCAGCCCGTGGTTCACACTTGTGCATATCTCTTCACTAGCCTGGCATTCATATTTTTCTTGGGATCCTATTCAGTTTTTCTGAACCTTTGGTGTGAGCTGACAATCCGTACTTTAGCAAGAACCTAAATTCTTGTGTTCTAAATTGGCACTAACTTGAAGGGATAAGTGTTCTAAACCTTAGCATTATTAATTATTAGTTCATAGGTTTCCCAAATAATTTAGATTAATAAGTATATAAGAAAAGAGGCCTACTCTTGAGCCTGATCTCTACTTGAGCTCTGAATCTGAAACTTGAGCTCTTATATTAAACCACAAATAGATGCTTCCACACCATAAACTTGTTTGTGAAAATTATGAACATTATGTAAAATTATCTGCAAGCTATATACGTAAAGTATTCCTGATACCTAAATGAAGTTCAGATTTGAACTACTATCCCCAAATTATCCCATCAAATACATTTAAATAGTCTAAAATTCAAAATTTCAATGTCTGTTTCAGATAAAGACCAGTAATTTAGTATAATAGTAATAACAGCAAGTTGTTAAAGGAATAAAAATTATTACTTATGTTAGTTACAAAGGTGCTGTGGGAAACATTCCTCAAATGTTAAAGACAAAGAGATGTTCTAGGTCCCTTGATGAGGGCATCATCACTCAGGAGGATTAACTGGAAGCTTTCAGGGACACAGTGGGGTTTCCTCAGTCAGTAAGGAAGTGAGGGAGCTCAGGGAAAGCTCTGTAGAGGACTTCTGGGGGAAGAGAGGGACTAGAGAATGGAGACAACCAGAAGCCTGGGAAGACCCAGTAATGGAGGGAGTCCCGGCTGATTCTTTATGCTGCTTAAAATCCACCCGTGACACAGAGGACCCCTGAAAAGCTCTGCCCTGCAGACTATCAAGGCAGATGCTGAGACTTATGGGCAACCTTTGGGCATAGTGCAGGGAATCTTAGGAAAGAAGTGGGAAACAGTAAGATCTGGAGAGGACAGGAACTCCACAAGGAGAGCAACAGAACCAAAAAAATCTGAGCACAGGGGTCTTTCCTGAGACTGATACTCCAACAAATGCTTATGCATGGAGATAACCTAAGACCCCTGCACAGATGTAGCCCATGGCAGTTCAGAATCCAAGTGGGTTCCATTGTAATAGGAACAGGAACTGTCTCTGACATGAACTGATAGGCCTGCTCTTTAATTACCTCCACCTGAGGGGGAAACAGCATTACCAGGCCACAGAAGAAGACAATGCAGCCACTCCTGATGAGACCTAATTGACTAGGATAAGAAGGAAGGAAAAGAAGACCTCCCCTATCAGTGGACTTGGGGAGGGGCATGCATGCAGAGGGTGGAGGAAGGGAAGGATTGGGACCGAAGGAGGGAGGGAACCACAGGGGGGATACAAAGTGAATAAAGTGTAATTAATAAAGAAAAAAAAGATTTAAAAAAATCCACCCAGACTTGGAAAATGAAGACAAATGTGTCATCATGGCTTGGGAGAAAGAATTAGAAAGATTTCTGTCCTCTGGTTATGCAAACACTAATCCATACTCAGCTACAGACACTTGGCAGATGCAATCAGTTACAGCTGACCTTAAAGGGGAATGATTACCCTGATTTATCACATGGGCACTGAAAAGCAGAAGAAGAAGAAGGCAGAAGAACCCGTGAAAAGATGAAAAAGAGGAAGGCAGAGGGCAGAGGGCAGGAGGCAGAAATGAAAACAGGAAATCTCAAAGTATGAGATGGATCTGCCTCACCCTTGCTGTCTTTGAGAGTACAGGAAGAAGACAATGAGCCGAAGAATCGAGGAAGCTTCTAGAAGTTGAGCTCGAGTCCTGACTGCCCACAGGAACCCAGGAACTTAGTCTTACCTTTGTTGGAAATAAATTCAGCAACAATTTGAATGGAATGGAAAGTATATTTTACCCAGAGCCTTCTAATAGGAGACTCAGCTTTTGGTCAGGTGAAAACCCAGAGCAGGGAAACCATGGGGGAAGGGCAACTTGGATCTGTGAACTGTGGAACTGTAAGGTGACGAGTCTACACTGCTAAATTCATGGTCCAGTGAACACACATATTAAAAAGAAATGATGGGCTGACACTCTTCCAGTGACCTCACTTTACCACTGCATAAATGATGTGACACTTCACACCTTCACAGGCTTGGGGAAGCCATTTGGATGTGCACATGCACCAGTTCCCAAAGCTGTTCTGTACAAATGTTCTGGCCCCTGTACACTCCTGTCAATCCTGTCTCCAATCTCATGTCAACCTGGATCCCATTTTTGGGTGTTAGTCCTTCCCAGTGTTTCTCTCCTGGAACCCTCCAGCAGATTCCACATGATAGCCCCTCAGGGCTCTGACAGGCACACTACTGGAAAGGCCTGTCCTTAGTCTACCTCTGGCTTTAATTTGCCGTTAAGTATACACAAGAAAAACCTTTCACAGGGGTCATCTAAGACCATTGAAAACCACAGATATTTATATCACCATTCATATAAATAGCAAAATTACAGTCATGAAGGAGCAGGAAAAATTTTTATGGTTGGGGGGTCACCACAACATGAGGAGCTGTATTAAAGGGTCACAGCATTAGGAGGGCTGAGAATCACTGGTTATTTAAAAACACAAGCAAATGCAAAAACAACCTGATTCTGTGATATAATTTTGAAAAATCACTAACATGGCAAGAGACACAGTAGGCAACCTGAAAACAGAACAGAAAGAGTGAGAAAACACTCAAAGCCTTAATGCTTCAGCTTTATTTTAAAGAATGTTTACGGGGACTGGAGAGATGGTTCAGCAGTTAAGAACCATCTCAAAAGAACATGGGTTCAATTCCCGGTACCCACATGGCAGCTTACAACTGCCTGAAACTCCAGTTCCAGGGGATCCAATGCCCTCATGTAGTGCAAGTTTTGGTTTCTTTAAAAACTCAGTTATGTTATGTAGATATGTTTTGTTTTGTTTTAAACTCAAGTGTGGGATATGGGACTGCCTTAGTTTATCCAGCCTGATAAACAGCCTCATGCTGCTCAGAGAAGGGTGTGGTCTTTGCTGGGTGGAGTTAGTTTAATTCTGAGGCCTCTGAGACAGTATAAATACCAGAGTCCTGAGAAAGGAAGGGGCTTTGAGGAGACAGACAGAGGAGAAAGAAGGCTGTTTTCTTTTGTGTTTTGCAGTTTGCTGTTAGATATCTTGACAACTGAGATTAGTATTTTCCCCAAAGAACCTGATGACAGCCAAAAGTCTAAAGCGGTCTACGTCCCCTTTCCCTGTTCCCTTTCCCTTCTAACCTTCCTTCTCTCTTACCTAGAGTTGGGAGGTTGGAAGGGAGGTAGAGGCATAAGGTGCTCCAAATAAAGTAGACTATAAAAACTAGCGCCAACACCCTCATGCAGACATACAAGCAGGCAAAACACCAATGCATATAAATACAACTACAAAAAGGATGTACTGTATTTGCATACAAAAAAAGGATGTTTGTGTTACAAATTTGAATTGAATGAATTCTAATCCCAATTCTATTTTATGCAGTGGATAAACTGCTTGCATTGCTGGATCCTCAGATTCTCTATTTGTTTAAATTGTCAGTATCATCTCAAAGGGTTGTTGTAAAGATTTGCAGGACTACAAACATAATACCAACTGCAGGGTCTGGGGTATCAGGCCCTTAAGAAATGGGCCCTATTGAAAACCACTATAAATTAATCACTTCAGTAAGTAACAGATTATCTGAAAGCAAGTTCAATGATACTGAGGATATTAATATCAAATCATGGGATTTGGTTTTTTTTGTAAGTAAAAATAATATAAATTTTTACTTAGATATAAAAATATCTAAGCAAAACTGTTAAATAACAACAAAGTTAGCATGTTAAGGCATGTGTAAGGATGTTCTAAAGCAATATGGGTCACTTACAAACAACTTTGATTGGCTCAAGAGCTTCCAGCCCCATCCCAAGAAAGCACAAGGCACTGCTTCTTCCTGCATTCCTGCAAATTCTCAAATGAGTTCCTGACAACACAAACATCAAAGTCTTTACTGTAGTGTCTCTTGCTGGGCTCTGGGACTTTGCCAAGCCTCCAGGGACTAGCTAAGCTCCTGTAAAGCTCCTTTGCTGACTCTGAACAGTCAGTCCCTGGACCAACACTCAACTTCCCACAGTCTGAGCGGGAATGGTTGATGGCACTGAGCAGTTCACTGGAGAACTAGAATGTAATTTCTGCTCAGGGTTATGTAATAGTCCAAATTGAAGCAGGGGAAACACAGTACAACCAATACTGGATTTTTGCTTTGCGTTCATGCCTGTTATGTCTCGGAGCCCATTACTGCTCTGAGTGTTTCAGGAAAATAATTTAAGCAAACACCCTCAATTACTACCATCTAAACAGAGGTCATACCAGTTTGAGGACTAAATCAGTCCTATATAGGGAGAAAAAGACTTTCAGAATAACTATCGCACTAGCCATTGTGCAGGGTCTAGATGAACATTTCCTGTTGTTGATGAGAAAATCTAAGGGTAGAAACTAGTCATGTTCAGATCCCCATGAAATGCATAGGAATTGCATATCTTGTGACCCACTGAGGCATTGCAACTTCTCCAGCTGGTTTTCTAGCTGGTGAGCAGTGGCTGTTCTTTCCAGTTCTGGGGCTAATAAGCAAATTCACAGCCGGTGGTTGAAGGCTCAACAGTCACATACAGAATCCCTACAGGGGCCATTGAGCAGACACTATAGATTCAGTCACTGGTTGTGTGCTTGCTGTTGGACAAGCACTTCTCATTTGACAGTGACCCTGGAATAGCACCGGGGCCACTTCAGCTACACTTTCAGACTGAACTCATACAATGAACCTGCGAGTGTCACATGCTAATGCATTTTCAGTTTAAGATGCAAATACTGGTACAGTTTCAAAATATGTACTCTCTAGCTACATCTTCACAGAGATGAAAAGCCACTTAAACTTCCACTCAGAATAAAACAGCACAAACAAATAGCAAAAACCAACCTCTCAAAACATGAAATCATTCCGAATGATATTTAGTTACATTTACCCTTGCATGCATGTGTCCATCCTACTTTATTTTTTAGCAAGCAATGCTTTTTCTTCTCCTCCTCCACTTCCTCCTCCTCTTCTTTTGAACTGTCCTTCAACTACCTAAAAACTGAAGATGTTCTTGTGTTTCCGATCCTCCTGACTCCACTTCCCTAGCTCTGGGATTATAGATTCAAACCACATGCAAGAACTTCTTTTATTTTATAACAAACTATAGAACCCTTAACATTCTCATACAGGTTGTCATTAACTAAGCTTCTGTTTATTTTAGATAATGATAAAGTCAGCTCTAACTATTCTCCATTGGTCCAGATATATTACCAACCCATACCCCTGGCCTCCAGCACCTCTCCTTCAGCTGAGTATTACAGGATGGCTGTATGTATTTTCAAAGGGAAGAGGAAACAGCTAGCTCCATGTCAGGGAGATAACTGTTGCCAGAAGGCAAAGAAAATTATGTTCCCAAGCCTGATGGGATGATGTCCTGCTCTTAGTTATGAGCATAGACACTGAAATAGAAGGGAAGCATATAACCAGGACGAGAAAGTACTTCTGTAACATGAGCAGCTAGGATGAGAAGGAAGTTTCAGTCATTACAAAGAAGAGGCAGGTTCAGAGCGTAACTTAAAGACTGTGGTTACAGTGGAACTGGGGGATGAGAGACAAGGTTGTGACAAGAGCAACATAGCAAAGATGAGGCTGAGTATGATCAATCTTAATGTACCAATGTGAACTCCCTCCCCCCTTTTTTTGTTCTCAGTGCATTTTGCAAAGTCCAGCACTATGCATAAGGTCCCTTATGGGGGCCCATGAATCCCTTTAAAAAACCCAACCAAGCAACCAAGCAACCAAGCAACCAAGCAACCAAGCAACCAAGCAACCAACCAACCAACCAACCAACCAACCAACCAACCAAACAGGATTTACACTTCGCTTTATTCCTTCTTGATACTCTGACCTTAAGAAACTCACTTTTCCTCCTCATCTGACAAAGAAAGACTGTAATAACTGTTTGACCCTAAGGCAATCACTTGGTGCAGGTGACTGACATAAAAAAAAAGTCAAAAAAGTCACTCACACTTTGTTTTTCTAATAGAGTAAGTTTAAAACACACACCAAGTATTATGACAGCTCTGATTTTTGTTCAGCTTTCATTGCTTTTGAAGTGAGTTTTGGTTCCATTGTTGCAGTTTTAGTTTTTTGTAGTCATGGTCATTTCTCTTTTCTTTCATTTAGCTGTCCCTTCATCCTAAGTTATTCTTAATCATACATATATCTAATATTCTTGATGCATATGTATGAATTTCCCAAAATACACTGTTGGAATCATTCACTGTGCATGTGAATTTGCCCCTTCCTATTTACAGATAGACTCCAGTCTGGCACAGTACAAAGCCTTATCTTTGTAGGACTGAGGTGGATCACCACTGTCTGGTACCCAGCTGAGACTAACCCTTCCTCCAAATCCACAGAACTACCATGGCTCTACAAAGGAAGAAACGAGATACTGACAGGTGGAGACCTCCACCCCACCTGCTGAGGGACTGTTCATCCTGCCTTCCCACAACATCAGCAACATCCTGAGGTTGGGGATCCTGTCTAGTTACTCTTACACTGGCTACAGTTTATAACAAACACATTGCTAAGTACACTAAAATCACAGCATATTTTAATTCATTTGGACATTGTTAGTAGTATTAAATACTTATCATCCATCTAGTCAGAACCAGAAAACACACAATAATTTGCTACTTGTAAATTGTTCATCTGCTATTTTTTTTTCCCTAGAGGAATAAATGGCCTCTTTATTATCTCGATATACCCATCAATTACCACTAAGTGTATCCTTAATACACTTAATACATGCCCAGAGAAAAAAATTCTGGAGCCCAAATCTACTTTCTGACAATACCTGTTGCCGTGAGCATGTTGTCTAGTGCTTCTCCCTACCTCTTTAAACCTGCTCCACGAGTATAGGAATTATTGCACCTGTTTATATTGGTAGCAGTGCTCGGTGCCCACTAATTAATTGAATTTGTGTGAGTGTGCATGGCATATGTGCGTCAGGGTTTGCAGGTGCATGCAGAGGCCAAAGGAAGATACCGCCCTAAGTGTGCTCTAACACTCCTTGCCTTCTTCCTCGAGGCAGAGTCTCACCGAACCTGGAGCTAGGCTGGTAGGAAGTAGGCTCCTGTGATCTCTCAGTCTCCCTACCCTATAGTTCTGGGATTGCAGCCTTGCCTATGGCCACACCTAGTGTTTTGTTTTGTTTTGTGTGTGTGTGTGTTTTACTGTAGATGCTATGGACTTCAACTCAAGTTCTTAAGCTTTGGGTATTTAATTGCAATGAATGATTGTGGACAATAAACGTTTGGGGAATGAATGCCTGAGATATAGGGCTGGCAAAAGGATAAAGCAGGCAGCGGAAATGTAGGTTCTACCTAGCATATGAGTTAGGAAAAAACAGTGCCGATTCCAGGCAGAAGATAGAACACAACTACAGAAGGATTTCAAGAGGCAGACTTGTTCTGCTGTCATTCAAAACTGAACTGAAGAGAGGGCATGTTGGGCATTTAGTCCTAATTGCCTTTCTTCCATCTTGTCTGGGTCCCCTTTTATCCCTGCACTACTGCGATGCAACCCCATATAATGACAGCTGTTATGTGCTGAGCCCAACCAAGGACAGTTATAGAGGGAAAGTGTTGTTAGGAAACATCAAATAACAAAAGAGGTGCCTTTATAGGACAGTAAAACTCCCATAAAAGCAAGCACACCAGAATTTATGGATATAACAGGGCCTGTGTTTCACTGCGAGAAGACCCTTGTGCCAAGCACATGCTTACTCATCTAATGCAATGGCAACCCCCAGAACACCCCATTGACTCCTGGAGTGTTCCACATCTGGCCAAGCAGACTTTAATGCTCTAATACTGGTGATTCTTAGGTCTTCGGATACCAGGCTTCATTTAAAAAAAGAAAAAAAAATCACTAGAAACCATTGTACCTGGCAGCCTGACATGCTGGGTGTTGAGGCTGTGTATGTATACAGTGCCACTAGTACGTGTCACTTCAGAGCCATGATCGTCTCACCACATGGCCTAGCTCTGTTTTGGAGCCATCTCTGTAACTGATAAGGCAACATCTTGAGTATCTTTTACTGTATTTGGCTCTAAGCATTTGTTGGTCTTAAGACTTTCATATTCTTTTTTGCTTGTACAAGTTGTGTTCCTTCCTACCCATCAGTTTGCACGTGTTGACTATCACAAAGCAAAGAGTACAGCTGCGCCCTCCTTGGACCTTTGTTCTCTGTCTCCACAGCTGAGGTCTGAGGCGCAGTTCACTTTTTATTTCGTAGACATGGGTTCCAGACAAGCCTACTCTTGACATGTCCAGTTTCCTTGTTGCTCCATGATTTTCTTTTATGAACAGAAGTTGATTATGTGGTCAATGATGTGATAAAAATGAGGTTCTGAACTTCGTGATGATATCATACAGCTATTTAAAACAATCTTGATGAACCTAACTACAGACCTTAAATTCTTGCAACCAGTAGACCTGATCCATTGTTAACTCTGCCTTCTGAACATGAGTGCTCTTTGCTCACAGCCTCCATTCTCACTTCCCATTTTGGCTTTCCTTATACTCTACTTCCTAGACTTGGCATTCATGGCTTCTTATCTGGCCCCCTTAGAATTGAAAGTTACTATTCATCTCTATATTCAACTTGTTTCATCCATCTCCAAGCCTGGCTCTCAATGTTTTCAATAGCTAGACAGATTCCTCACAGGCCTCAGATCCTGCCCAGCTTCTGAAGTACTATAACCTCAATAGGGTGTGAGCTTGCTCATCAAGTTCTTCTGGACTCGATAGAGGGCTCACAATCTCTATACTTAAGTATACTTAAAGACCCTTAAGAGCTGACTTGATCCCCCAATATGTACTAATTGTATTTTTAACTAAGTTAAACCTGAAATTCTGAAATTTTGCTATAGGCTCTGAATAGCTATGGCTCACACATAGGCTAGCCAAAACACAGCTATGGCAAGTGGGACCATGGGTGGTACTATTTACCACTGAGGTACCAGGTAGCCTGGAGCCCGAGATGGAAAACATGACTACAAATCAATGCAAATGTAAAAATGACACAGGCAGGACTTCTAGCCATACCAGGGCAAAAAGTGGCAACGGGAGTTGAATACAGAAAATACTATTTTGAATGTGCTCTGAGTTGGCTTGGAAACAATGAAGGTTAACAGATCTTCCCTGAGAGCAGCAGCAACCTGACTACAAGGCAGCTGAGAAAAGCCAGCGCCTCTTTGCCTGTTTTCTTTGACTCTTCCCTCTTTTTCTTTCTTCTCACTTTGTTTCTTCCAAACTTTGCAACCCTCTGGCTGGCCTTCACCTCTGTGCAGTGCCTGGACTGGCTTTCACTTACCATGCCCTTCAGAGTCAGATCTGCTAAGGGAGACCGGTTGCCATGGAAATCTGGCCAAACATGTAAATCAACAGTGAGGAAACCCACAGGCTGAGCCTTCTTAATCAGATCCAGGTGACTGTTCAAATACGCATATATACTCTGGCATCTGGAAGAGAAGTGGATTGATTTTAAAAGGGGATAGGGTTTAAGAGCAAGTTATTCTGCAGAAAGAAAAAAAAAATTAACTTCCATATCAGACCCAGGAAAGCAAATGGGCTCCCAAAAGCATCAGCCAAGCAGCTACTCTTGTAAGAAGCCCATGCACTCTCACATCACACTGTCCTCCCCACACAGGCAGCATGTCCTGTAGGAAGGCTTAGAGTCAAGGGACCCGGCCAGACCCTGGCATCACCTCTGGTAGGTGCGTGAGCATGAGACAGTTATTCCAAGCCCTGGAACCGTCCTTTTCTCATCTGTAAAAACATCTCACAATACTTGTCCAACTTACCTCATAGGGTTATTATGAAGATCAAAGACTCTGTATGCGAACATACAGCACTCTGTAAACTGCAGTATAATATGTTACAGACGCAAACGATTTGTTAAAAATCTGTCTTCCTAATTATGAAAATGATGAAATGGCAAACAGAGATAAATGTATGCTCCTGGATTCAATGAACGAGCGTCATACACACAGTTAGGATCAGGAATTAGGTATGTGATTCTGAACCACAACCTTGAAATGCTGTTGTGTAGGCTTTCTCCATTTTACATTTTGACTGATGTGAAAAATGGTGTAGTTGGTGTGACCCCCTTAGTCACTGGCATCATTCAGGTCAAAAGATGATGGGCATTGGAGTTCAGGCAGTGCTAACTCCTGATACTGTTACCTGTCATGGCTACGGAGCATGAGTTAGTCCCCCTGAACTCCTACTTCCCTATTCATAACACATTATAACAATACGAACTTCCCTGGGGTAAGTCTTCCTGCATGCCACAAAGACTATAGTCCATTATCTGGGGATCTCTGGAAAATTCTGCCTTCCAAAGTTCCGAACCAATGATCCCAGAGATGGACCAGACAGCATCCTCTCTCCTACTTTTGTGGTGTCCTTGGGACCTCAGCTTTAAAGGTTAAAAACATGGGGAGTGTCCAAGGGAGATTAGAATACCTCTGTCAATATTTGTGATTTGCATTTTTAAGATGCTTTAGTAAAAGAAGTGATTTCTAGTTCATGTTTTGCAATGCCAGGAGTGTCCCCACGGATACCATGAGTCTCTGTAGGTTTCTAAGAGAATCATAAAAATAGTTTCAAATTCTCTCTTCATCTGTATCAGTGAAAACTCTTTGTGTTTTTCTTCTTCTTTTTTTAAGTGCTGGGGATCAAACTCAGAATCTTGTGAATGCTAACCAAATGCTTTACCACTGAGCTATAAACGCGGGTCCAGTGACATTCTTTTAGTAAAAATTTCACATGAAACTCCAGTGCGGAAAGTGTAGAAAACCAAAACAGCTTGATGTGTGCAAACATGAGCACACAAATTGTAATATCACCAGAGCAAAGAGAGTATTACCCAGTCAGCTCTTTGCTGGACAGTCTTGGCATTTGCAGTCCATGCCTTTACTTTGGCAGGAGAAATACAGTATTCATGGAAAAAAGCTCAACCATGATTTAGGCACCACCTGCCATTCCTGGAGCATGCAGCAAGCTTCCACTGTGGTCCAGGGAGGATGCACGGCTGATATCCATTACAGAAGGAATACTTAATGGCGGAATAACAGGGCAAAGTCCACACAAAACTCTTCTGTCTGACCGATGATGAAGCCATGAGTTTTCTGTATGTCGGATCACATATTTCTTGTCATGCCCCCCTTCCATTGCAGAATACTCTGTTTCAGTTTTAGGAAAGTATCCTCTGAGGCATCCACAGAAGGGAAGGACAGAGTATATACATATGCTCACATCCTTGCTTTTTATCTCCCAACTCTGCTTGGTCTGGCCCCACAGGAACCATATTTACACAGAAATCTCAAGAACAACATTCTCATCAGAAACCAAGAGTCTGTACTATTCATAACCACTCTCCCTTTAGGAAGGGCATCACTGCTCCTAGCATATAGATTTTTTTTTAATTTTAAAGAAGTGAATGCCCATAAATCTTCCCATTTGCCTTTCAAGGAATCTCAGAGTAGGCGTTTGGCTTCAGACATCTGGGTCAATAAGAATCTATATGCCTAATTACTATTGATTCGTCATTGTCCCATTTACCGAGGGTCTTTGCAAACAGTGAGATTCATTTAGTCTCCACATATATGGCTACTCATACACTAATGAGACCCCTGGGGAATGGGGGAAATGCTTGCTCCTCTCACTCCTAACCTCCTTGCAGCTGCGTGTTTATTCTTTGAATTCAGCCCTTCTCCTACATGCTTTTTCAATTATACTTACCATGTATGCTATCTGAGTATATCATTCAAAATGAAGTGCACTTGGAAGACATTAAAATAACTAATGCACATCATCATTCACTTAATTTTAACCTTGCATGATGCTGTTTTTGGTTTTGACTTTGTTTCATTTTGTATGTTTTATCAATTCGTTTTCAAATGGCAGTGTGCTCCCTTCCAAGCATAGTAACTACAATCCCAGTTGGATTGTTCTTCCTCCCACTCATAAATGGCAGGCTCATATATCCTGTCTCAGAGGAAGCCCCATTGGGGATGACACAGAACATATAGTTTCAACAATCATAAAGTAAATTAATTGGTGAGCAGGTACACTAAAACTTGCTGAGTCCGAGCTACTCTTTTGCAATGGGATTCAATAGTCTGTAGCTTGCAGAACACTGGGAAGATTCCATGCAGGGCCTGAGTACTATGAAATGACGGATCATTAATAAGCAGTTCTCTCTTTTGCCATCACAAACTTTTATTTCAGTTTGTATTGCTTATAATCTTAAATGTAGGCAGTGTCCTGAATCGCTGCTCTCTGTCACCCCAAGTCCAGTCCTTCTTCAGGTTCTCAGGCTGCCCTTCATCATCTCCTCTCTTCCTTCGGGTCGAGAACACTGTATAGTTTTGACTTTTCTAACCCTTCTTCAGCTTGATACCCTCTTCTGCTAGTCCCTTAAACATGAAAATTCTTCCAGAGACCTGCATGGTGCCTTTTTACTTTGTTTATGATGACCATATTCACAAGCCAAAAATGAGCACACATGGTGTGCCAAAAACCACCACAACATAAAGAAAATCACGGAAAGGAGCAAACATGCTCTCAGTCTCCAGTTCCTTATTTCTCATGCATTTGCTTTTCCTATTCTACTGAAATTCATTTTACATCACTTGACCCTTTCTTCATCATTTGTTCTCTTGCTTCAGTCCCTAAAACACTCTATTATCTTGAATTTCCTAATCCTTTGTCAGCTCAATCACCTCTTCTGCTAGTCCCTTAAATAAATAAGCTCTTCCAGAGGCCTGTTTTTGGTACCTTCCTACTCTATTTATTCATTCACATCACTGTTTTTCTTTTATCACCCCAGTTATCATCTAGGGCTAATTTAGTCCAAATATATATTCTCATCTACCTGACCCATGGCAATCATCATTTAAGAATCACCTTTGCTATCATCTCAAAGCCTTTCCTGAGCCCAGGATCCTTTTATTGGTCATAGTCCCATAGCCACCCGTCTTGAATGCTGCCTTCATCAATGCAGCTTTGTGTGAAATCAGAATCCTCATCAGTGGACTTTTTAACTTTATCAAGACCTGTAATACCAGATGAACAGTGAACTTGAAGAAACTGATTCTCAGTGAGGTTATGGGCCTGAGGAACCAATGTGATAAAGAAAACTGAGTTGTCCTAATTGAAATACCGGAAAATAGTTAAAAATACAAACAGGTTGAAAAAACAAACAAACAAACAAACAAACAAACAAACAAACAAACAGGAGAACAAATGCAGTCCTGAAGAACCTGCAATCAATAGGTTCAGTGAGAGGGACACTCCTCACCATGACCTCTGCCAAAGGCTGTCCAAACAGACTGCACCCAGCAAACTCTGAGGACACTTTAGGGCCTTACTTTCTTAAGGTTTCTTTGATCTGAAACCCTTATTAATGTTGTAGTCTGTTTGCAAAAGAGTATCCAGGGTAATCTTTTTAAAATACAAACCTCGTCACCTGTCTCCTCTTCCTAAAAATGCAAACCCTGGGGCTGGAATGTGGCTCCGTGGTAGACTGTTTATTTTGAAAGTATGTGGCTTGGGTTCAAGTTCTAGCACCCCAAGATCAAAACCAAAAATAAGTATGTGACTAAAATCTAGTATCCTTTCACTGACCCCTAGGATGACTGGCATGGTGTGTGGGCACAGGTAACCTCCACCTCACATCTGACACCCTCCCTCCCACTTGTGTCCAGCTACAGTGATTTCTGAGTCCACCAAGCTGGCTGCTGCATGAGACCTTGAGACTTGCTAGTCTTTCCACTGGGAGGAATCCTTCCCATAGCACCATGGCTTTTTCTGCCATGGTCTTTTTTTTATTATTATTATTCCTTTTAGGCCCCACTCAAGATTCACCACTGCAAGAACAGTGTTCCCTGCTACCCCAGTAGTCTTTGCTTTACATTTCCTGAGTTAGATTTTTTAATTCAGAATTTATCAATTTCAGACAACAAGTATATATGTTTGTGCATTTGTTATACTATATGTAAATGCACATGTGAATATATATATACACACACTTTCTATAAAAGCAAATTTTGTTTGTTTGTTTCTTCTCTTGTCTATCATTAATGTTCATAATATATGTTAGATTTGACAGATCTAACCTTAGTTCACGTGCCAATCTTGATATATCATACCAACATCATCTACTCAGTGATCTGGCATCACCAGAACTTCATTTTGAGACATTTTACTTTTTAGTTTAGCTTCTATATAAATCAAGATAGAGAGAAAAAAAGAGATGGAGTTGCAATTAATGGTAAGCATTCTCCATCTAAGGGGTGAAATACACCAATATTAAAAAGATGCTTGCCAGGTACAGGTATAAGCACATACAGTTTGTTTACTTAACTTATAAGTACTCAAGACATTTCTATTCAGAGATGGGGCCTAAAGGAATTACGGTAGATAAAGAGGATCCGTGTATCTTTTATTTGTTTATCTATACTTGTCCCCAGAATTTCAAATGGGATTTGCTGAAACTAAGCTATAAGGGGAGGTGATCTGCTTTAGTGTCTTCAGAAGGTCCCAAAGTCACAGCAAGGATGCCTGTGGATTTCCCTCCTTTGTGAAAGTCTGCTTTATTTTTAACAATGTATTTCATTCTAAGACCTGAAGTATGAAAATACTGTACCAAATAGATATGGTATGATAAGATGAAAGTAATAGGGAGGTAGAAGAGAACTAATTCAATAAATATGTGTGAGAGAACCAAAATGCAGAAAGAGATGGAGTCAAGAGCATAATTGGGATTACTTTGGAAAAGATGGCAAAAGAGTGAAATATGACCAGAGAACTAGTAGTGATGAATATTAATGTTGCTGGGGGGAGTGGGGAATCCCATGAACTTGTGAAGGAGGAAGAGTCAGAAATAGAAGCAACAAGGATAGACAACATCTCGGTTTGTTAGGGACAGGGATCACAAAGGAAGACAGGAGTGAGCCCCGATGCCACATGCCACATGCCACGGAGAATGTGAGAAGTGAGTCTTTAAAGTGTCCAGTGGGTTTAACAAAGCATAAGTCACCGAGAAACGTTAACGTTAAAACATTCAGGGAGTTGAATGTGACAGCGTTCAAGCTAGAATGGGCAAAGGAGGAGAAGCAAATAAACAAAGAACAAGGGTACAGGCAGTGTTGGAGAAACTGAGCTTCAAAGAGAAGGACAGGGAGGTGGCTGCATGTCCCATACAGTTATCGGGACTGGATTCCAGGTCTGCCTCTGGGCTGAATTCTAGGGATTACTGCTTCTAGACCACTCACTGATGCTCAGGCTCTGGGTCTGGATGCTAATCACATTTTCTCCCCTTTCTATTCACAGCATAAACTGAAACAGAATAATATTCTAGATGCTACGTTTCATTGCAAAATTGACTTATTTAGTAAGTTTATATTGAACATTAAATATTTACATATCAATATCCATGAGGTCTGTGTCAATATTACAGCACCTGTAGGTAAATTAAGCAGGTTAGTGCTGTTGTCGTTTTATGAGATCATAAGGGAGTTAAGAACCAGTATCTCTAATCCCAAGCCTATGGTTCTTGCAATCCCACACATCTGTCATGAAAAAGTAGGCAGTCTACTGAAGGCTGGCATCTGGGAATGACTGCTGTTGCACTTTTTTCATCAGTGGATAAAATGTAGTTGTCATTGTTATAATTCAGTTTAAAAACCTTTGCTCTTGGGTGGTCATGGCTCTTGCCTTTAATCCCATCACTTGGGAGGCAGAATCAGGAGAATCCCTGTGAGTATGAGACCAGCCTGGTCTACAGACTTCCAGGGACAGCTAGGACTGTTACACAAAGAAACCCCTCCCAAATAAATCACCTCCCTAAAGTCAAAATATGTTCTCAGAGTAGGAGGCTAATCACCCAATCCTATCTCATAATAATGCACATCACATTTGGTTTGTTCCAGTGCTCTTTATTTATTTATTTATTTATTTTTTTTTGAGGGAGGGAGCTAATGGTTTATGAATGCTGGACTATTGGGAGTCCTTCAAGAGTGTGATGAAAGCTATGACCTAAAATCACAGAAAGTCATGCACAAGTATAACACCAACAAAACCTGGTACACAATTCCAAAGGGTCACTGCTGATTTGAAGTTAGGAATTCTTGTTCCAGATTATACCATGCCTAAGACAATGAAAATACCAGCTGACGAGGGTTGCCCTGACACCTGAGGGAAGGCTTGGTAATACATCCTCCATTTCTATACCCTGGGAGCACACTGTTGAGCTTCCAGTGCAACATGTATTGCATTTTAATAGTATAGGTAAGCTATTCCTTTGTGATACAGAACCCCTAGTTTTACTATTTATTTTTCATTTTGTCCATTCGATCACAAGTGAACATCTTGCTATCTGTTTTCCTGCCTATCTGCCTGCTTATCTATCTATGTATCTATCTATGTATCTCTCTCTCTATCCATCCATTCATCCATCCATCCATCCACCCACCCATCATCTACCTTTTATCGACCTGTGCATCTAATCAACCATCTATCAACCATATGTCTAGCATCTACCTTTCCTTCTTCTAATCATGTTATGGGCTATGAGGCCTCCCCATCATTCTGTGAGTAAGAGTTATATAAAAACATATATCCAAAGGTGTTCTCTTTTTTCAGCCTGCTCCCAATCCCATTTTTACCATCCCCTTTCTATCCGCACTTTGAGTAACCAATCTTGTTACTTTTATAACTTAATTTTCCTGTAGTTCTTTTGCACAAATGAGTAAGCACACATTGATTTGCTTGTCCTCTCTTACACTCAGGTTTCCTAATACACCTCAGAAGCCACTGCACATTAGTTAATATTCCTACTTTCACACAGGATGTAGGAGATTGAATGATATGTGCAATACCACACATCTACAAAGGAGGAAAGTTGGGGTGTGCACCCAAAAAATGATGACACCCAAATCCATGCATGGTCATCTCCATCAGGGTTGCTCATCCACACAATCTGTGTATGGGAGTAGTTTTTTTCTGATTTTTCTTAGATCATTCTAAAACAAACTTAACAAATATATTTTCTAAACCATCTGGATGATCATCTTAAGTACCTCCAAACATTTGCATTGTTCACAATCTCTGAAAATCATACAACTCCTGAAAATGAATGTCACTCACACATCTACATAGAAAAGCTACAGGGGGAACATTTGAAGGAGTTACCTGGCTGTGGCTTTAGCTTGTAGTTCAGGAAAGGCAGGGTGGCCCTGCACCATATGGTCTATCTAAAAAACACAAAAGAGGTAGGTCAAATTTATGGTGTCTTTATCCTTAAAGTGGACACACATGCACACACACACACACACACACACACACACACACACACACACACACATCTGCTTTGTTAAACTCTGTCCATAGAGAATCTAAGGACGAAAAAAAAAATGACATTAACACCAACATATCAATTCTTTGAGAAATGTCGCTTTTTTGTGCAAGTCCCTTTGAATTCATTATACAAAATTTAGAAAGAATTGCAGCAGCAGATGGTATTCTTACTGCTGAGCTGGTACTAGTAGGTAAAACTGGCCTGGGAAAAGTGGGCAAAGGGGTCTTTGTTGTTGAAAGGATTAACTGTCTCTGGATGGCTTCATTTCTCCCTGCCACTTCTAAGCAGCTGAGAGCCTACTGTGCCTTACTAATGCAGCCTTTGAGACAGCGAAAGACGGAGAGTATGATGACCAAGTCCCAGCTAAGCACAGCTGCGGTGCCCAGACCTGCCAAGAGATCCCACCCCGACCCCAAACTGTCACGGGAGAAAGCAGGACATCTCTGCAAAGGGCAGGAATGTCTGAACTCTACAGATGTTATCTGGAATACTATGTCTAGGATTTAATTCCTAATCCCCCTGGTGGCTCCAAACAAAACATGTAATATGCCTGGGAACACCAATGCGACTCAACACTTTTCTCTGTCTGCTAACTAATCTGTGTATTTCTGAATGTTTACTTCAGTCTCCTGGAGTCAAAAACAACCATTTGGAAGGAATTCTTTTCATTCAGTCTTGAACAGCGTATTTTAGCCCCATGGAAATTGGCTCAGAGTTTTTCTTAAAAAGTGGGGCTGTGAACAAAGGAAGCAAATATATTCTGGAAACATAGAGGCCAGGTTCTGGTTTGGCTCCTCACCATCATTGCGACTTTGAAATCACTAACTACCTCTGAACCCCAATATTCTCCTTTACTATCAGCTTTGTTTTAAACAGGATTCCTAGGAAGAAAAGTGTATCTGCTATAATGATAACAGAAGCATCAATATCACCTAACATTTAACAACTCATTTACCTCCATCAACTCCAGCCTAAGAATTACACATACATTTCATCTACTTCTTACAGAGGTCCAAGGATGATGCTTGGTTTCTGTTAAGTAGATGAGAGAACTGGGGCTCAATGACTTATCTCAGTCACAGTGCCACAGCTAGGTCTCAAGCTGTGGTCTCCAACATCTAAAGTTCTCATTAGTAACTGCTATGCTGTATGGCCTAATAAACTTTTAGGTTGAATGTAAGTTGGGCAATCCCATTTTTCTGTGGAAATGTTTCAAAATAACAACAAAGCCATTGGTCATTTCAAAAATAAATCATGCAGTTTTGCGGTATCCACCTCCTTCCTCTGGGTCCAACTTTGGGTCACTGTAGTAAGGCATCGCCTAGAGCTTCGGTAAGAGGAATCATGATTCCTTAAGAGAACTGGGGTAAAACTATTGGTATCTTAACAAATAAGGCAAATCTCTACATTTGATGCTAATTTTCATAGGAAGCACATAAGAGTCACAAAAAAATATTTATATGAACTTCCAGAGAGACAGGGAAGTTCTTTTACGAATGTAGTTACTTAGTGTTTACTGAATGCTAAATATATTAAAAAATGTGCATAGATTCTGAGGACAGTGATAGGTATAGCCAACATACACAAAAGTGTAATAGCATAAAGACTTTTGGTAATTATTAGTGTCATAAAGATGGAAAGACATAAAGACGTGAAGAAGGTGGTTAGGCAGTCCACACAGCACCTAAATATTTGTGAAGTGAATATGAGCTGAGTGAGCCACCGTGTTGGCAGCATATGGTCACACAGTGCTATATGTTTCTTCTTGGCATTACATACCACATTTTATATTTTAATCTCTTTGTTCTAGGCACATCTAGCCACAGGGCAGGTATATGTTTAACTTAGAGATAAAATAAAACATCATGAATTTGGATGAATAAGGATTGTAGTGAGAATTTTGACATTTTGGGTTTTTTAAAAAGCACAAAAATATAGGAATATGTTTTTATTTTAATCCCAGGTGTGCGCATATGGGGCTGCTTCACAGCAGATGACTATGCTTTGCCTCGTGCTCTAGTGGGGCCATGATTTGGCCAGCTGCAGACAGTTTTTGCAATTGTGTGATGCTTGGTATTCTGGGGACTTTTCAGAGGGCATAGAAATGCTAGAGCCTCTCGAGGCGGGGTGGGTTGTTAAGTATTCATGTACAAAGAAAAAATCAACAAGAATAAATTAGATATCCTGACAGTGAAAGATCAAGCTTGCCCCAAAGAGCTTGATGCCCCTAATTAGCAGGAAGTGGTCTAAGGCTATCATTGGCCCCTTTCTGACACCTGACTTGATTCAGGGATTTCATTCCTCTCCTCTCTATCATTTTTCCCTCTTATCCATTGTTAGGGGTTTGGAAGGGAAGAAGAAAAGGGGTGGAGAAGGGCAAAAGAAGGAAGAATCCATAAAGTAGTTAAGACTGGCTACCAAAAAAAAAAAAAAAGGCAAGGAAAAACAATGGGCCTTAAAAGCATTTGACTGAACAACATATTTGAAAGCAAAATAGAAAAAAGTTAACCCATTTGTCAATTTACCAAGCATTCATTAAACAGCGCAGCAAAGTATGCTCACAGTGTCAACGTTACAACTTGTGTCATATTTTCTATTCATTTAACACACATAAATAAAATGTGTTTTCTCATGGGCAGTTATTTCTCAGTGAATGAACCAGGCTTCAAGAGTGACTGCCTTCATCATGCAGTGACCTCAGAAGCACACCAACAGTCTATCTCTGCTCCCATTTCCTCAGGCTTCTGCTCTATAAAAAGCAGCTGAAGCACCACAGAAGGGCCAAATTTATTTTAGACATTTACTTGTCTACTTATCCATAAGAAAACAACAACAAAATAAAAAAAACAAAAAACCAAACACCTTGGCTTCACCTTCACTCAAATTTCTCATGAGAATATGAATACAGGCGGCTGATGAGAGAGGGAAAATCAATTTTCTCCAGAAATGGATTAGCCAGTTATGATTAGTGAGTCCTAAATACAGGTACTCACAAGCCACACTAATTGGGTTGAATAGTATGAAAGTGTCTGTGTGTCTGAAAGAGAGAGAGAGAGAGAGAGAGAGAGAGAGAGAGAGAAGAATACCTATAGAAAAGTAAATAATTAATTCCCATGAGAGGCAGGCACAGGAAGAGTTTTGGGTGGATGGGAAGGGAAGGAGAAATTATGTAAATAGTTCATTCATGCCTGAAAATTTGAGAGAGAGTGGGAGAGGGGGAAAGAGAAAGTGAGAGTGAGAGAGTGAGAGAGAGAAAAAAATGAAAGAAAACATGCTTCTGGAAGGAACTGTGGATTCAAGATAATAGTCCCCTGGAAGGGGACATCACTGAAAGATAATGCTAACTATGTTTTGTTGTTCACAACTATAATATTAGATTTACATAAAACATTTTTTTATTAGTAAGTGGATAAATTCTGACTTAATTTAAAAGCAGTTAGTTCCTTCATCAGTAAGCTGGAGTTTTACACATTTTAAGTTGATAATTAGTCCATTTATTTGTGAAACTAACATCTGATATATGGTTATTTTGTGCTGTTTATCATTTTAAAAGCAGGATACAAAGATAAATAGAAATATTTTTTCATACAAAGAGAAGCATTATGTCAAAATTCAAATAGAGTCTAAAGATTCTACCAATGTTAACTGAGATTCCAGGCACAGTGAATAATCACAATGGTTCAGTGAAAGCAAGAGAGATGGAATTTCTATTCTCGGTATACCCGCAGGCCATGCTGGTCATCGAATCAGGACGATCTCTGAATAGTTAACACCGAGGAAATCAACAGACATTTTAGAATGTACTAATCAAGAGGGAGATAAAAGTTAAAGTTTATTATATAAACAGCATACCAAAAAAGCCAATCAATATTCTTCAGAGTGTTTCTATAATAGCATTAATCACAATGTCCACATTATCATCAGAAATTGCCCAACTGTGCTGTGTTGGGGACAATTAGTACTCACATACGTGAAAAGCCTTTGAATAGAAAATGAACCTGAGATGACAACTGTGAGAATTAGGATTTAAGAGGTTGAAAGCAGGTAGTTCAACCACAATCCAATATGGACAAGAAAGAAAAAAAAAAACAGGAAACAGAAAACAGTAGATAACAAACTTTGACATGGGAATATCAGTATTGATAAGCACAATATCTGAAAGACATGTCTAACGCCTGAGTGGAGATGACAGTTAAAAGAGTCATGAACTTAAAAACAGGAGAGTCTGGATTGCATGTGGGGGAGGGGAGCTAGGGAAGGAGTCACAATAGAAGAGAACAAATGGAACAGAAAAGGTAAATGTACAAGTTATTGTAAATGCAGTGAAAAACATCAACTTGCAATCTCAAGTATGAATCTAAAGAGCATCACATCTTTGCATATTAAAGCAAAAACCAAAGACAAGAAAATCTTCCAAGAATACGGAGAAAAATGTTATATCACCAAAGGGGAACAGTCGTAGACACCATGGCAACTTAGAAGAAACAATGACCCCAGAATAGAAAACATTTACTTGAGGTGCTGAAAAAGGGGAAAATGAATCAGTTGACCTTAATTTCTATATTGAACAGAAATACCTTCAAAGTAAAGAAAGTACATTATTACAGAGACAGTGTTTGGTTTTTGTTTTTGTTTTTGTTTTTGTTTTGTTTTGTTTTTGTCGGTTGCTCTGCACTGTAAGACATTCCAAAGAAAGTCTCTCGGTTTAAAAAGAAAAGTTACCAGACAGACACTTAACTCTGCAAGAGAAATGAAAATTGTTATTACATAGGTAATACAAAAAATATGTTTGCAGTTGCCAGAATTTCCTTAAAATATGTATGACTATAATGGAATAAACTTGTCCCCACCCCAAAATCCCGACACTGAAGCTTGAATCTCTAATGTTCTTGGTATTATTATTGAGGTAATCAAGGTTAAGCAAAGTTATAACAGTTGTGTTAGCAACACAACTGCTGTCTGCCTAAGAAGAGGCAGAGATACCAGATGTCTGCCATAAATGTAGTGTCTTTACCAAAACCTAAGTATGTCATACTTTGATCAAAGACTTCTAGCCTACAGAACAGGAAGAAAAGTGATATCTGCTCTTTTGCACCCAGGCTTTAGTAATTGGTTATGGTGATATGAGCAGAATAATGCAAAATTTAAAGAAAACAATGTAATGCCTACTGCACTGTGGGGTTATTATGATAGGCGGATACCACATGAGTCTACGAAGTTGGGAGGGTGGTGTGTAGAACTCTAGCAATGACAGTTTTTTTTTATACCTTATGCAAAGTAATGTGAGGTGTGCCCAAACCAGAAAGGTTTGGGATGTTTGTTATAATCATTAAGACCCTTAAAAATAATGCAAAAAGGTACCTACAAACCCCACAAATCAATAGAGAATTTAAAATGGAATTGTAAAAACTTCAACATGAGAGTTAATTCAAGATAGCAGGAATCAAAGACAGCAAAGCAAAAAACCAAAAGTGACCACTGGAAACAAAACTAAAACAGAAAATCTAAATCCATTCAGACGAGTCTTTCCAATAACACAAAGAATCTAAAGACTTTCACTTGGAGTGAAACCAAGTAATTTTAAGACTGGATAGAAAAGGAAACCATACCTCTGTGCTGTGTAAAATGCATGCACATGCACGTTCCATCGAGCAGAGCAGAGGCAAAGGGTCTTGGTGACAGTTCTGAGAATAGGTAAACCAAAAACCTATGACTGGAAATAGACTTGAGAGGTAGAATCTTAATGACTTACTGATAGGCTAGATAGAGGGAGAGGGAAAAAATTAGGAGTCATGAATTAAATAACTAGTGTTTTTTTGGCTTTAAAAATTATAAATGATAGTAGCTCCTAAGTGACACAAACATAAAAGTTTCAACTCTGGAAGGGTAGCAGCCACTGCAGTCAGAAAGGCAGGGAGCCCTGCCCGCTCTCGCCCACCTCCTTGACACCTAATCCATCTTCTCCAATGATTGCAATGCTGTTCCAAAACCCAGATCTGCCTTTTAAAGATATATTTCACATCTAATCCATCAGGCATTTCTGTCGGGTTTAGTGTAAGAACATATCCCAAATTTGATGAGTGCTCACTGCCAGCACGATCATCTCAGCTGACTTCCTTCAGTAGCTCATCTCTGGCCAGTGCTTCCATCCTCCCACCCCATCATTAATGCCCAGCAGAGCAAACCAGGGTCAGAATGACCCTTAAAACTCAGAGCACTTCATGGCCTGTTCCTTCTCCAGGGACTTTCTATTTTGCACTGGGTAACAGTGAACATCCTTACAGTGGCCAAGGATAGGAATTCCTAATTCTCCATTGATGTGGCCTCTGTGATGTTTCTGTAATAACCTAAGCAAGCAACACTCTCAGGCCTCATGTGCTGATGGTTCCCCTGGCCTGACATATTCTTTCCCCATCTCCAAATAGCTACCTGCCTTTCCTTTCTCATTGTTTGTTCTAATGCCACTTGAGCGCCTCATTTAAAATTGTAAACTCTGGACTGGTGAGACAGCCCATCCTGTAAAGACGCTTGCTGACAAGTTTGACAGTCTGAATTAAATCCCTTGAAGCCCACATGGTGGAAGAAGTGAACTTCCAAAAATTCCCCTCGGCTTCAACATGTGCACTTTGACACACAGGCCCCACCCCCAGGTACATGTGCACCTCTGATCACACATGTTTGGACATGCACAGACACACAAATATAATGAAAATAAAATAAAATGGCAAACTGCTCATCTGAACTCACAAGCACAATGTGTACTAATTAAAAAAAAAAAACATGTGTAACACAGAATGAACTGTGTTTGCTTGTTTGCATTATCTATCTCATTCTGTTGGAATGTAGGCTTCAGAAAGGTACAGATTGGGTGGAAATGGCCGTTTGATTCATTGCTCTTTTCTCATCCAGATCAGTACCTTAAATACAGTAGCAGGCAGTAAACTCGCTCTAAAGAGTTTCGACTCAATTCAAGTGCAAGGGTTTGACCTGTGCTGTAAAAAGCACTTTAGCTAATGAGGGATGAGAGAGGAAGAACGAGTGTTGAAAAGCCAATTAGGGGGCTGTGCGGGAAGAGGGAGCCATTGTTTTTACAGAGTTGATCTCTGTACGCATGAAGTCATGTCACTGCGTGAGGGCTAAGTGCTGGGGATACACCTGCATCTGTTCAACCACAGCTGATACATGTATGCGTATCTCACAGTCCGACAAAAACCTCCCAAGTGCATCTGCTTCAAGATACTTGGATAGAATGCTACCATAACTGACAGTGACTGTTTCTCAAAGAAGTCTACAAGACAAGGCAATGTTCAGAAATGTAGCTGCTCAAGAGCTAAGGGTCAGTCATGGCAAAATGTGGCAGCAAATTGGCTCTGATTTGTGACTCTGAACTTAAATGTCACTGCAGACATTTGATCAAGTTGTCTCATCCTTCTTCACCAGTAAAACTGAAATAACACAGGATGTATGCATATACTGTGGAGGCCAGAGGAAATGCCAGACCTTAATTTGGCATATAACAGGTCCTTAATAAACCTGAGGCTCCATCTTTCCAGGAGGCTGCAGGTATCCTACCAAATGATTTAAGGTGCTATCATAAATTATAATTATTAGCTCCATGTCCACCTTTCTTTATTTGATGGTAGAGTACTGGAGTGAGCTCATTCTTGCCTGGCCCAGTGTGACAGGGCCTTGTAATCCTTGCATATGAGTGAATGAATGACCTCCATCTTGAGTCCAACTGTCTCAGAAAGCCTAGGGCACATAAGAGTGGCTCAGCAACTGGACTCTGCCCCACTAATAAAAATCAACTCTAAGTAAGACAGGAAAGAGTGGACGGTGGTTGAATGGGCAGCCCCATTGAATGCTTAGAGTGATATGCTGTGCAAAACATCTATGCAAAAAAAAGTTTCTGTGCAGCTATTCTGACGAATCAGCAAGTTCAGCGCAATGCTTAATGTGTACTTTGTAAAATTCAACTACAGTCAGTCATTGCTGGGAAAGGAATGTATGCCTTTCAAATAAGAAGTAAATATCAGTGAAATTAAATGTGTGAAATAAGTAGATGATGAGCCTAATTATTTATTAATTAACTTTGTCCATTCATAAATTCATATCTGTATATAATTCATTCTAGTTAATCTGTGTTCCCCATGCTATCTTATGTCCCTCTTGCTCTCTTCAACCTTACCTCTTCCCTACCTGTCCCATTTCCAGATACATGACATTTGGTTTTGATATATAACAATTATCATTCGTATCACTACTGGATTGAGCCTGATGGGATCACTAGTATGTACACGGTGGAAGACAATGGTTTTCCCTTTTCCTAAAACTATCTGTAGCAAATAGTTCAGCAGTGAGGGCACCCTGAGCCCTCCCTCCATCTATACCTGGCTCCATCTGTGGACAGACCCCATGCAGACAACCACATCTGTTGAGAGTTAATGATTGCCATTGTATACAGCCCAGGAGGAAGCCTTTGACAGCCCTTCTTCCCTATCATCTGGCATACATTCTTTCTACTTGGTCTTTCTTAATGTTCACTGTGCCCAAAGCAGGATGGCAAACATACTTTGTTTAGGGTGGAGCATGCAACTGTCACTTATTCTCGGCACCTGTGTTTCCATGGATCTCTGCATCAATTGCAGTAATGTGGGTCTAATTCTTAGCCAAGTGAAACTGCAAGGGCCCCCGAGCCAGTAAAGATGCAGTGCTCTTAACCACTGCACAGGCTCTCCAGCTCCATGGACTTTGATACTTTTACGTTGGACTGTTTGTTTAAATTATGACATTAACTTCAGATCTTGGGAACAAGAAAGGAAAGGTTATCATTTAACAGTGATAGGTTTGTTTATCAAGTTGATAGATTGTAGTAGTTTTACTGTCAGCTTGATACAACCTACTATCACCTAAAAAGTAGCCTTGATCAGATCCACCTGTGGCCATGTCAGTGAGAGATTGACTTGCCTGATGATTGATGTGAGAGGGCCTGTCCCACTGTGGGCATCAGCCTCCTTATGCTGGTGGACGTTAGCTGTCTAAGAAAGCTGTCTGGAAAAGATTAATGGTGCAAGCCAGAGAGCAGTACTCCTCCACTCCTCCATGCTCTCTGCTTCCCTCCATGACCTCAGGTTCCTGCCTTGAGTTCCTGATCTGACTTCCCTTAGCCACAGACTGTTACCTGAAAGTACAAACTGAAATGAGCAATGGTTTTCGATCAGTGTTTAAACATAGCAACAGAAAACAAAACAGAGAGTATGTTTCCAGTGCCGTGAGATGTGGTCCCTGCTGTGTTCTCTTGCTTTTATTGTGAGCCATTTTTTAAAGTACAATTTATACCACACAGAAATTTGGGACTAACTGTACTCATCATGTGTTTTTCACTTTCATATCTTTTCATGTGAACTCCCTCCCTGGCTTCCCATTTATCTCCTTCCTACAAATGACTCTTCACTACAAAGAATTTTCTAGCTTAGGAAACCTCTTAACTTGTTACCACCATTCATTCCATTTTTGTAGATCTTCTGTCTTCCCTCTTAAACAATTCCAATAATTCAGCACATTTCTACTAAGAACCTACTATGGATGAAGAACCAGAAGCAGCATTACCAGGCCACAGAAGAAGACAATGCAGCCACTCCTGATGAGACCTAATTGACTAGGATCAGAGGGAAGGAAAAGAAGACCTCCCCTATCAGTGGACTTGGGAAGGGACATGCATGCAGAGGGTGGAGGAAGGGAGAGATTGGGACGGGAGGAGGGAGGGCACCACCGGGGGGATACCAAGTGAATAAAATGTAATTAATAAAGAATTTTAAAAAACATTAAAAAAAAAAAGAATGGCTGTTGCTTTAAGGATCTGATAGTGTTCTAAAACAAAAGATTAGAACTCTAAAATAGAATAGTTATCACCATTGCTGAAATACTCTCATTCTGTTCTCATACACACATACAGGCACATACAAACATACGCACTTGGGTAAATTCTGGGTGGTTTTCATCTTTATTCAAGTTTTTTTTTTTTTATCCCCAGAGAGGCTGACCTTGAGCCTAGACTAAGTTAGCTAGTGTTACATCTTAAATAACAAGTAAATCATCAAGATAATAAGTAATTAAGAAAGGGGTAGGGAGACTCAAGCAAGAATATGGGAATGGAATTGTATGAGTCACTGGAAACTTGTGTTTAGGAAGAGTTCTTAAAATCTAGCCTACATGGCAGGTATACTTGTTGGCATAGAGGAGACAGTCCTCAGAGGCTGAGTACCTAGAAAATTATCTGAATTGGTTTCTTGAATTGTCCCTAGGATTACAGGGAACCATTGAGTGAATGACAGCAAGTAACACTGCCATCTCAAAACAAAACAAAACAAACAAACAAACAAACAAAAGAACAAGGGATGAGATGATCAGGTGAAAAAAATGGCTGGCTACTCCAGCCCAAGCAGGACCCCTCCATTTATTTAATGCACACTGCACACCACAGGTAGTGAGGATTACTCTATGATGACTTCTGACTTCAGAGTATTCCAGCTAATGGGTATATGGATGATGTGACAAGATGGTACAGTAACATTTACAACCCTCTAAAGAAAGTATCAACTTACCAATTTTCCGGTCACACTCTGACCACCTTCATTCAACCAAAAGCCAGGGATCATGGCTGAGAAATAAGGTCCCCAGACGCCTGGTACAAAAATTGGATCTTTGCTGATCTGGAACAAACAAACAAACAAAACAACAATATGTGTGAAAACTGATGCTCAAGGATAGAGGGAGCTTTATTCTCCTATCATTGTTGCTTCTACCACCAGAGAAGTCAGCTTCATATTAAGGTTTTTTGTTTTTGTTTTTCTTAATGGCAGGGAAATCACTCTCTCCCAAGAATGGACATGGCTCTATCTGAGGACCCTTATTGATCAATTCATCCAGATGTCAATGCAGCAAAAGTGATGATTTTGGACAGGTGCTGACAAAGCTTCCATACTAGCTTCCCCTTTGTGACAGGAATAACTGGTCTTCATTCTCCCCCTCCAGCATCTATATAAGAAGACAGTTTAGATCAGCTCCATAAGGTCATCTACCCATAACTAGGAAGCCAAAATCTAAGGTGTCCTGATTCCTCCAAATGATCTGGCCAAAACAAAGCACAAGAGAGAAATTTATATCCTTTTCGGCCTGGCTTGATGAAAATAAAAGGCCAGCTTTGCATCCTTGGCAGCATGATTCCATGAGATCAAGCCACTCAAGGTCAGTTTTTCATCACCTAGGTTAGGTTGAAGTCTTGCTGATCACAACATGAGCTATTTTATGACAATAAACTTTCTCCTTAATTTGCTATATTGTGGTTTTGACATGTGGAGAAGTAGGGTGATGGGTTCTTAGAAGAAGGCTTAGCATAAAAGGACTAGCAGGAGTTAGCTAGACAATGGGAAATAGGCTCCCCATGAGCCAAGCCCAATGGGTGAGAGGTACTCTCAAGTTCAAGATTCTGTGATGCTATTGTAGCAGGCAATTGTAGTAATTTTGTGAAATGCCAGTGTGCAAAAGTGGAGCCAGGACAGGAGGAGCTGGGCCACATACTCACTCAGCTGCAACGTGCAAGCCTCTCGCCTACCCAGCAGAAATGGTGGCTGGAGGCAGATGCATGGCTACTGCATTGTTCCTGAGCGAGAGGGGAAGGGAGCGAGGCACTCAACTATCTCCTCCAGCATGTTTAAAGGAATAGGATCTATTCATTTATTTATCCAGCAAGTTATTTATTCAGCTTGAACTATGCTAAGCTCCTCAGATAAAAAAAGAAAACTGAGCAGCTGTAATTCTGGCCTCATTACCTTCCCTTTCTATCATTAGAATGGCAATGGACCTATAATCATCTCAATGGCACCTATTCTGGTTCCAAGAATGAGTTGACTACTCATTCTTCAAATCAGTAGGCCTTCTGACCGCCAAGTGTGAAGGAAGCAAAGAAAGTCAAAAAGAAGAAAGGGAAAGAACCTGTCAAGTCAGGGGACCATTATGGAGAGAGAGAGAGAGAGAGAGAGAGAGAGAGAGAGAGAGTTAATACCTAAAATAGAAACAATTTTAGTGTAGAAGAGACAAGTTTCTACAAGAAAAAAGTTCAGTTTACATGGTTATAATCATTTACACTGTTTCTCCAGATGTTTCCTGAATTCTATTGAGGCCCAGATGTGGAGCAGGTACTGGAGAAAAATGATAAAATCACAGCATTCATATTTTCATGAATCACACTGTTTCAAGAGGAGAAAGCCAGAGTGGCCACTCATTTAGGTAAGGACAGGACTTAAATTCCTTTAGAACTAAAATTCCTGGGTCATAAGAACTCAAATCCTTACAATGCTTCACTGAGACAACTGTTTACCTCAAGAGAAGCAGTAATCAAATTCTCACACAAATGTGGATTGCAAAGTGATGAGGGAGTGAAAGAAGCTGAGAGGAATTCCAAGAGTTCAAAAGTGAGGGACCCAATCTAGTCTAGGGTCAGGGAAAGTGTCTCAGAGGAGGATACATGTGAACCAAGAGGAAAGCCATGGGGTATTCACTCAGGTGGGCATGTCTGTGTGCTATCTGTGAAAGAGATGGGAAATACTCCAGCCACACCCAGCGCACACAAGCTGACACTCTGTTTTGTCACTCTGTCTTTTCCCAGTGAAGGTTTTATTCCATGCTAACCGTAGGTACTCCTGCTCTCAACAGACTCACAGAATTTGTTTGGGTAAGAAACTGCATATTCATAGCTACATAGGACCCATGGTTTCAAATGGTGAGTAGACACTCACCAAAGTCAAATCATCTCTTCTTGTGAACTCTTAATTCCATCTGATGCACTGGAGCAGAAAGGTTCTATAACTTGTGTATGGTCAAATAGCTGGAAAATTCCTGAGGTAGGATTTGGTCTAAGACAGTGTGGACCTCAGATACACCCTTAGATACACCCCCCCACCCCCACAGGTAGCTTAGGAAGGATATGCACTGCCCTAGTGAGGTGTTTTGTTTGTTTGTTTGTTTGTTTGTTTGTTTCCTCTGGTGTGATAAAACACCTAAGTCTTCCCTTGGAGAGGGAAGGGTTTATTTCTCTTTCATAAAGGGAAGTAAGGACAGGAAGCAGGAGGCATGTGCTGAAACAGAGGCCACAGAGGATCGTTGCTTACTGTCTTTCTCGTGGTTTGCTCACACTGCTTTCTTGTATCATCTGGGACTACATGCCTAAGGGTGGCAACAGCCATGGTGAGATGGACACTCGAACAACAATCACCAATCAATAAAATACCCTACAAACTCACCTGCAGGCCTATTTTCTTGAAAAAGTTTCCATCCCAGATGACCCTAACTTGTGTCAAGCTAACATAAGTACTAGCCAGCACATTCCCTGCCACCCACCCTAGACCCTCAATTTAAAGATGGTATTATGCTACTGAGGCAGGACTTCACTGCGAGATTGGCTCTGCTACTCACAAAGGTTCTATGGAGGCTCTATTTGGATTGGTCTTGGGAGATGGTTTGGGATGATTCAGTTTGTGATCTCTCCTTGGGCATAACACATGCTTCTCGTCAGAGATTCCCAGTAAAGTAAGGAAACAAAGTGTACTTCCCATCACATGCAGCCCTGTGTTCTTAGGGGAAAGAGCTACAGTTTGTTTTGAGGGAAAACACACATTTGTGTACTTACGTGTTCTTTAATCCTTCACAGTAAACATAAGTATTTGAAAATCTATTTTTTTAACAGCTCCTTCTATGCTGAATGCTATCTTGGCTTAGAGCTTGCTCTGTGAGAAGGAAGTGCATTGTACACATTGACAGGTGTCCCTACAAGATGCTACCTTCCCAGTCCTAATGATGCTGCTGGCAACAACACAGCAACTCAGACTGGGGACTTGGTACAGGCCTTACTTTGGTAAAAGTGACTCAGTTCTTATAACTCCGAGGATGACTCATCCATTATTTCTATTATATATGTGTGTAAACTGAGGCAGAAAGTGTTACATAACATGGGTCCAACATTATGAAACCAGAAAGTGGTCACCAAAAATCCTCTAAAACCATGGTTCTCACCTTCCTAATGCTGTGACCCTTTAATGCAGTTCCTCATGTTGTGGTGACCCCCAACCATAAAATTATTTTTGTTACTACTTCATAATTGTAATTTTGCTATTGTTGTGAATCATAATGGAAATACTTTTGATGACAGAGGTTTATCAAAGGGACTGTGACCCACAGTTTGAGAACTGCTACTCTGGAAGTTTTATACTTGCTTCTGACAAGTTAAGATCTTGTTCCAACATTACCATTGTTTCTTTGAATCCTTCCTATACATTTGAAGGGTAGAAAGTAGGGGATCTCCAAGCCAAAAGATTGCGTACTTAAAGTACACAATACCCCTTTGTCTTGAAGACAAGTTAGGATGTGTGTATATATGAGTGTGTATTTAAAATATACCCATATTTACATATTTCACATACACATTATTATTTAGTTCAAGCTGGCCTGTAAGTTAAGATAGTCCAGTCTCACAGCCTGTAATTGGCTATCTGAAATGTCAGGATCCTCCTGCTTCAGCCTCCCAAACACTGGGATTGCAGCATGGACTACATGCCTGGCTTGAGTTAGAAACTCTTCATTTCTAAAAGACTTTTAATACATTTTCCCTGATGCAGTAGTAAACAGAAGCAAGAGCATAGGCCAGGACAAAGACTCATCATGCTTATATTCCTCATTCTGCCAAATCCCAGAGAAATCCTCCTCCTCAAATTAGTCTCCCTGATTTCAAAATGGAAAGACTATTGTTAACCTCTACAAGAATGGAGGATACTTGTAAATGTTAAATTTTGTTACAAGACACAGACTCTCCTTGTTAAACCCCAAATCAATGTTAGTCCTCTTTGAACTGAGGCCTGTGTGATGATGGAATAGCAGGAGACAAACCGCAAAACCACCACAAAGGTGCTCTTCTTTTACTCAGTATTATTAATAATGATACTGAAAATGAGATGAGAGCAAAACAGTTTATTTTCAAATGTTAGAGACCTGGAAAGCTTGGTATTATGTCATGTGTCCAAAACAAGAATCAAAATGAACTCAAGAAAACTAGAGCACTAAAGCAAAATTCAATATCAGGTAATATTTATTTAATGATAAATACAGTTAGCTTTCTGGGGAGATCTTTCTTTCTTTCTTTCTTTCTTTCTTTCTTTCTTTCTTTCTTTCTTTCT
>NW_026594418.1:518396-656627 GCF_907164565.1 Psammomys obesus
TCTTTCTTTCTTTCTTTCTTTCTTTCTTTCTTTCTTTCTTTCTTTCTCTCACTTAGAAGACTGGCAATATTTTCTTGCACAACCTAGGTGCAGACACAAGGGCATTAATTTTAGTATCAGTGTTAACACTGAACTTAAACATTTTATAGATGCCTTAATCATGTGCTCTATATTAAAATACAAAATGCCCACTAAACTTCTGATTGTGTACTATATTACCAAACAATATTTATGACAGTCTCAGAGAGGTATAATTCTATTACTATGTCTAAGCTCATAAATGAAATCTAAGCCGAGCAGGTCAAATAGTTACAAGAGAGATCACTTCAGTGCTTGTTAGAAACTCTCCACCTATTTCCTTCTCTCAACACTATACCCTTCACTATAAGATGCCTGGAGCAGAGATGCTTTTCTCTTTGAGGTTTTCTAAGATTCCACAAAGTTGAGTCATTCTGCCCCAGCTGGTCAACCGGAACATGCCAGTGCGATATTTCCATAGACTATGCCCTCATGTGGCCTGGAGAGTATGGGACTGCATCAGTTTGTCCCTTAGGACTTCTCCAAGTTTCTACTTATTCTGTCACTCAACTACTTTGCTACCAAGATTACTGGAAGGTCTTTAAAAAAAAAACCTGTTAACTTTATAGGCTGTATTTAATGGCTGCTATCTCAGACTATTATATCTCAGACATTATCTGGGTAAGACTTTAGCAAATATTTATTGGGTACATACTGAATTAGACTATTGTTTAAAACATGAAAAGCTGGGCTTCAAAGTAATGCTCTGTCTGAGTCCTGTTCTCAAGAAGATTAAAGTTTACTGGAAGCTGTAGGTTCAGGATAGGCTGGGCGTGGTGAACACTTGAGAGTATACATGTTTATCTAGACTTTCAGTTTCTCTGTGAGTATGTCAAATCAAACACACTGAACATAATTACAACCCAAGATGCACAGGGTACATAAGCAGACTCCAACAGGATCAGAAATGCAGGCTGAGGTCAGAAGCCACATCCCAAGGGTTCTTGCCTCTAGTCATGTCTGCTCAAAGTTACACGGATGTCACTGGCCCACTTTCATCTCAGGCTATGTGCCTATTGGCTGGGTTACCCTCCAAGACAAAGCCCAGATGTCTGATGATAACTTTGAGGGAGAGGTGACTGTCTGGGAGCAGGGGGCTACCACAGCTCCCTCTGTTCTTTCCCAGTCCATCACCCTGAGGCTGGTCTGGCCTAAACCTCTGGCAGGACAGGAGGCAGGCTCCAGGCGCCAGCAGTCCTGGGAGGGAACAGGAGGCTTTCCTTGGACTGTCTGCCGCCAGGTTGGGATTTTTGGAGCGCAGCAGCAAGCGTGTGTGGGACTGGCTATTTCCATGGTCATCTCTTCTTCCAAATGGATGGTGTTATCGTCTTGCCAGAGAAAAAGCATTTATACATCTATTTCTGTCAAGTCTCTGATGACTGATTAAGACACATACACACACATAGAAAAAGAGCCAGAGAAATGTGTATTAACAGAGACTCTTCGCGGTCACCTTTTGGTTTGCCCTGCTGGGGCTGAACTATAATGAGCCGCTAGTGTGCCTGTCTCTCCTAGGAACCAGTTAAGATAAAAGCATTTGCTATCTTCAAGGCAGTGAGCATGATAGTGTAATGTGAGCATGGGCTTTGGAGCTAGATAAACAATTACAGACAATTCTGACTAGGCCACTGGCTGGCCATGTGATTCTGTGTCTTTCTGAGGCTCAGTTCCTTCACCCGTAGGTGGGGATAATCATCAACAGGAAACAAGTCCAAGACCTATGTGGTACAGTGTGTACAACGATGCTGTGATACACGAGGCTCTTAAATCATCAAGCAGCAGATGGTTTAATTCTACTCCTTCTTGAGAGAGTGGAAAACACAGAGTTCTGAAATGGCCTCAGGCCCATGATCAGTCTGTCTTTTTGCCAAGTCCCTCCTCCTCTCTATGATCTTCTCCCCTGTGCCTTTCATGACCCACCTCTCCCCGAGTACATCCGTTCCAGTGAGAGGAGTGACAATTTGTGTGCTGTACAGTGACACATATTTACCTTCAACTCAAACCCTGCTCCTGGGTTCCTCACTAATTATGCGACTTGCCTGTCCAATTGGTCTGTCCAAAAGAGAATCTGCTACCCTTTCTTTCCGGGCTATTCTTGTTCTTGGTCTTTTTCTCAAGATTCCAATCTTGACTTGCTCACTTTTCATTTGTCCACAGTAGGTCATTCTGTTCCTCTGTCTGCTCTCTTCTCAAGCACAGTCCGTTCTCCACTGCTGCTGCTTTGGTATTATCCCCCACGTCTTGTTTGCACTGCTTTAGTGATTAAACTGATTTTCCTGTCTCAGTTATTTTTCTCCCCTTGTCTGTCCTCTCCACCCCTACTCAACCCAAATTCTGTATTTCTAGCAAGTGACCTTTCTGCAAGAAAACCCAAATTGTATTATTACTTAATATTGATCCATGACAGATGACATACTTTCTGAGCTGGCTTTTCCCTATTTGTCTGACTTAATCCCAATATTATTGTTTCCTAATTCTCATCCCTATCATTTTTAAGTTTATCATAGACTAAGCCCTGGATTTATTGAACAACTTTACATTTCCCCAAGTGAGCCATCTTCTTTCTCATCTCTTACTCTTTATAATTTCCTCTAGACTAAAAGGCTATATGTGCTCTTAAAACTCAGAACAGGGGCTTTGGAGATGGCTCAGAGTTTAAGAACAATTCCTTCTCTTTTAGAGGACACAAGTTTATTTCCTAGCACACATGTGGGATGCCTCAAAACTGCCTGCAAATCCAACTAAAAGATTCCAACAATCTCTTCTGAACTCCACCTGTACTCAGATACAGCTACCCACAGCCACGTACACATAATTAGAAATAAAGACTCAGGTCAATATTATCACCTCTGGTCTACCACCTTCAAGCACGGATTTCCTCCCTAATAATCCATGGGGTGTTCTTGCTCGTATCTTCCCTTAACTCTGCATTTCTTATACTGTAGGTTATTATATGTATAAGTGTACATATCTATGAATACCTTAAAAAACATTGCAAATTAAATGGCTACACAAATTCAGGACATGGCTATTATTTCAATAGCATGGCAATGCCCCTGAAATTCAGAACAGTGATAGATGATAAAATGTGTCCAATGGTTGAAGGAGGGCATAGCTCAGCAGTATAACAATTGCCTAGCATATACCAGAGTCTGAATGAGCTCCAAAGCGCCAGGGCAGGGTAAGAAAAAAATGTCCAATACCATTCACGCAAAAGCTGGATCATAAAGCCCCAGTTTGCAAAGTCTTTTGTGCAGAGGGTTCAAAAGAATTATAATCCTCCAATGAAGTGTTTGCCCTTCCTAGAAACCCAATCTCTTTACTTTATCTGAACAAAAGAAGTATATATGAAGTCTGTCCGAACTGATCTCCCAGGCCTAGCAGTGTGAGCATGCAGGGATGTACTGAAAATGTCTGTCATCCCACTGTCCTTGGGTTTGGGATGGGGGGCAATGTTGCCTGTGATGTTCTGAATTCCTTGTAAAGTTGGACTCCTTAAGCGCTGCATTCCTCATTCTCTATCACTTCAAGACCCGCATGTAATCACAGTAGAAGTTTAATCCATATGTTTCTCATTCACTTGTACTTCACACACACAGAGCTGCATTACACGACACACTGAATAGCCAACTCTGAAGCCATCCAAATGTTTACTCAAGTCTCATCTGGCTGCAAAGGAGAAGCCATAGTGACCTCCTGCATACAAATTCCTATCTGGCTCTCATGAGCTCAGACTGGTTTTCAGCTTTGAAACCTCTGAGATGTGACTCTAAAGAAACAAAATCTTTCATGCATCTTTTCCACAACCCAAACACACTGTGGTGAGTAGAGAGTCATGGAGCTCTTCTGTGGATCCAGAAAGGAGGGCAGTACAGGAGAAGGAGAAAGAACTGAGGGAAAAAAGGTAGGATGCTTTGTCTTTGCCAGATGGAGTTTTAGCTCTTCTGCTTCAACATCAAGTGGCCAGGTGGCCCTCCTCTTCATGAAATTCCCCAAGAGTGAGCATAGTACTGGGGTTCACAAATACAGAGAGACCAACGCCCTTTTATTTTCAGTTAACTGTTAGGAGAAACAGCTGTCTCATGCAAACTGTAGGTTAGGGTAGAAGGATGCCTGGGCAGTCTCCCAGCTGGAACCGATCAGAAAATGGCAATAGAGAAGGATTACATGCCTATTCCCTGGCCACATATGTAGCGCTCTAATACATGGGTTTCTGTCATACATATCCTTACATGTGATCACCAAACTGTGAATACTTTCAAACTGTCTTCCAGTTTCTCTTGTACTTATGGTTTTGATTTTTGTTTTTTGTTTTTGTTTTTGTTTTTTTCTGTAATTCCAGTGTCTGACTTTAGACACCACCTCCTGGGGATAACCACTCACTTATTTTGTTCTAGCATTCAGTGTTCTGTTTTAACTTTCTGTGGGATTATTTTGTTCTTAGGATCTTCACCTGAAAGAAAGGACCCGTCTTACAAATGTACAAGGGTGAAGTGTGGTACTGTTTGGTATAGGATGCCTGGTTCATTCGGTGACCTAGGGAACTGTAGGTGTGTTGTATCACCAACATGCAGTTCAAGGTAAACTTCCTATTTATGAACTGGGATTCATGTGAAAGCTTAACTTGCAAACTAAGGCCTTGTCCTGTCTAGAGGAGAATTCTCAAGTGATGTGCAGTGTCGGCACCAGCTGGAGAGAGGAGAGCAGGACCACACAGGTGGCTCTGGCGTTACCTGTCTATGCCTCACAGAGTGAGTATAGGGGGGCTTCTCCCCATTAATAGCATATTGTGTAAAGGCAAAGAGAACCTTGGTTGATTTTTTACAAGGCATCTTTTTATGATACAAGGTCTCTGTAGACTTGGCTGGCCTAGAATTCACTAAGTACATCAGGTTAGTCTTGAGTTCATAAAACCCACCTGCCTCTGCTTCCAATTCCTTAAATCTTTTCTTTCTTTTTTTTTTTTTCTGTAGTAATGGCCTCTAACTGTTACAAAGAGCAATTTCCTTGATAATGGATGAGGGGTACAAAGATAAGGGGTAATAGATAAGGGGTACCCCTTATCTAGGGCTACAAAGACAAGGAATTAGGGTGCAATTAGGAATTATGCTGGTTTAGTAAAGTGGTGGTTGCAGATTCTCTGTGATCCATGACTTCACTAGCCCTGGGTAGGTGGCCAGGTTTCTAGTACCAGGCATGTATACATGTACACATGCACACACACACACACACACACACACACACACACATATGTATACTTACATACATGCATATATATGTGTGTATACATATATATAGAGAGAAACAACAGTTAATGAAAACAGAGGCTACGAATTTTAAAGACAGCAAGGAAGGACATATGGGGGTAGAAGGAAAAAGAGGAAGAGGAAATTGATATAATTATACTACATTACCCCCCAAATAAATGAAATTTTTAAAAAGTCACCATCTCTGAGCTCAGGCATCAGCTATTGTCTTTTAGACATATTCCCTCAAACAACTCACTCTGTGTTCCACATTTGGCTCAGAGGTGTTCAGGGCATCCATATAAATCTAGACATGAAGAATTCTGCTCTTTAGAACTCTTCCTCTAGTTCTGGCCTAACATAGAGGGTGAGGTCAAAATGGCTAGGCAAGGAGAACTAAAAGCTATTTAGATGTGGTAGCTCCCTTTGTGATTGAAAAGTGTTATGAAGAAAAGTGTTTGCCAAACAAAGCTGAGACACCAGAGCGAGGTTCAGTATGTTTATCTCCAGACCCAGGTAAATCCGAGTATGTCATACTCAGTTTTGATAAGAAAGAAAAAAAAAGTTTCAGAGATTTAACTCTCAGGTTCCAACCTAATGTGTGTTACAACTAAGACCAAACCAGGATTTAACCAAATCTGACTCAAGGTCATTCTCTTCTGAAACCATTTGTTTGATTTTTTTTTCCCCAGTGGCAAAAACAAGAGTCAAAGATAGAGCAGACTGACATCAGCTACGTCTCTCTCAGCTCTTCTGAGCCATGAATAGATATATACCCTGTCAATTCAATATAGTTGTGGAATATCCTGTATCAGAAAGAGTGTGTAGGGTCAGAGGGGGCATTATCAAACAATCCCTGTTACCTCCTCCCTCTTCTCTAAGGTCAACAGCTGTGCTTTGAGGTTAAGTGATTCCCTGTTTAAAGAACTGTAAGTTGTTTCATATTTGAGTTCTTACGAAAAAGAGATGGCTTGTAACACTGAGGCAGGAAGACTCAAAGGAGAAAGGGCATTGAGAGAAAGTTTATCTGGGGGTGCTCAACCCCAGTCTGTACACGAGAAAATAAAAAAAAAAAACCTACTAATATGTAAAGTATGCAAACACTGTAGAACAATCAGAAACAAATGAAATGTTGGCTGCAGAGTAACAGGATTCAGCTGTGGGCAATGGCCAGGAGGCAGCTTTTGTTATGAATAGATCATCTGGATGGGAAGCAGGCCTGGTTTCAACCCTTGGAGTAGGTCTTTTGGGTATGAGAAAGTACTGGGACCCATCTGGTCTTCCTTAGGAGAAAAGAGAAGAGAAGAAAACAACTGTCAGTAAAATATATGGCATGGTACTGCACAGTCCGCTGAGGGTGGCTTAAATGGAAACTGTACGTTATTAATTTGCATTCAGTTTGCAAAGCAACGACAATGATAATTGCCCCTATTTTTTTTTAAATAAAAAAGCCTAACAAATGCACACAGTGGGAGTCGAGAGAGGGAGCCCACCATTTGCCAAGCAGTTATTACATGCGAATGCATTTTTATTGGTAATCTCCGTGGTGATCCTGGCATTTCCTAGTTTGCTAACAAGGACCTTGGTTCTTGGAGCTCAACACCTTCCCGTGGCCACACAGATGTGGTGTGGCAGGATGGAGATTCAATCTGGAGCTTCACATCTTCCTGTTTTAAGTGACCACCTTTGAGCAATTTAGAAACCTTGGAATCAAAAGTAGCTGGGGCTCTCAAAGAGTAGAATGAGCCATTCTTCTTCCTAGACTTTATCATTTCCAGGAAAGTAGGTTTCCAGGGAAGGGCTATGGAACCCCTGCAAGCATGAGGGCCTTGTCAGAAAAACTGTCTATGAATGAGCAAAGCTTACTTTAGGAGACTGTAGACTTTCCCTCTTTCTGCATTCACTAGGCGACACAGATAAGAAACTGGTCTGGCTTTCACACTTGTGAATTTGAGAGAACTCATAATGCCCTCTGAATTTTCTATAGGCTGACTTGCCATTGGACTAGCAATTTTGAGAACCTGGCTCTCACCTTAAGGGCAGATGCAAGGAGCAGGAGCCATTTTCTGTTTTCCTGCTTGGCTCATGAGATAGTAAAGTGACCAAGCATAGAGCCCTGGCAAGATGGAACAGCCTTCCATGTGAAGAACTCAGAATGGGAAGCTAAATACTAAGATGGAGACTGTGCCCTTAGCCCACAGTACAGAAGAAGAACATCTTGGTCCCTCTTAGGAGTAACAGTTCTGTGTAGCACAATGGAGGCAGGGTAGAATAGAAAGTCACTATGCACTGTTCTTTTTCATCTCTTCAGGCTTCAGAACAATCTTGCTTTGCCATGTGCTCAGTATTTGGCTTTCTTATTCTTTATTATGTTACTAGGAAATATTTAATCCACATTTCTGTCTGAGTTCAAAGTACAGACTAGTCTAGTTAATCCTGGTAAGATGCAAACAAAAAGGTGTCTCTAGGAGGGAGGGAGGGAGTAGCTGAAGATGGAAGTAGGTTTGGGTGGAAGAAATCTGGGTCTCATTTCTTATGCTGGACCACAAAGACAGCTCAGTTTTCAATTTGTGTCTCTAATGGGTTGATGTAAGAAGATAACTGATGTTTACACTCAAGGCATTTGTATTAATTGATGCTCCCTACTCATCCCAGGGGGCTTTACATAACAGCTGCCTCCTAGGGTTTCAGGGCCATTAACTGAGATCTTATATGCAAAGCAACTGTCTTGGTTTCTAAAAGAACAGTTGCAGTTGCATAATAAGAAGCAGGAAAGTACCAGAAGAACCCGGAGCATGTTTAAACTCAACTCTGCCTAGAGCAGAGACACTCCACAGGTATGCAGTAAGCGTTCCACTGAGCACCCAAGAGCCTTTCAGACATTGGGGGGAACAGATGAAAAACATATTGGCCTTGTCCAACTTCTCGATGGAGTTGGGATGTCTGACAATCAATCCCCCCCCCCCCCCCCGCCGCCAATGACATTACATTCTGGTGAGTACCACAACAGAGGTTTAAATTCTTAGGACACCATAATGAACAAGACACCATATTCTGGCTGCAATACAGGCAAAATATAAGAAAATTCACTATGTAGTCACATGAGTCTCAGGGTCCCAGGTCATGGGCAATGGAGCAGGATATACGTCCAATGTCACTCCTTAGAGCAAAAGAACAGGCAGACGGCAGACTCTGGAGGCTGCTGAACAGTACTGAAACAAGTGCCATTTTCTTTTTTGTTTGGTTTTTGAATAGAGAAATAATATTCTCTATTTGAAATATTCTCATTTTGGCAACTTTACAGTTAGAAGTCTGTAAGTCTACGGCTGACATTCACCTGAGTCTGTATAAGGCATGATCCTGCTGCTGCCTGGCAGTTTTGGGGTCACAGGCTGTGTAAGCTCCTCCTTGGCCCTGCAGAGGTTCTGAGCAACTGCACAGAGTGGTAGTACGTGTGCTTTCTTCTCTTGCTGAGTTGAAACAAAAGATACTTGGTCTGAAATAAGTTTTTTTCAGAAGCTCCCTCACTGCCTTACCTTATTCTGTACATCATTTCCCCCAAATTTTCCTTTTCCCCATCATTTTTTAAAATAAACAATTTATTATTAATAATTAGTGTGTGCGTATGTGTATTTGTGTAGGTTCCTATGGAGGCCCTAGAATGTGTTGGGTCCTTGAGAACAGGAGGTATAAGCAGTTTCAAGCTGCCAGACATGGATTCTGGGAGCTGAAATTGGGTCCTTCAAAAAGCCGCAAGTGCTCTTAACTTGAGCCACCTATCCAGCTTCTTTCCCATCACCCTTTGCCACTTCATGCATTGAGATACTAAACCTGAGTTGATCTTGGCTTTTAAATTCTATGACCAACTCAAGCACAAAGCCAACCCTTCAATGGCTACGTCAAAGGGAAAGGGACCAAGACCAGTCCTTCAAACCTGCTGGTACTCAGATTCAGTTTTCACTTGGCTAAACTTTTCATCTTTCACCTGATTCATGACATATCTTATCTTGGGGACTTCATTTAGATTTAAACACTCCTTGGGATAGGCACCAAACTTTCTACATTGGGTACTATAACAGAAATACTACATGAAATACCATTTGAAAAGAAAGGAACATACACAAATTAGAGCCACCATAAAGTACTGAAAATTATTATGGTATTCTTGCACTGCCTGCTTTATAATAACTAGCCTTCTTCACCTATTTCCACAGAAGAATATCTACCAGCATCCTTCTTGGGCATCCAACTCTGTCTTTAAGAAGGCCAACTTAAGCTTGCTTGCTACATTCAACCCCTTTCCTATGAATACCAAAATCTGGAAACTTTTTATCACATACTATACAATTATTTATGAGCACAAAGTCTTAATTCAGAATAATCAGTTTTAATACTTCAGGTGAACACATATAAATTAAGACTACAGCATGAGATGAACAGCCAAGTTTAAGGAGAGAATGAAACAAGCAATTATTCCATTAAAGAGAATATTTTATTTCTTCCCTGATTAAATCATCTTTAACCACCTGGCTTCAGTTCAGACAGAGTTCAGAATCTTTATCAGTTAAGTCTAATAGCTGGCTGGCAGCAGAGTGTTGCTTGATTGACTCATTCATTCATCCCTTCATGTCACATGACTTGCTGGCCATGCCAGAGGCTGGACGGAGGTATGAACAGTATCATGATTGGCTCAAGTTGTTGAATAGGGGATAACAAAAGAACTGGATTTCAGCTTACTTTGCAAAAAGCATTTCCTAGCTTTCAACAAGTAATTATTAAGTTCCTTCCTTCCATCCCTTCATTCATTCATTCATTCATTCATTCATTCATTCATTCATTCATTCAATATCAAATGCCTAATTAAGTGCTAAGGTTCTATGCTGGACACTGGGGATGAAGGAGTCACCAGTGCCTTGCCTAGAGAGGTTGAGTGTACATGAAAGAGCCCTGCAGCAACAGAATGCTGTTTTCCAGAAGGACCTTCAGTGTGGTTTAAGCATGGCCTACTGATCATCTGCTCTAAGCATTACAGAAATCATTTCAATTCATAAAATACATACAAATCTTCATATAATCTCTCATCACTGAAGAAATGTTAAGTATAGTATATCTTAGGTAAGAATACTTTTATGAAAATAAAGGTCAAATAATGGCAGAGGTCACAGAAACTAGACAAAAGTCCACAAGAAGAAGAAAGATAGTGCCAGAGTGATGGTTTAGCTGTGAAGAATACCTATTGCTCTTGCAGAGGACGCAAGTTTGGTTCCCAACACCCATGTCCAAAGGTTCACAAAATTCTGTAACTTCAGCTCCAGGGGATCCAATGCCCTCTTCTGGCCTGTGCAGGCACCTGCACACATGTGGCATACACTGACAAGTCACATACATATATACACATCAGTAAAAATAATAAAAATAAACTTAAAGGAAGAGACAAACTTTATAAGGCTAAACAACTCCCACTGTTGTCTTCAGCTAGACTGTACTTTTCCTAACCCAAATGGCAGAGACAAAATTGTTTCACCAAAGCCTTCACAGGTGAGCCAGACCACACCTGCCTCTGGAGTTAACCTATAATTGTTAGCTAAAAGAAAGGAAAAACAAGACTTGTAAATGTGGTTAAGATGCTTAAAGGGGCAGATATTCCTAAACAAATATGGAGGGGCATCCTAAATACAGCCATAACTGATCTTAGTAGAGGGGCTGAAGGGCGGAAGAACAGATGATACCCGTGGAAGCTAAGGTCAAGTGGTAGAGTGACAAGCCAAGGAACACATGAACAACACTGAACAAGGGAGGGAAACCTCCGAGGGCGCACAGCCCTATCGCTACTTGATTTCTGCTGAGGGAAACTGATTTTGATTTGCATTCTGCAGAAATACTAAAGTGTATGTGTGTGTATGTGTATACATGCTTATTTAAGCCATGAGGTTTGTGACAATTTGTTATATTAACAACCTCAGTTTTCTTGCTCCCAGTCCTATAAGAAAAATATAAGTTGTACAGTGATTCTTATTGGGGAAAAAGCTTGAGTTGTTCAAATTATATAATACTACTCCATGCAGTAAATTCTAAAACAAGTTCTCAAATGGAATTTTGAATGGGGCGCAAGAAGTGACACATCAGCTTACCAAGACAGTTATGGTAAACAAGGCCTGACCTGCGCATGGCTTCCTCATCCCTTCTTACTCCTGTTTTGTTCCACCTTCCTCTCTCCCTTCTTTCCTTTCTGATTTTTAAAAACACTTCACTCAACAGTGAGTTCACAAAAGAAAATGGGTAAAACTGTACGAGGAATTTCTCTATGTCCTTCATTCAGATATTCCCAATGTACATATGTTGTTTATGTTACACAGGTATGTGGGTAGGCACATACTAGTGCACAAATCTAAAAACTGTACTTTTAAATTTTTTTTCTACAACATTTCAGAGTGAGTTGCAGGTGTAAGGCTCATTCTTTTTTTTTAAATTTAAGTAATTTATTTATTACAATTTATTCACTTTGTATAAAGCTCGTTCTTACATGAACACTTCGGTGTAAAGTTTAGAAATGCAGGGTATTTTTGCATATAAACACATACAATTATCTGGTCAGAAACAAAGCCCTGGTGCAATTCTATGACCTAATACACAAACCTTATTAAAGTCATACCAATTATCCCACTAAATGCTCTTTATTGATTGTAGCCATAAAGAACAAAGAGGCATGTCTGGTAGACACAGCATGGGCTCTTCTTTTGCTTCCTTGGCAGCCATCACTCTAAAACCCTTTCTGAATTTCACTTTATCTTTTTTGATCCTGGTATTTTTACAGTGAAAAGGCACAATAATTTTCTTAAAGGCTCCCTCATTTGGGCTTCTATCATATCCTCTTCGTTACACTCAGGTTAGGCATTAGAGTAGAATGACGACCAAAGTAGAATTGTGTTTACATGGCTGCTTTTTGGGAAGATCTTTGTTAAGAGGCAAGGGCCAAACTCATAAAATTTCCCATTAAAAAAAAAAAAAAAGTAGTGTTATGAGAAAAATCTGTCTCTCGTAAGTTCAGTCTGCCCAGGAAAAGCCAAGTACTCCACTGCCCTCTCTCATTTCTGCTTTTGTCAGGTCACAGAGGCTGGGCTGCTGCAGCAAAGGAGCCTGTACTGCATCCGCTGTCTAACCACACCGACGTGGTTAAAGAAGTGCATCTGTTCTCTAACCAAACTGCATCTACTGCATCCGCTTGCTAACCACAGTGACTCTACTGTATCTGTTCTCCAACCAAGCTGCCTCTGCTGCAGCCTCTCCAACCAAGCTGCCTCTACGGCATCTGTTCTCTTACCAAGCTGCCTCTACTGCAATCTCTCTGACCATATTGTTTTTGCTACTGTGAGGATCTACACACCTCAAGTGTCTCCCACCACACGCTCAGACGTACAACCTTGACATCCTCTCACTCTAACTCCCAATATCCTCTACTTAGCCGCTTAGCATTGACTTAGGCATCTCTTCAATGTGCTCTGCAAACTGCAACTGTGTACATGCTTGGCAAGCCCAACAGTCATCCCCTGCGCTTAACGTCTTTACAAAGCTGATCACAAGCCTTCACAAGCTGCTCACAGTCCCCCTCCATTCTGCTCCACTGCTTCTCTAGCTTGCTCATTTCAGCCTGCCCTCTAACCCTACACCAATGCTTCCTACGTCCCCTGACATCTGCTGCTGCACTGACTATTTTCTCTCCATTATCAGCTACTACCACACACCCCCATCCCACTCACCACTGGATTATGCTTAGCCCCCAAGTTCAAACACCGCTGCCTTTTTAAAGTCTTCTCCACAGCACTACCAGGCACATGGCTCTATGCCATATGGTGGGTTCTGTCAGCATGGCTACAGCACACATATCATACAAAGAAGAGGAAATACAATGTATAAGACATCTTACAAACTGATAAGTGCTTCTGCGTTCTTCACCAGCAAATTGGCAGGTCCACTAGATCACTCCTGAACGCATTTATTGCCTTCATACCAAGCACCCTCAACAAATATAATTCACCAAGGCTTGAATATCTGTGGCAATTATCCCTTTGTCTTCCTAGGCCCAGCACAAATTCCTAAGTTGTATCATCTGTTTTTAGTTCTTTTAGAATTTCTATGGCTGTAATAATTCTGAATCTATTTCTTTCTTTTCTTCTTTATGTTACTTAATGATTATTTCGCTTCTCCATCATATGCTCCTGTAGCTTCTTCCTTAGACGGGTACATGAACATATGAACATAGTAGTTTAATTATGTATTTTCTACTAATAGAAATGTGGGGAGGGGATATTGTGATATTAGGTTCTGTATGTATATTGGTACACATGTAATGATTTTCCCAGTATTTTACTTCATCATGGAATAAGTAGAAGGCTGGGCACATGCATACTTAAATGTTTTTTTTATGTGATTATGCAATTTATACTTCCTCTGGAGGGTATGGAAGCAGCATAGTTCTCCCAGTTTAGAACTATGCATCTCTAGATGTTGGCTTGGCATCCATGTCTTCCATTGGAATGTAACTGACTCCAGTTCTACTGCCTGGCTCACAGTAGGTGCTGAACGAAAGAAGGCACACTGGGATGCTAAGGCATTCTATATTTGAACACAGGTCTGCCTATGTAATCACAAACCTATGTTCTTTTTCTTTTCTATCACATTTTCCTTATCTACAAAAAATGATGATCACTTGTATGCTATTAATTACTTCCCAGTGTAATAGGAGTGATCAAATGAAATTATGGGCATTGAAGTAACAAAGAAAAGTATATTAATAGTTACCAGTTTTCTCTATTTTGCACCTGGACCAGAGGTCCTGGGCTGGAGTATATGAGAGAGGTCTATCAATGTGAAATGCTGCATGCATGTATGTGGATTGATATGACTTTGTGAAGGGAAGTGAGGTTTCAAATATCACTACAATGAGAACAAGAGCCACCAATTAATGTTACTTAGTCCAAACTGCACCTGGGTCCCCAAATCACTCACCAACACAAAAGAAGCTTGCTGAAGTCCTGATCAAAACAAGCCTTTTTAAGTGCTTTGAATCTGTGGCATGGTCTTTTAACTGTTCTCAGCCTCAAAGAAGAGCTGGGCAAAAAGCTGGATTAAGTACTGTCTTCCACTCAGCAAGGCGGGTTCAAAAGTAAAGGGCAGCTTTCTTATTTACATGGAAAGATCTTGGGCTTTGTGGCTTCCTGTTATGCCCTGGTGCATCTGTACTTTGGTTTCTGGGTTTGTCTTTAGAGAGATACAAACAGGTTCTCTTGCTATTCAAGAGAACATAAAAATTCCACAGTCTGTAATTGCTAGCAGATTTTACCAGATAATCTGTCATGACTCCTCAGAACAGCTGGACCTAAGCCTACCAAAGGACATCTTTGAAAGGATGGAGTTGTAAGGGACACCTGTAGTGTGTCCTAAACCCATCAGGAATGGGCTCTCCAGCTTGATAGTATTCATATTTAATTAATTTTACATTCATTTATTTTACTTTTATAGCCTTCTAACATATATCTAGGCTCTCATCTGTGTAAAAATTTCTTTGCTAGAGACTGAAGAAGAAAAAAAAACAGTTGTGGAAAGATGCAGTTGTTCTCTGATGACATTTGCTGCAGGCCTTTTTAAATCTCCCATTAGAACAGCCTGTGTACACATTACAATTATAGATTCTGTGGCTCGTGGCACGGCTCCCTGGTAGAGCACATGCTGACCATACACAAAGCCCTCGGTATTAGCCTGTCACTAATAAGTAAATAAATAAAATAAAAGTAAAACGAAGTGACAGATTCCTATCTACTGCTTCCCAGAAGTCCTTACTAAATCAGCCCTCATGGTCGGGGCTGGAGCTTCTCGGGTCTGTTTTGTACACATTAGCTGAGCTGCACTGGCTTACAGCTCAGTGGAAAAGTTAAGGTACCAAACAGTGACATGTAACCCAGAGTCCTTCTTGTAACAAACCAGACTCTGACCAGCTGTAGGAGCCTTGAAATCTGAGCAAACAAGGAAGAAGCAACTAAGGATGGCATGGAAATAGCTTAGGGGTTTGCCTAGATGGGCACCCAAGAGGTTACCCTTCCGCTTATGAGCTGGGGAACATTTGAGTAAATTGTTCAGTTCCTTTGGAAAGAAGAAAGGAATAAAAGGAAAGAAAACATCACCTGTTCTGACTGCTGTTCTGCATTCTGTGCGTTGAATTTTGCAAACATTTCACACACTCAAAAGCACTGAGAAAAAGTTCTTTCTTTATAAGAAGAAACCCCACAAACAAGAATAGCTGAACGACCACCAGGAACATGTCCACTCTTCATCACTGGAGCTTTGCTCACTTGGGAAACAAAGGTGAGACCCCAGTGAGTTTGAGGCTAACCTGGACTACATACAGAGTTCCAGGTTAACTAGGGCTATACAGTGAGAATCTGTCTCAACAACAAAAATAATAACAATAAAATGCATGAACCTAGGTACCCTTTAAAAATATTTTTCTTTTTTAGATCTAGATTTTGCATTCTTAAATTTGTGATTTGATATTTATTATCCATTTCATTAGAAATAGAAATTATCATTTATTAACGTATGCCTTTGGTTTTTGATATTTAAGCCATGTGTTAAATTTTTCACATGCCCCAAGGACAAACCACTGAAGTAGACTATTGCCCAACTGTTTAAGGGGTTCAGGCTTGTTGTGAAGACACGGAATGAGAAATATTATACCTGAGCTCTGCTGGACCATGGGGTTGCAGAGCCAACTAAGGATGGTACAAGAAGAGAAAAAAAAAAACCTTCATGGAGCTGTGCAAGAACTCTTAGGAAAATACCAACCAGTGTTGTGAAACTGGAGTTCCTGTGTTATGGTTTTAGCTCAGTTTTTCCTCTTCCTATATCTCAGAGCTTTCTAACTTTCATTTCCTTCATCTGAACACTGGCCTCACAATATAATCATGATTACATTTGCTAGGGTAAGTGCTTAAAATGTGTGCAATATGAAGTTGGCAAGTGGTTAAAGTATGTTCCCTTTTTAGGAAAAGTAAATGTAGTCTAGTATACTTATTCCATCTACAAAACTACAGATACCAAAGGTATATAATAATTTATTTGGTATTATGTAACAATAACTAAAAAACAAACAAACAACCCCTCCCCCCAAAAAAACCTAGTGGTTCTTTATGTATCTGGCCCAATGAATTTTGGTAAAAAAAAAAAACAAAAAAAAAACTGGATATACCTGGTAGAAAACAGAATTAAAGATGTGGGATACCAGGGATGAATGAAAGTTACAAAGGGACTAGACCACAGGATCTGCTATGCTCAGCTAGGATTCAGAATTGTGCTGGGATTTCTGGGGAGAGTGAAGCCATTTGTATTTAGTATTCATGGCCCCTTCTTTATGAGCTCATCACATTGCAATTCTGCATATCACAGAAAAATAAATTCTTGTACAAAGTGCATGCTTGGTCCCTTTGTGGGTTACCCTTCCTTCTCAGGGGCTTATGATCAACTTTAGAAACCTCTAGTTAAGTCTTCAGAAATTATAGCAAATCACACAGCCAGGAGTTACATGAAAACCTGGGGGCCATCCAGGTAGGCAAATGAGTCAAAAAAGCAGAAAGCATCCAGACAGGAGACCCATCATTCAAAACCATCCTTTCAGTTATAGGCCTCATTCTTCACATGGCACCGTATAAAACAGAGCCACCGTTTGAAAACCCAACCAAACAGATTTTTGGCAACTGGAGTTGTTTGATACTTTAATATGTTTGTTTGTTTTTTTACTTCCTTTAAGATATAATTTAGTGAACAGCTCAGTGCCCATGGGATAGTACCAACCTAGGCATCTGTGTTGTGTAAAGAGAGTCTTTCATCAAGGGGAAAAGACAAAGCTGTACTCACCATGAACTAGCTATTTCATATGCTATAGCTTCCAATGCCTGTACAGCCAGCCATTCAACAATAGTTTGAGACATGAAACTAGAAAAATGTGATCTGTTCTTCAACAAACCGCTATAGTTACTACCTTTCATTTTTCTGTGTGTGTCTGCTCATGTATTCACTTAACACATACTAAACATCTACTATATATCAAGTCTAATGCTAGGAGCACATTAACTAGAACTGCACTGTTCAAGGGGTTATCTTTCTATGACCCCACAGTGGTATGACCCACAAGCTGGCATTGTTCCACAGTGCAACACAATGAATGGGTACTGAATCCTTCCCATTCTCCAATACTACTTCACTTAGTTCTCCAGGAGTTCAAAAATGCACAACAGCATCACAGTGACTTTAATTTCTTCATAATTTAAGGCTGGGTTATTGTAGGTAAATATATACTAAATCCTTAAGACTACAGCCAAAATATCCACTCAATTTTCCCACTTGAACTGTTTTTCCTGTTGGCAGAGGGAGACCCTGACAGTTCCTTTAGGAAGGAACTTTTCAGCCACATGCTCAAAAATCTATTTTCTGTTTGTCTCTTTGAACTCTTAGATGATTATTTCTTCTGGGGTACTAAACACTGGCTAAGTTGAAAAGTAGACAAGTTGGTTCTTGTGGCAAAAATGAAAGGTCTGAACATTTATTTAACATGTAGAATTGGGCAACAGAAGCCTGTGCACTCCAATTGAGTGGAAGAAGAAAACTTTCAAAAGAAGGGACACAAGGCAGATTACTGAACCCCGAGTTAAAGCCACATGTGTCCCAGTGACTTCATGTATGTTTCAGCACTTGGAATCTTGTAAAGCGTTCAGTGCAGACTCTAAAGTGATGCCTTCAGCATCAAGTTCCACCCATTGAACCAGTGGAAAGGCACAAACCCTTCCGCCACCGCTATGTATCCCCTCAGCAGCCATAGAATCGTTAACCCACTAAATAGAAAAGAAGAAAATAAATCAATGTGTTTTTCATTTAATGCTCTTCCACAAAAACATTTTCATGACTTGGGAAGCTGGCGGCATGTTTTCAAATTGCCAGATTTAGAACTTGACCACAAAACAGCAGGGGGAGAAAGAAGATTAAATAGAGTCTTATAAATGCTGTCTTCCCAGGGGAGGATGGTGACAAGTGATGCTGTTTATTTTTATTGTTATCTTTATGCTAGTGGCCTCCTGAAGAGTAGTGATTTAGAAGGCTGGCAAGAAAAGCAAAGGGAACACTGTGGTATAGCATGGTCCAGCCCCAACTTTACAGTTCCCATCAGCCTCTGGCAAAGATACGCCTCGTGATCTTGCCTCTTTCCCACAGAACATTTGTGTGCAGAGCCAACCCAGCCTCCAGCCTGTCCCCTGTCTCTAGTAAGAGCCCAGAGTAGGAGCTCAGAAATCCCACAGAGGAGCTGCAGACCTAGCTTGGTATTGGCTTGCTTTCTAACCTTGGTAGTTAGCTTCTCTCACGGAGTCTCGGGTCAGTCCTAGTGTGGTGATAACTCTGACAGCTGCCTGAAGTTATGATGAGGATATTTAAAATGTGATCAGTATTTGTTATTGTCACTGCATCCAGAGTGTCTTTTAGAACTTTCAACCCTCTTCTGTTTTTCGTGTCCTTGGGAGGGAAATACATCAACTATCCCATTTTCAGGACTCAACTGAAGGGAGCTAAAATATGGCTATCCTATTTTTTTTTTCCTTTACTACTTAAACAGTTCCTTAGGGTAAGCTGGAGTCTTTTGATGAGACTGAGGCTTAGGCTAGATGCCCGACATACTCTCCTGAGGCTTTCGTTTCTGACCTTTCACCTGATTGTTGTGTTCCTGATAAGGCTTCCTGAATCATGGTGCTAGATAGTTGAGCCCAGCTTTCATAGGAATAAAATGGCTGGGTCACACCACAGGTATTATTGTTTAAGAAACTGATAAAATGTCTTCCATGTTAGTTGCGCTAGTCACAATCCTAGGAGTGGTCTGTGGCTTCTAGCCGCCCATGTCTCACCATTCCAGTAAGCATGCTATGAATCTCATCACGGTGGTTTTTAAAATGCATGTGTGTATGACCTACGTGTGTGTGTGTTACTTGTTGTACAAGTATGTCTGTGTGTATGAAGACTAGAGTACAACTTCTGGAGTTATCTTTAGGAACAGCACCTACTTCCTTTGACACAGGATCTCCCATTGGTCTAAGCTCACCAGTAAGTTTAGGCTGGGTTGGCCAGTGATCCTCCTGTCTCTGCTTTCCCAATGCTTGGATTTTAAGATCCCCTAGGCCTGGTATTTTTGCATGGGTTCTGGACACTAAACTCAGATTACTTTCCCAGACCTCACTGTGGTTTCATGGGCATTTCCCTTCTCCCTGCCAGATGTTACATACCTTTAGCATCCTTAGCTAGACCTAGTTACCCTTTGCTTTGGGGGGTTTTGGAGAAGGGTTTTTCTCAGATGGTTTGAGATGCTGCAATGACCCATTGGTGACACTATCCAACTCTAACAACACGGTGTAGCCTGAGAAAGGCTTTCCTCTGTCTAGCTCACACTCACTAGGGCCATGGGCTCCATCTGTCTTTCCCAACAGGTCAGACTACGGGCAATCTAAGTCCTCCTTGGTGTGTTCCAGAGCCATTAGGAGGAGATGAGGCCCTCTGTCGGAGGGCATGGTGAAGGGGATGAAGGAGGGTACGGGACAGAGATGTAATGTTCTAGAGGTCTGTCGCCGGGGAGGAGAGAAGAGAGTGCAAGAGTGCATGCTCCCTGTCTCTGGTTTTATGCCTCACCGTATGATCTCTCCAGATGGCCAGCATACTCGCCACAAAGCCATCCACAATGTAGAGCTCTCACTACGGGGCCCCTTAGCGAAACCAATGATATCATTACACCCTCAACCTCCGAGAACTATTAGCAAAACACATTCCTTTTCTTATAAAATACCTGGCCCAGGTACTCCATTATATCTCTATGTTTCCTGCCCTGCATGAGCCCAGGGCACACATGCTTACCAATCTTCACGTGCACACATCCCAAAGCATTTTCTATGTTCAACTAAAGAGGATTTTGCTGTGATATCTTCAGTTCTAAGCCATTTCCACAAGGATTATGCTCTAGCCCTAACAAACCATCTTAAACAGTAACATGACAGCTGCTATTTTATCTCAGGGATTCTGTAAAGTTCTTCATAAACGTGGCCTGACTAAATTCTCTACGTTACTACGGGAAGAAACCACTGTCCACATATAATGGGCGAAGAAACAAAGAAAGAGGCACTACAGAATTAGTATTTTACCTGAATTCCCTTAGCAGGTAGCAATGAAGCCCCTGTCCTTGAGACTCAGTGTCCACTCAGTGACAGCCTTCTGATCTGTAGGTTCCTGTGAGATGGAGAAACCTTCATATTTCCCAGCCTCCACCAAGCCTCCCTGGAGAATACCCCTTTCCATTGGACAAGCTGGCTGGAGAATGCGATGCCAAGCTGTTGCCCGACTTGACAGCTCCTGAAAGGGGCGCTGGAGCAGTGGCAGGGATTAGCTCTCTCTGACCTTGTGACTTTTTGGCCTCCCGCTGACCCCCGCTGTGCGTGAGCCTGCATTCTAAAGAGTTGGTAGTGATTAAGTCTGAGGAAGCAGCTCCGCTCTCATAAAGCTAAAAAAGAACAGTGTTCCCCCTTGTTAATTAAATCATGCAAAAGGAAGATAAATGTGCAGCCCACACTTGTATCTTCTAAAATATCAAAGAGCAGATTAGTACATCTTGTGTTCTGCCTTGGGCCTTTTCTCCCCATTCCTGGAGGTAACAGGGACTTGGAGGTGAGGGACTTCTTTTTTTTTTTTTTTTTTTTTTTTAGTTACATTTTGTTAACTCTGTGTCCCAGCTGTATCCCGCTCCCTCATTCCTTCCCCAACCCCACACTCCCTCCCTGGTCTCCTCCCTGCCCCTTTCCAAGTCCACTGATAGGGGAGGACCTCCTCCCCTTTCATCTGACCCTGTTTTATCAGGTATCTTCAGGGCTGGCTGCAAAGTCCTCCTCTGTGGCCTAACAGACTGCTCCTCCCCTGGGGGGGGGGGGTCAAACAGCCTGCCCTTGAGATCCTGTTAGAAATAGTCCGTGTTCCCCTTACTTTGGAAAACTACTTGGTTACTGAGCTACCACAGGCCACATCCGTTATATCCATAGATGGTCCTTGGTTGAGTGTCAGTCTCAGAAAAGACCCTGACTTCTGAAAACTTTTCAGTGCTCAATTATTTGGTCATTCATTTATTCATTTGTTATTTTGTGGTGAATCCGAAAGAGACCACCTGGGTCGGCACAAAATATACCAGGGAATTCTGTCAATTAAGCATTGAGCTGGAAACATCAGAAATGACAGACGGGGAGAAAGTGAATCCTTTTGGTCATATTTAAAACAACCTCTTGATAAACCCATGGCCCTCTTGGTACCTATGATCTGTTGGTGAATTCTCCCTGACGGTTGGTGGTTTTATTTGCCAGACCCACAACAAAGCAGTACTTGAGCTTTGCTGGGAGAGTTTCCTCAGTCCTGTGCCTCTCCTAGACCTCACAAAGGTGTTATTGTTGCCTGCTTGCTATGCTCTGAGCACCTGAGGGAGATCAAAGGTACCCAAGGCCGCAGTCTAGCCCTCTTGACATAGCATTAAAGCTGATGATTAATCCTTTAGCCTACAGGCTTCTTCCCACTAGCAAGTACAAAGCAAGGTGGTGGTGAGGACTATATTTTCAGTCCAACAAAAGACAATAAACTGGCATTTCATGACTACCATTTACTGTATCCAACTATAGCTGCCCATCAAATTTGTTGAAGCCCCAACAGTTGTCCCATGTGAGCTATTTATATCACTGGGACACTTTTGTAAGTATTATCACTTTTTTTTATTTTTTTAGTTTCTATGATGTGCGTGTCACATTCAGATAAAATGTATGTTATCCAAAATCTCTCTGGTACAGGCAACTTTGCCTCTTGTGTGATGGATGAAGAATCTAAGGCTTAGAGAGTTTGGGTGGTTCACACAAGTCACAGGGCCAAAGAGGACACAAGCAGATTTTATAGCATGTATCTGGAAAGCAGAAAGCCTACAGTCTCTCCCTTCTGCAATGGGCCTGTGATAAGAACACATAGTATCGTGCCACACTGAAAAGTAGGAGCTTTGAAGCCAGAGCAAGCTTTAGCTTCTTTGTTCCAGAAATGAGCATCCTTGTGACCGCCAGAAAAGCACAGAGTTTTCTGTCTCATTTTTCTAATCTGTCAAACCTGGAGACAGCAGGAAAAGCCAGCACCAGCCTATGAAGAGACTGTGGGACTAAGGGAAGCTCTGAAGGCAGCAACTTTCATCCACTGGGAACGCCTCTGCTCAGAAGTGTGCACTGCAGGGGGAGAAGTGTCTGAGACTCAGACTTGAGAAGTAGATGAGATGTGTCCCACTGAAGATAGTGTTGGCTTAAATAATTTCAGTGAGGACAAGCTGGCAGCTTAGACCCATATCAAGGAAAAGGAGAGCTGGCTTGCAGTTCCACACTTGGTGGAAGGAGCTTCTGTAGGTTTGTCCTTCCAGCACAGGGCTGCTGAAAAGGAGTGAGACTTCTAAAACCACCTAAGGACACACACACACACACACACACACACACACACACACACACACACACACGCAGTCATATATAACACATTAATAAACACACATGTACACACGTTACATATATATTATGGCTTCCAGTTTTGTGTTTTTTCTTTCTTTTTTTTTTTTCTTTATGGAATTCCTGATTATGTGAAGAAGTGGGTCTCTGTGTATATCTTTGTTTCCTGTGCCTTGTCTTGGGCTCTTTTCCTTCAGTTTGTTGGTACCATCCTATGCTGATGTGCTTGTTTTATTTTATTGCACTAGTATCCCTTAGAAGCCTGTTTGTTTTCTAATAAGAGACAGAAAGAGGTTTGATCCAGACGGGAGGAGAGGCGAGGAACAATTAGGAATAGAGGGAGAGGAAACTTTAATCGGGATATAGTATATTTAAAAAAATATTTTTCAACAGAAGGAAACAAAAAGATTCTACGTTGCCTAGAATTCAGAGAAGCGGGAAATAAAACGTAGTTCCTTAAAGTTCAGCCCACGTGTCACTTTGGGAAGATTTCTGCAACCGTGGGCTCCCAACTGAGTCTGTCACTGTTTCCTTCTTGCTCTATAAGAACGGGACTGGTAATCGCGAGCTGGCCTTACAAACATCACTGCCTGAGAGAAGCGCTAACTCCGTTCTCATGCTAGGGGCCAGGAGTGAGAACACTCCATATTGTGCAGAAAGCTGGGACTCTGTGTGGGACTGAGAACCAAATGGGCTGGCATGCTCAGCTCTGTACAGAGAACATGGGTGAGAATAAGTGCCTAGCATAGAACAGACACCCAGTAGCATGATCTCAGGATGAATCTGCTTCAAGGACCCTGGGCCATAACATCTTAATATAAGTCTATCTCATCTATGGGGAAGTCTATGCTATCTTTCCCCCCACCCCGAGTTTAGTAGCTGGGACAAAAGAGAACGTTTCAGGCAATGTTATCCAACCAAAGCATCTACTTGTGAAGACAAGCTCACTTATTTAATAGCTTGGCTTCCTCACTGCAGAGATACTACCCTGTTTCCCTCTCCATTCTCTGCTCTTCTCCTCCTCCTCCACTTTCTCCCTGGTTTTACTCATCTGGGAAAAATCCAAGGAGTCGTCCATCTAAGTTTAACAGAGTAATGACTTTTAAATAAAAATATGGTAGAAATGGGTACTTATCGAAATGGAATGCTTTCAGACTCATGCATTTAAAAAAGATATAAATTTTAGGGCAGGCACTAAATTTTACTGCAATCTTAGTGAAAGCCTTTCCACTAATTCACAGAGAAAAATTAACAAAGTGAAAATTGCTTATCAGTGTTCTTTTGAAGTCATGATACGCAGCCTAATTCTATAGATCATCAGGACACTCCCAGGGAGATGGATTTATACGGACGGAGGGAGAGCTCAGTGGCCAAAGAAAACAGACACCCATTTGCAGGGGAGACTTAGCCAACCCTGTGAGGGGAGATGTCTGGATGGCTTTGTCAGCTTTGGGGCCCCAGTCCCTCACTGAGTACCTTTCATCTTTTTCAACAAGTTGGCCTCTGGAAAAAGACATGGCAAAATCTAAGTCAGGGTTGGGATGGAGAAGAGAAGGACAGAAAGAGTGGAGGGGTGAAGGAGCCAGTAGTTCAAGATTTTGCCCTGGGCTGCCTCCACTGTCTGTGGTGGCCTTGCCTCTGTGCATGTCACACTTACCCCCATGTGACAAGATGATGTTCCGCAGATGACAGCCAACCGTGACGTCACTGGCTGTCCCTCACAGGCAAGGCCATGACCTCTCACATCTGCTCCAATCACTCCTGTGAAAAAGTAAAAGCAAACAAAATCCTCTTAAGAAATTAGATGGGGGGTAGGGGTGTAAGAAAGCTAAAAACAAGAAAAAAAAAAAAAAAACATAACAAGGAGTAAGAATCCCATGTAGTCTCAAGTTAAAAAAACAAACAAACAACAACAAAAACTTATTTGCCAGCCAAGGGCAAACTAGGCAGTATATTCTATTTTTGCTTTACTCTGACCCATGTATGTACGGCATCTAGCCTTGTCAGAATAATACCAACAATAATTATTTACATAAAAACAGCAGCCATGAGACATCTGTGTCCATTAAACACCATTCTCTATGCTGTGTATTGCAAGGATCATTTCATGTGAACACTGCCTAGCAGATGTAATTAATGCCATAGACAGACGCCGAAGAAAAAACTGAGATCTTCAGAGGTTAAGCAACATGCCCAAGGTCAAAGCACTGGTAAGAGGCAAGCACGTCTGGCTGGATTCTGTTAAACACATTGTCTCCCAGTGTTAAGGAAGGTGAAAGCAAAGGAGCGATGTGATGTTTGAATCTTTTTGACATCATGTCTCTATTTTTATTTCTACTCCAAAGCAACAAGTATGGAAGCCAAGTCTCTGTTCTAAGAACGCCATGCTTCAGAAAGCCTTCCAGCAAGAGGAGAAACAGGGGCTTTTCACACAACTCCTCTGGATTCATGATACTTGGAGGGCAAGTGAGGCTAGTAAAACAGAGAGCTCCTCCCACCTTCATTTGCTCAACAGCCATCAAGAAACATTTGTGTGTTTGTGTGTGTGCAACATGCTGTAAATATGATGTGGTAGCCAGAGACATGCAAATCTGCATGACCACAATATGAAAGGAACTCCAGATGAGCAGGGTAGGGAAGATGCTAGGATACAGAGAGAACAGCTTGAGTTCATCTCATCAACTCTGGACCACCCTGCTCTCAATCTACAGAACAGGATGCTCTTCATTCATACCTGAAGACCTCTGTTCTTTCCTCTGTCTGGAATGCTATTCTTCAAAACCTCTCCCACACTAACTGTTGTTTATTCTTAACTCAGTGTTACTTTCTCAGAAAGGATTTTCCCGATTATCTAAAACGTTTACAGTTTCCCTGTTCAATGTTCTCAAGTACCTTGACGCCCCCACCACACGATACTAGAAAACTTGAAATATCAGATTTCTCTAATAAAGGCTGCAAAAAGCTAGTACTGCCTTACTTATATGCCTAGTAGCCAGCGCCTAGAGTAGATGCTAGCTCAGGGCACAGATTGACAGTGAAAATGCTTATAAAGAAGAATTAGAGAAGACCCTGCATTCCCCTGCTCACAGTCTGATGAGGTACAGAGAACCCTGAATGGAGAATTTCAATCCAGAAGGATTAGCTCACATGTAGAAACCGCAAGGTTCAAATTCTGAATTCGCCAGGACTTGTCAAGTGGAAGGCAGAGTAGGGGCATTACACCACACAACAAGTCTGCAGCACTCTGTGAGATCACATGAACCTGAATGCCATTTTCTTCTCCTAAGGCCCTGCAGAACTTTGGAGGGGCTACTGCCCCCAAGACAAGAAGCCCATGTGCAAGCAGAGACTAGTAAGAGATGGTGAGAGTGAGACAGGCTTTCTCCTTTCTGAATAAACATTTCACAATCTGCTGAGAGACCACAGGTTACACGTGTACATCAGGAAATGACTCATGAGATGAGATTTTTGACAAGAACAGCCTTCAACAATGCTGGGGCCTTTCATAGAAGGTACAACTTTCAGTTTATTCTGAATTCCTCAGAAAGCTTGCTTACAAAAAGAATCAGTAGCTGAAGAAATAAGCATCATCAACAACAGCAGCAGCAACAAAACAGTCACATTTTAAACTGTGTCCTCCAAACCTTGCACAATGCCTAACTGATGGCAAATGCTCAGTCGATTCTATTGTTAACTGGAAAACAAATATCAAGAAAATAAGCTTAATGACTCAAGGAACTAATTCAGGGACTCCCCATTTACTGACTCTCTATCCTCAAAATTCAGATATGAATTCGTATCAAGTAATAGGTCTAAAAACAAAACTTAAAAGGAAAAGTTAAAAAACGGGCAATTTTCTTTACTTCCTTGTGCTGCCTGCACCTCCCCATCAGTCTTCTACACAGACACTCATTGAGCACCTACTGTACTTACAAACAGAAAGAGACTTTGCAAATGGTATGATTTAAGAGTCCATTATCCTGTAATTTATCAAACCACAACTGCTTTGAAATTTTTATAGGCTTATATGGAAGAAAAACAACCCAGGTTCTAGCATTCGTGTTATAATTATGTCCCACTTTATAGCTATAAAACACTACTTTAGAGTTTGCAAGCATCCGCCAACACTGCACCCTTTCTTCCAGCTCAAGTTGAAAGAACTGAATTTCAGAGATGGGAAATAAGTTTCATCACATGCTGCTCAGAGGCAGAGTTGGGGCTCACATAAGGATTTATTGAGTTACTCAGTCTTAGGTGCTGGTACCCTAAAAGAGTCTCTTGACATAACAATTTGAGACCCTATACAAAAGAAGAAAAACACACATTTTGAACATGACTTGGGACTTTATTAACTCGTGATTCAGACATTAGAAGGAATGAGCTGACTAATAAATTCAGTTGAATAAGTTGTTCAACTAAGCTGGTAGGTAGGGTTAGCATTCTTGCAAAGACCACTCCACATGAACCACCAGCCTTCTGTGTGGAAAATCTGGGCAATGGCTAGGTCTTTGAAGGGCAAGAGTCATAACAAAGGCATTTTCTCTGCAGAAGACCTAACTCTGGCCTACATCTAGACATACATTTCTGTTATTTTAAATAATATTTATACTATATAGAACCTAAAGTAATAGGTTGACATAATGGAGATTTAAAGATTCATTCATCCTGTGGCTTTGGTTAATTTTCTTATCTTTTATTTATGCCTCAGTTTTCACTTATATACAGTTAGAAAACACCTTCCTAATAGGATTGTTACATACATGTTAATACATTTAAAGTGCTTAGGTCAGTCCTGTTCAGTATCACAGTCTTTGAACAAGATTATGTTCTGTATTGCAACTGCCCAGTCAGCAGCTAACAGCTGCAAGTCAAAACTGAACACCTGAAATATTACTAGCAAAACCGAACATCTAGATTTTGGTTTACTCAATTTTAATTAAGTTAAATTTAAATCCTCATATGATATCAGGTAGTACAGGGTAGCCCATGCTTCACACTGTATGCATGTTTGCTGTTTCTCTTATTATTTTGTCATTGTTGTTATCGTTGTTATTTAGTTTGATGTATTTCCTAATTCATGGGCTTCATTCCCACTTGTTTGACTTTGGGTAATGTTTTGAAATACAGATATGAAACCTTAGTTTCCATTTCGAAAGATCTTGATAGTAAAACACACTTACAAAAAAGCTGTGGAGATAAGACAAGTACAGTGGTTCTCATCAAATGGGAGCCATACAATCCAGGAGCTTTTTCAGTGTCTGAACAAACAGGACTTTGAACAGGCTTTTTCACGGATCCTAGAGCATGGACCCTTTGGTGGTTTGAATGAGAAATGTCTGTCATTGAGTATTTCTTCGTACTGCTCACTGTGCCTAGAGCAGTCTTTCCTGCCTGACTCCCCATGAACCCATTCCAAAGCCTCCCTTTTAGTATCAGAAACCTTTCTGGACCACATCCCACTGCATCTGCCAAGCACACCAGTCAGGCAGAGCATCCTTTGTGCCCTAATGGCTGACTCGGAGCCTCTATCATTGTATCCATTTGTTTATCTGCACAGCTGTCTTTCTCTGCTAGGTAATGAGCAAGCTGGGACCCAGGAAACCTATCCTTTAATTAACACATAATAATTGTCTGTGGAGTTTTGACCATGTAGAGGTTTACAATCTTTTTCTGTTGTTGCTGAATGAATGGATGACTTGTGGAAACAAGATATGCTTATACACACACACACACACACACACACACACACACACACACACACACACATTTTCCTAAAGGTCTTTTAAGATGAAATAGCACATTCATCACAGACAACTATTCTAAATTTTATGAAAATGAAGAGACTTGTCATATACAAGTAACAGAAGCTCACACCTTAAAAATGCTAAAAATGCCACTTATAAAATTAAGGTTTCTCACTTGGAGACTGAGTCTATAGGCTACATCTGAACAGGGTCAGTCTCCAAGTGGATTCCCTAGTCAGGGAGCAAGGGCAAGAACTCAGAGGCAGACTCTCTGATCACCTCTCCCTAGGAGGGGGTGCAGCCTTGCCAGGCCACAGAGGAAGACAATGCAGACAGTCCTCATGAGGCCTGACAGGCCAGGGTCAAACAGAAGGGGAGGAGGTCTTCCCCTATCAGTGGACTAGGGGAGGGGCATAGGAGGAGAAGGCGGAGGAAGGAAGAGATTGGGAGGAGATGAGGAAGGGGGCCACAGTTGGGATACAAAGTGAATAAATTGTAATAAATAGTAAAATTTTTTAAAAATTTAAATGTTTAAAAAAAAAGGTTTCTTAGCCAGGTGCAGTGACACATGCTTATAATTCCAGCATGTATGGAGGCAGAGGTAGGAGAGTGAGTTATAGGCCAGCCTGGTCTACAAAGCAAGTCCAGGACAACCAAGGCTACACAGAGAAACCCTGTCTCAGGAAAAAAAATTCTCTTGATTACTGGAAGATTGTTTTGTGCCTACCATTTTGAAAGTAGAAATTGCATAGCAATTATCTTGAGATGATTACTGCCACACAGGTCTACAAACAGAGAAATGGAAACATTTTCTTTTAATATTTAAAATTTTAAATGAGAGAGGGAGAGAGAAGAGAGACAAGAAAGAGGCGGAGAGAGATGGAGAGAGAGACAGAGAGATCCCACAAGCAAGCAGGTGTGAGTGGAGGCCAAATCAGGGCAACAGACCCCTGGAGATAGAGTTAGGGCTGTGACAGTAGCCTGATGTGGGTGCTAAGATATGAAATCCTGTAATCTAAAAAAGCTGCCTGTACTTTTAACTGCTGAGCCATCATTCCAACATCACAACAAAAACTTGGAAGTAATTTTTCTCAAGGTCACCACTATTACGACAGAAGAGGGGATGGCATAGCACATCTATCTGGCTCCCCCAGTCCCATTCTACACTAATTCATATTGCTTACAAAAACAAAAACAAAACAAAAACAAAAAGCCCCCAAATTCTTTCCTTTCAGTTACTTACAACAATAGTCTCAGAAGACAAAGTTGAACAAAGTATCTTTCAAAATTTGCTGTCACTATGCCACTATAGTAAGCCCACAGGGTTAACCTGGAGACCAACAGATGCTGAAAGGCAGCACAGCTAAATGGACATCTAAAGTCATCATGTTCCAAAAGCACTGTCTGGTCTTTGAAAGAAGCATGCTATACAGTTTACCCAATCCAAGTCCTAAACTTGAAAGGAGTCCTGCATTCAAGTACATGAGCAATGCAAAATAGATTCAGTAGGTTTAATATTCATGTTTACATATGTATGTATATATATATTATAATATATGTGAACAATAATAAACAGGAAGTCATGAATTTTGGTGTGATGGAGATATGGGAGGAATTAAAAGGGAGGAGGGAGAAGGAGGGGGAGTGATATAGAAGCAATGTTCATGTACTGCAAAGCTCTCAAAAAGTAATGTTAAATAAGTTCTGCAATTTAAGTTCTAGGGAGATTTCATACACCTTGATACTACTGTCACCCCCTCCTAATATCTCATCTTCTTCAGGGTCTAGAAGACAGTAAGGAGATATCTGAGCCCCTTGCATATAGTGATAAAGAAGGATGCTCTGAGATTATATGGCCTGGTTTCAAATCTGGAAAATGAGGGAAATCTCAACCTTCTTATGTGACAGCTTCCTGAACTGTCAGATTAAAAAGAAAGTAGTCAGTAGTAGCCTGCATGTTTCTATGAAGATTACATCTGTAAAAATGTCTGGATAGTTTCCTCCATACCTTGATCTTTCTTCCTGCTACCACCAAAGCTCTGTACTTCCCGTGGTAGAAACAGGGCTTAGCATGGCAGCTCACACACTTGCTGTGTACACATTGCCAGATTTACTCCATTTTATGCAGATGGACCAGAACATCTGCTTTCTGTCCTTAACATTCAGTTCATGGTGGAATAATGGAGCTGGAGATAAGGTGAGATAGTGCCACAATTTAGGCTACCATTGTAAACATTAGTAAGAGTAACTAAAAAAAAAAAAAAAAAGTGTTGCTATCTGCAAAGCCACAATTACACAAACTATCATTCAAGCTATAATTCAATTTGTGTTAATCGTTAACAACAGAGTCTTCCATAATTTGAACTAATAAGAAACCAATATGAAGACCTAATGGAGGTTCAGGAAACAGAAAACAAAGAACAGACCCTCAGATAATTGGTTCTTATTTCTTTGTTCCTTCCCTCTACCCAGAGAGATCAAATCTCAAAGGCTGGCTAATATGTAATAGCTTGGAAATGTGAAACTTGAATAACATGAGCAAAATCCCTAGTTAAGTAAAAGCAAAAGTTTGGTTTCTTCCTAACCTCAACAAGACATTCAAACGACAGGTACCTCATCATCTATACCTTCATAAAAGACTTGCCGGGGTCATGCACAGTGAAGCGCCAAGTTGAAATCCAACCCTACCCAAGTTAACCCACAAAGATTACTTTTTTATAATAATAATAATAAAAAAACCCAAAAATACGAGAATTGGCCTAAGTACCACATTTACTAAGTCTTTAAATTGATTCAAAACTACAGCTCAGAATCATACAGTTGTCTGTTGACATCTTACAAATGAACTGACTAACATAACTGCTTGTTGATCCCTAATGATGAGCCAGGCATCCAATATCGAGTGCTAGAAAACTAAAGACAGAAGTTGTTTCTTTTAGTCTATAAAATTCCACTTTCCTATTGGTGGGAGATATACCAGGAGGTACTGACAAAATAAGCTGTCAATGCTGCAAGTCTCAAGAGAGGGACTTCCAGCCTTCGAGCTCTCTGGATAGCCAGGGGCCCTCCACAGACAAACGAGGTAGGAAGGAGGAGTCTAGTTAGCAGGGAAGGATTTGATGGGAAAACAAACAAACAAAAGACACTTTGGTTAGACTTTCAGGCAAAAGATACTAAGCCGAGGTACAAGTGAAAAGAAGAGCATCTCAAGGAGTCTGCTGGGTTACCCTGTGAGGTGGGTGGGTGTGTCCATTCATTTTTAAACTCTTATTTTATTTGGGGTACTTAAGCCTCCACCTCCCTTCAACCAACCCTTTAACCCTAGGAAATAGAGAGAAGGTCAGTGGGAGAGGGGGCACAGACCCTTTACTTCTCCTGGCTGTTTAGGGTCAATGGGTTCTTTGGGGACTATACCAATCTCTGTCAACAGCAAACACAGCAGTCTCCTCCATCTATCTCCTTTAAGCTGCTGCTCCTTGAAGCATCTCTTCCCATGTCTCTCCTAACCACCATAAACTGTCTCTGATCTCTCCAAACTGCCACACTTCTCTTTCTGGGCTCTCCTATTTATATCCTTCTGAGTCCTAGACCATGCCACCCTCTGCACTGCATGAGGCAGACTGTTACCACCTGGCAAGACCACACCTGTGGGAGGCGAATATCAGCTGTGGAGAAACCAAAGCCCAAACTAAAACCTCACACTTGGGATTAAAACAAAAATATGTTTATATAATACAACTGAGGTTTTAAAGAAACCAAAACTTGGATTACATGGGTGGACCTGTATTCTGCAGAACTTGGTTGGTCTTGGTCTGATGTCAGTCAGTTAAGTCCCTGATTTCCAGCTTTACTCCCAGTCTGCTGGGCTATCTTTTACACATAGATTCACCTTGTTGAGACTCAGGTCTTTTAGCTATAGGCTATGAACACTGCCTTCTCCTTTATTACATCATTTCTCAATATTTGTGTTTGATGTGGTACAGGAAATGTACCAATATGGTCTCGATATATGGTGCAATGATGTCCTAAATATTTTGTGATGATGGTGCTATAAGGAACCTCCCCACAGTAGAAAAAAACCAGCCCTATTTTCTCCTCCCCTGAAAAGATCCAAAAACCTTAGATTTTGTGACCCAGACCTTGAGACAAGTTCTAAGGCCTTTGTACGAGAAGTTCCCTTTGAGAGGTCGGCCACATCCTTTTCTGTAGGGAGAAGCATTTGAAGGGGCCGCACTGAGCTGCTCCTGTTTCCACACTGCTGGGCCATACTTTCTACATGCTCAGACTTTCCAGTTTTCTCTTTGTAAAACCTAGCCTAACGCACTGTAGGAACTGTTTCTTTGGGTGTTCATGGCCTTATGAGGATTCCCACATCACGCAAAACATTCAGTAAAGCATCTGCACTTCTTATCTGCCTTATGTGACAGGCACCTCTGACACAAGCGCAAGGTGGGTAAGGAAAATATGTTTCTTCCTTCCACATCATGTCTCCGTACTCGCCTCAGTCCTGGACAGGCTCAAAGAGTCACTATATGTGAGGCACATGGACCTATACCCGGGACACAGGAACTATTAATACATTCTCCTCGGGAGAAAAGACAGTTTTTCTTTCACAAAACTTCTCTTGCTGGTGAACAAATGGTTTCATATACAAGACTGTCTGAAATTTCTCTTCCTGGAGGTGGAATACAGAATCAATAGTCCTGGCAAAGTGCCCCAAGACACTGCAGGAGGACCCCAAGCAGACATGGGAAGGCTTAGATAGATTCCTTAGGACACATGAGCTAAGAGAAGAGAACAGAAATATCAAAGAAAAAGACCCTAATTAGCAATTAGCAAGCTAGCTCTCCTCTCCCTGACTGCTGACTGTACCTCTTCGCTTGGTATGGATTTCGGTTCTGTTAGAAGCTTCGAGAGGTTTTATGGGGTTAGTTGAACATTGACAGAGCAAAGCTTGGAATTCGGTCTAAGAGCCAAAACCAGGCCAGGTTTCTATAATGCCAGGAGTTCCCCTGGAGAGTGTCAAGGGCTCCACTACACGTAGACTGATTAATCACGCCTGGCCCCAAGCTTGAGACAATAAAGGACTGAAAAGAAAAACAGATCCTGAAACTGAATTTTGATTCTACCCCTATTTCCCTATTCCCGGGAGACTGGGGGTGGGAGTGAAAGGTGACCCCTACCCAAAAGAGTCAGGCTGCAGGGCTGGGAATAAAGTGACATGTGGACCAGCTGAGCTGGCTTGGCTAGGATAAAGGCCCCGGGTTGTAGCACAATGAAGGACATGTGGCTGAAAGAGCTTCAAAAGGAATAAAGTCTTAGGTAAATAAACAGTACAGAAAAGGGAGGAAAAGGAGAATTATAGAAAGTCTCCAAAGGGAAAGTACTGGCATGTCTCAAGAGCTGCAGTGAAAAGGCAGACTCTGAGATTTGACCCTCCCAGGGGGTTCCACCCCTGTACCTACCCCATCTTTCCTTGCCCTACACCCAGCCTGGCTCCACAGGGAATGGGGAACAGTCAAAGGGGTCACTGGGTTTGATGAGGAAACATCTAGATGCTACCATTGAGCCTCTTTTTAGGCATAAATGATGTTCTGAAGCCTGGTCTTATCTGTAAGACGGAGGGGATGATTTCAAAGTGAAGAGTAAAAGAGAAGGAGAGAAGGCATTGTTCTAACAGAAGGGCCCTGGTTCAGGCTGGGTCTTAGGCCCTGATGAAAATCTCTCTGCATCTGTGCAGAGCTTCAACTCCACACCCATTTACTGAGCCCAGCTGTGGGGAAACAATGCTTTCAGAAGTCTAACTACTATCTTCTATGAGCTCCCAGCACCTGAGCGGCTCAGAGTTTCATCCCTCTACAGAGGGAGACTGAGAGTACCTTCAAGAGACTCTCCAACTGGGCTTCTTGTAGGAGCAGCTGACTTGTACGGCAAGTGGTCTGCAGACAGTATTTCTGAGGAACTGTGCTCTTAGGCCTTAGGATCTCAGCCATCCTCTACTCATTCCCAGTGGTGCAGAAAAAGCCCCGGCTTCCGAGCTGCAGCCTTCACCACCACCACCGCATCATTTTCACCACTATGTCACCACTGACACTATCATAACCACCACCACCATAGCTGGTACTTGGGTAGTATTTACCTGTGCCAGCTACAGGTCCAAATACTTTATGGAAATGAAGTTAATCATCTTGGAGATGAAACCAATATACCCAGCGGGTAAAGCAATCAAAGCGAGAGCAACGCACTGGCACAGGATGTGAGTTGAGCAGTGTGGTTTCAGGAATCATCCTTTGCAACCGTGATGGATGGTGTTGAGACACTGTCTATTTTGTTCATGGCCTCTGGAGCCATATTTCTCTTTGGTACATGCGGCATATTCATATTATTTTTCACTCACCTCTGGCTGTTTCTCTTTCTGAATTTGGTATTTTTAACAGAAATAAGTGTTTCTATCTCTGTGTTGTAAGGCTGATAAGCATGAGTTATAAACAAAGGGAGATATTAGGTTCAGAATCCCCTTTGTAACTGAAGAAAATTTTTAATGGTTTAAGAGATCACATTTGACCACCTTAAAGCCCCGTCCCCCAAGGTAAACCTAGAATGTGACTAAATCAGTCCAATTTCTTTGCTTTGGTGTAAGACTCCCCACGTGTCTACCTGGGTTGGGAGACAAGATGCAGCACTTGCTACTGGTCACCTAACTGGACTAATCCCTCAGCATGTGCTGTGCTGTCAGGGGTCATCACCCCCAATGCTAGCCTGGGTGTTTCCTCATCCATATCCTACCCTCCTACTAATACGTTTGTCAACTTGTACCACCTACGGCGGCAGACCTGCATGTATAATTTCATAATTTTGAAAATCATTTTTTATATGTATGACTATCACACCTGCAGATAATTTTATGTATCCATGCATGTCTGCTCCCTGGAGAGGCCAGAAGATGGTGTCACACTCACTGGAACTGGAGTAACAGATGGTTTTCAGTTGCTATGTGATGCTGAGGATTGAACCCAGGACCTCAGGAAGAGCAAGTAGTGCTCTTAACCACTGACCCATCTCCAGGCCACTCAGTATTTAAACATTTCCAGTCAGCAGGCTTGTTTTGATCTACAGAAACTCTTCACCTACTCATGATAAAAGTCCTGTGCTGCAGGTACTGAAAATATGTAAAGCTTGCATTTTCATTCTTCTAATTTTTTAATGAAAATCATAATTTTAATGAAGCCTAAATCACAAACCTTCCTTTTATGGCTGTGCTGATTCTGGGGTCGTATTAAGGAGTATCTGCCAATGTCAGGGTCATAAAGATCATCTTCTGTTATTTAGTTCCTTTTATTTCACACGTCATATTTAGGTATATAATCCATGGGGAATTTATTTTTATGTTAGACATGAATAAGGTGACAAAATTATTTTTTCCATGTTGATATCTAATTATCACTGTTTGACTTTAAATACCACCCCCCAGTCGCAGCTAACACTGTAACAAAGGACCTGGGTATGCATGGATGTTTGGTTCTAGACTCCCTAATCACAGCATTCTCAAATGTTCTGTGGAAGCTTTGATGTCTGGCAATTACATGTTTATTTTTAAGGTTGTCTTATCATTGTCTCTTTCCATGTAAGATTTGGAATCACTTCCAATCTCCAGCTCTTTACAAACAAATTCACTATAATGTGCACTGGACTGCACTGAATCTACAGAACACTTGGAGAGAACTGTCATGTTTACCACCAGTCTTCCAATATTTACTTATGATATCATCATACTCAATAATGCTTTAGAGCTTCTTGCATCCAAGTCGCTTTCTTTGTTACTTCTAGGTATTTGACTGTAGTAAGAATTTTGTTTTTGTATGAATATATTTTTGTTTTAAACCCAGGTGTGGGATATGGGGCTGCTTCAGACTGTGCAAGGCAGCTGACCACGATTTTGCCAGCTGCAGATAGTTTACATTTGGAATTCTGGGGACTCTTCAGAGGGTATATAAATGCCAGAGTCCCTAGAGGTGCTGCAGCTGCTGCTCCCCCCTGCTGCTGCTGCTGTTGCTGGATTGATAATTGCTGGAGATAGTCTGATGATGAAGATCAAACTTGTCCCAAGGAATTCGACATCCCTATTCAGCAGGAAGTGGTATAACAATGTATGGCCCCTTTCCCTTCTGATCTTCTTTCCTTCTAGTGTTGTAGGGTTGGAAGGGATATGGTTGCTGTACAAGAACCCAATAAAGTAGCCAAAAGTCTGGCTGCATCTGATATTTTTGTGAACCATGTGTTGAAGTTGTATTAGTTTCTAAGCAGCTGTTTCTGTTCCTAAACATAAAATTGAGTTGTTTGCTCTTTTACAATAGCTATCCTGTTAACTTACTATCTTGCTAAATTTTAATTTATTTGTAGAGTCTTTTGATTTTCTAACTGTATAATTATTGTATATGAAGTCAGCTTTATTTCTTTGTAAAATTCATATTTTAAATTAATTTAGGTATCCTTAATCAGAATAAAGAACTTCTGTTTTCACTTTCTCAAGACATTCAAGTCATGAATATATGCTAAGCTTTATAAAAAATATTTAAATAACAATGTATCAAACAATTTTCTTTTATTATTTGTTGGTTTTATATTCTTGTGGAATGTACCCTTGTTCATTCAAATGCTGATTTCTCTAGCCTACTATCTGGTTTCAATCCAGACATTGCATTGTGATGCTTATTCTAAGCATCACCTGTCTCAAGTTTGTGTAAACATGCCACCATTTGTTCTCTATATTGTCAATTAAACAACCAGCCCCAATGCTGAGCAATGGCGAGAATAGGGAGGGACATCCTGGCCAGAGGAGAAGAGAAGGAAGTGAGTGGGAGGAAAGTAGGAGCAGAGAATTTGCAGGAGAGGAACCATGTGGAGAGATGGACCAGACCTAAGATATGACTGAAAGCAAGTATAATGGGTGAAATCTGAATGGTAGGAAACCTGTGGGCTGGGAGGTTTAGGATGGAATAACTATTGCCCAGCATAGTGCTCTAGGTTAATTAAATAGATCCCAATCTCTGTGTGGTGATTTGGGTATACATCGATTTAGGACTAACCAATGTTTAACTAAAAGATACATCAATAGTAAATATTGATATTCAGCAATAATCATTTTAATAAGGAATTACATTAGCAGACTTTTTCAAAGGTGTAATAACACTAAAGAAGTTGGGAACATTTTTTCGTCATTGTCTCTTCAAACACAGCTTCCATTTTATTTCTATCCTCTCATTCAGGAGTCCAATTATATTGCAGTTACAGTATTTTGCCTATTTCTATATCTCATATTTGTGTATTTCATGTGTTTTCCATCCTTCTGTACATTATGTGCAATGTGGACAACCTTTTTTTTCTGAGCTATTATTTTTTTACTCTTTAATTTTATATGATGAATTGTGTGTTGGTTTCCTTTTGCTACCTAATTCTCTTACTGTTTTTAAAATTTTAATTAAAAAATAGTTATACTACTTACCCCTTTCCTTTTGCTCCTCCAGCCTCTCATGACTCCTCCCCATATCTTCCCTCTTATTCCTCTTAAATTCATGGCCTCTTTTATTATTATAATGTATGTATATATGCATAGATGCATAAATAAAAACTTTGGAGTCTGTTTAATGTTGCTTATATATATATATATATTTAAGGGCTGACCACTTGGTTTTGGATAACCAATTGGGAGCTCATCCCTATTAAAACTAGTTCTCCCTCTTCCAGCAGTTTTTAGGTGTCCCCCAATTCTTCTTTTACAAAATTCTCATTTCTTCACATTGTCCTTGGCCTCTGCTAAACCCTCCACATCCTTCTTGAATTGCTAGAACATAGTTATTATAGATATTTCAATGTCTGCTTTACCATGCTACTACTGCCAGTATCTGATAGTTCTTGTCTACGTATGAACTTCGACAATTCTCATATGTTGTAGTATTTTGTTATTTTCCTTGAATGCTTATAATGCATATGAAAACTTTTGATATAAGCTGATTGTCTGTTTTATTGTCCTATAGGAAGGCTAGGTTTAATCTGGGCGTTGAGTCCATTCAGAGTTGGACTTCAGCCTTTAAGACATGTTGCTGGCTAATCTACCTGTACTGCTGCGTCCCACCTAAAAGCTTTGAATTTCTAGTATTTTTTTTCTTGATCCATACATTCAGATTTTTATCTTCCAGTTGCAGTCTGCCCAGATGGGTGTTTAGTTTCTCAGCCTCTGAACTATAGATTTCCAGCCACTAGATGATGAATGCAGAAGTTTAGAAATGTCAAACTCAGCTCCAGGCTCCTTTCTGGTATTGGCCCCTCAAGTCCTTTACCAAGTAGCTTTTCAAACTTTCTAATAGGAGTTTGTGTGTGTGTGTGTGTGTGTGTGTGTGTGTGTGTGTGTGTGTATTAGCTATATGTGTATGTATGTTAAATTTCACGCAGCTTTTTTGATTCGGAGGTACTGAAGGATAGCCGAATCTTATCAGAAACAAAAAATGCTCAATAACTTCTCCAACAGATATAAAAACACTTTGTATTTATTTATGCTTACCACTATTCCAATAACAGTATTTTAAGGGCAGGAAAATTTTAGCATATAAAACATATATGTATATATGAATGAAAGGAAAGCACGACCCTTGATCTTCATCTTCTGAGCCACAAAAGGCTAGACTTAGCAAAGCATCCTGTGGAGTCACGTTACTGGAAACAGTAGGCCTGAGATTTAAATTTAAGCCTGTATGACCCCATAGCCTCTGCTTGTTTCTGTCAAAGTTAATCATGCCATTGTTCCTGCTGTGGAGAAGAGTATCTGTAGTCCTTCGTGACCCTGATGATGGTCATAACTGCTCTTTAGCCTCTTTTAAAGATCGGCACTCTTTCCTTCTTTCTACCTTCCCGATTCCAGCCTTAAGTATCTCCTACTCAGTGCCCTGCCTGTTGACCTCCCTGCCTTCCAAGACTCCACTTAAAAACTATTACCTCAAGAGTAAAATTTCCTAACCTTTAAAAATTACTTGCAAGCACCTCAAAAAGATTTTCCTCACTTGTATTCCCCACCCCCACTCCCACATCAACACTCACACTTAACAGCACAGTTGTTGTGAAATACTCAAGGGTCTGTGCTTCAGGGTAGCAGGGCAGGCTGTCCCACCTCCACCCATTCCCAGTGCTCACCCTGCTTCTTACCTACCCTTCTTCCTGATGGAACCATCTCATCTTATCATCTCTCTTACTTGCCTTTAGGCGCAAATACAACACTGCTTTTGTGAATGGAGGTGGAGTCTCATTGTCCTCATCATGTGCAATAAATTGTTATAGGGTGACCCCTATAACACCCCTCACATACTTTTATTTGACAAGCTCCATAGCAATGAGTAACTCCACTCTTTTAATCACTTTTCCCTTCCTTGTGGTAAAGGCGGCTGACTCATGTATACTCACATCTTTATGTCCAGTATGATGCTTTGTGTTTACAGAGGACTAGTGCCCAGTCACCGCACGCCTTGCTAAAAACATGCTTTACATACACTGCTAAGCCCAAGAACGGTCCTTGAATGCTCCTATAGTATCTAGCCCCTGCAGCAGGCATTTTCTCAGCTTCTGAAAGTCACTTTTATTTGCTAGTTTAACTTCAGAAATCAGAACTCTGCTTTAAGGGGACTCACTCTCTGGATGAGTGACAACAGATGGGAATAAAAGCTGGACTTGGAGTCACTCTGACAAGTTTGAGGCTGTTATTATAATCTCTAAAGAATAACAGAAAAAAAACATTTCAAATAAAAAGGAAAGATAATTTTATATATCTAGCTTAGTATTAGTCAATCAGCAGGAGCCAGAAGAATAAAATGAACTCCCAAAATCTTAAGTAATTCTTGTTCAACCCATGGATCTGTGCTAAGCAGGTGTCAAATTCCCTGTCTTCCTTTCAAGATTCATTAAAACACACACACACACACACACACACACACACACACACACACACCCCTCAACTTTTTGGATTATTGCATTTGCCACCTTAAATGGTTCAATATTTAGCATGTTACTAAGCAAACTCATTCATGCATGTATACATTCATTCATATACAGTCATTACTGGGTTTAAGAGAAGAATATAAACATATACGATTGCCCAGAAGCTCACAGTGCAAGTGGAGGAGACAGCAGGAATGTCATTGTGTACTTAGGTGTTTAAATATTATTGTCTATGTGTTATACTTACTGATGGAGATATATACAAGTGGAAAGAATTATTGGTTCATATGCATTAGTCTGGGCAATAATGCTACATCACAGGATAGCATATAGTATATATGAACTCGTTTGAAGAGTCCTATTATTTGGGAATATTTGATATATTTCACAGAACCCAGTTGTGTGGGTTTTTCTTTACAAGTTTCAGCTGTGAGAGCCCTGTTTATAGAAGGTGTGGGAAGTTTTCACTCATATTAACAAAGCTGGTAGGAGATGGCAGGGCTTGATGGTGGGGAGTCACGGGCTGACACACTTTTAACTCCCTTAGCTAAATTCATCCCAGGAAAGCTGTAACAATATGGATCAACAGCCTGCCACATCCTCTTAAGAGGAGAGGGGCTTTGATAAAAACAAAAACAAAACAAGTCTTCAGGCTTTTGAATACATTTTAAAAATCAAATGCAGATAATTTGGCTAACACGGCTTGTTTGGATCTGTAGTTCGTAGAGCTGCAGTCAGACCCACCATAGCCACCAGGCTTGCTGTCACTGAGGGAGATCAGAGATGAGGTAAGTGCAACAGACTTCTCCATGCGCCACTTCTGAAACACAGCTGTGAAAGTGCAACCTCCTTATTTCCTGGCATAACCGCTGTCCTTTCAGGGTATGTACACAACCTTTAAGGTGATCAACTGCAGCTGGGTCCACCTTTCTAATTGCCTTTTAAGGTGCCCATGTAAAGACTGTCCATATGGGGGTTGACACATGAAGGTAACAAGGCCCTAGTTCAACCATTGGTCAGAAGCTGTACCAGAATGCAAGGCGAACCACTGACCTGTATTTTAAACTACCTGAATGTTATATTTGTTATGTTTTTGTCTCTGACAAAGTTAGTGACACTGGCAACTTAAAAAGAAGATAGATTTATTTTGGCTCGTGGTTTCATGGGGTCTAATCTATCCTTGGAGGGAGATCATGCTAAGGCAGCTCAGTTATCATCATGGTGGGCCAGCAGGTAGAAAGCAAGACAGGAAGCAGCTGGGAATAATATGCCCCAGAGGATCCAACCAGGAATCTATTATTTCTAGCTTGGCTCCATCTCACCAAGATTCTAGGCCTCTTCAAATAGTACCACCCTCTAGTGAGTAAGCTTTTACCATCTGAACCTGTGGGAGGGGGGTATATACAAAATTAACAGGTGTACTCATGTATGTACATGTACTCGTGTGGAAAATATTATAATAACTAAGTAAAGCTAGAAGTCAGACAAATGCCTGTGAGTCGTGCTGCCTTTTAGTAAAAGTATTCTCTGTCCTTTTTTTTTTTCCTTATCCATACTGTGAATTCATTTACTGTGACTAATTGGGAGTTATCTAAATAACCGATTTCTCCTGCTGTCCCTTCAGGCATTTTCCAGTCTTTGTCTCCAGTAAACAGTAATTTCTAAGTAAGACGGGGGCAGAGGGAAGCCATAGACGGGCTAATTTGTCACTGTCACCACAAATGAAGATGGGAACATTAAGTATGAGCCCAGATACCCTAAAGACTCTGGAAGGCTAGTCACCAGCTCACACAACAGCAACCATGAACCATATCTACATTTCTGTGTAGATTCCAAGAACAGTCTGAGATAGTAGAGTGAGAAACTAAAAAATGGAGAAAAGGGGACAGAGAAAGTTCTTTTCCCAAGAGACAGTGGTGGGGTCATGAGTGGGAATGTGGGTGAGGATCAGTATTGCCTACTCTCATGTGAGGCAGCTGGAAACAGGACTGCTGGGAGCTGGAGGTGAGAAACAGGGACACCCAGGACCCTAGCAAGGCACCATTCTGAAGACTGGGCTGGGCTGCTGCAACTCTCGGGCACTAAGCATGGGCTGTGCTGGTCGCCTCTGCATTCACAGCCTGTCAGATCTTCTATGCCACGTAAGTGCATTCTGCTCTAAGCTTAAAATGAGATGGCATCTTTCTGACTGCTTTAACCATTGCTTTCGGTCTCGTCACTGGCATCAGAATGCATAGCTACACCTCCAAAGACGCACACTTCAAGCAGCACACTCCACATATTGTTCACCTCACAATCAACGCTGAGGAAGCCACTGAAACAGAGTTGATTCAGATTTGTTTTAACATCCAACTTTTTTGGCTCAGAATGCCAAGCTTTCCACGTGCACCTTTCAGACTGGCGTGGCTAAGCCTGCTGAGACCTCTAGGCGTGTTAGGAGAGGCACCTGTACAGTCCCACCCAGGAGGCACTATTCTCAGCCCACTGATAGGACAATCAGAGGCACAGAACTGTTATGCTCAATGAAGGGATATGACCCCACGGCTTTGCTGCATAGCTCATGCTGTGCCACTCAGGCTGTCTTCCAGGCTGGTTCATCCTGCTTGCCTCTCAGGCACAGTGGAAGCTTGCCATGCTGACAGTCCTCATCTACACCAGGCGTTTTAGTGTTTCCATGCTGTCCCTGCTTCTTGACAAGCAGACCCCACATTCCATCCTGGGAGATGCTTTCTGTAATGTATTCCAGCCAAGCCAGTGGGTTCACTCCTTCTCCTCTCCCATACCTTCATCACCACCAGAGGAGCAGTATGTAGCCTATGCCTACATTGCTTTGCATGCACCTCTGCCTTCTACCCTGGCTGCATGTGCAATTAATCTTTAAACATCTCCGCAGGGTAGCTACTGTTTGTGTGCCTACTTCACAGGTGATTTCCTAGGGGCCCAACAGCTGCCTATAGACTCAGCACTTGGGTAGTTGTGAGTCCTTTGCTACTCTGCTGTGTGACCTTTAAACTTGTAGTTCCCAATGGCTTAAAAAAATCTTCAAAGTTGAGCATGAAGAGCAGCGCTACGGAAAGAAGACAGACTACTGGAGTCTGAAGAGGTTTCCTTATATTCCAACAATCTTCCTTAAGCTTCCTCTAAGGTGCTGAGGCAGGATGGGGAATTTCAAAAGCTAATTCTCTTTACTCAGACACTGTATGCAGACACTGACATATCTGAATGCATAGTTAAGAGAAACCTGAAGACAGGAGAATGAAGCGGGCCTGCCGAGAGTCTAAAGAAGCTGGCAGCAGTCCCGTGCAGGCTGCTGTGGGACAGTAGGCGGAGATGCGCACTTTCCCACACTCAGCTGCTGAGGTGCCATGCAGAGGAAACAGGAGTGTGCTGTTGAGTACGTGCTGAGCTTCTGTGTCCTGAGAAACAGCCAGCAGCACGCAGGCCAGGCCCCAAACAGAGCGCCATCCTCTAACGTGGGTATCAGAACTGGGCTAGGGCAGTTATATGCTCTCTGTGGTTTCTTCGCTCAGCTCAGCAGTGGAAAATGCCAGCTGTCTATCCAGCCACATGCCCATAAGTGAGAAGCTAACTGTAGCCCCCTGAATATGGTTCCTCCCGGAGAACAGACAAGATGCTGGGGCTGGTAACAAGGTAAAAGCCGTGCTGCCGACAGTGGGTTCCACTAACGTCGATTGGGTCAAGATGGAGATGATGACATGGCTGGGCACGCAGATGCTGCCTGTTGCAATGCAGCCCCTCCTGGCCCTCTAGCTTTGGCTAATTCGTTTGCTTTCTGAAGTATCAATTTCCCCAGCGACTAAAAGAAAGCAATTCTACCTTGTTGCTGGCCTTTGAAGACGGCAAGATACTATACAAAGAAAACTTGTATGAAGGCTAACAAAATTATTACTACTATCCCTTCTACCCTATTTCTAGACTTGTTTAACGAACCTCCTATGGGCTCTCAGGCTACTTAGGATGCCTTTATTAAACCCACTTCCTTGGTTTAGCCCTCAATTTTCTCATTTGTAAATGGATCCAGAGATACACTAGCTCCAAAGAAAGTTAACTAGGAGTACTGCCCTGTTTGAGACACAGGTGTGAGCTGTGAATATAGGCTAAGGTAAGTAAAGGCATGGACACACCAAGACACGTATGCATTCATAAGCTATCCATAAAGAGGAGAAGGTCTCAGGACCCAGAGTCAGAAAGGCTGGGCACAGGATCAAACTGTATCATGTATTAAAACATTACAATGAGCAAGTTAATAAACCTTCAGTTCCTTGGGCACTGAATGCAGAAAACAATGGTAGCTTACAGAGTGATTCCAAGCTAATAATAGCGAGTGTTAAAGGACCCAACCAAACACTTGGCACAGAGTATGTGTTCAATAAGTTGTAGGTGGAATAAAAATAAGCAGGTTGAGCTCTTCAGAGAAAGCTGGTCACTATGTATTTTGATTATTGACGGCTTTGCAGGAGACATCTTGGAGTTTTGTAGCTATTTAACAACAAAACAAAGACTTTATTCATGTATAGCTTAGAAAAACTAATTTACCTATTTAATGGCCAGCTGTGACATGGACTCCAGCCATTACATAGGCGCTACAGTAAGGAATGAAATAACATACCAGGACTCCTTTTTTTTTTCCTCATTTGGAGATGGTGTTACATAATGGAGAAGGGCCCTCACTGCCCTGCCATGCTGAATGAGAACACAGATTTTCAGTTCAGATCCGATGGTAATTTTCTAGTATAGTCTTGGGTGATGCACTGTGTTTCTGAGCCTAGGTTTTCTCATTTGCAAATTAAAGAATTTGGTATAGAGACTCTCTGGGTAGCCTTTTTGTTCCCAAACTGTGTGATCACTCATTATCCAAACAGGAGTTTATGATTTCCCAGCAGGGTCACAGCTGCACATACTGAATTATGTGGCACTAGATTCAAAGAGGGGTGAGCTGGAGTTGCTGGCTGCAGCCCTGAGGCCTGGCTCTCCCCCAGCTTTCTGTCTACAGGTATGACTTGTCGCCTGGCTCAGACCAGTCCTCTGTAGTTCTCCAAGAAAGCCCTGGAGCTTAGGAACAGAAATCCCCAAATCTTCCACCCCTAAGTGCTCCCTGTATCCCTATGCTGGTTTTTTGTGCCTGCCACACTCCTACAGCTGCTGAGATCTCATGCAGTAGTGATTCTCATTAAATCAAACCTCAGCTTAAAAGCCTGCAATCATATTAAGGCATTCCTCCTTCTGCTGCACATCAGACCCAGAAACTCCCTGAGTTTTCCATTCTCTATCTGCTTGGGGCCGGGCACAGCCTTTCTCCTTTCAGACTGCACATGAGCTTTAACAGTAGTTGGAATCCATTCCATTTCTTATGGACTTTCTGCCTTTTCTAGGTGCCCTTTGAAAGAATTCCCTGCTGCTCCCAGTTCTTGACCAGAGTCTAGACTTGGCTCTTTTTTAAGAAAGCACTCAGCTCTGGTCTCATCTGCCTACAGGTCAGTTGAGCATCACTACTGCTCTGAACCCATGTCCTCAGTGCCAGGGTGTGCCTGTATTTTTGGCTCCCTGTATTTGGGTTCCATTGTGAACACAAAGCCAGATTCCCAGCTCCATCATTAAGATTCAGAATTTATATTTTTCAAAGTGCCTCTCCCTGGATTTAGAAATCCCTATTTGTAAGTTCACAGGGCCCTTTCATAGCTGCTCTGTCAGTGGGGCTTGTGCTGGATGACAGGTATACAAGGAAAGCTGAAATAGGCAGAATATATACAGAAGAAACATATCCGGGAGGACAACTCACACTGTTTGAATAGCAAGACTTGGAGAAGCCATACGTTCTGGCTATATCCTGATGACCAAGAGGAATGTGTAGGTGGGGAGAAGGTGGTGCCCGAAGCAGTAAAGCACTGGCATGAAAGAAAAAGGCACAAAGGATGCGCACACAGAAAGAAGGCTGAATGCCCAGAATCTTCATGTCAGAAGGCCAGGTGCTGCGCAAGCCATACGTGTCTTGAACCCTCAGTCTCCACTTCCATTTCTTTTTTTCTTCTGACTACTTTTTGGAGGAGTTTATGTATCAGAATATTACTTTCAAAAGTACTCTATTAGAAAGACCATTATTTTGGCTAGTTCTTGCCACTAGAGAAGTAAGTTAAACTGAAAATGAGACATATTATCCTTGTAGGTGTTTGGAGACAGAGCAAGGCTTCTCAGTCACAATGTTGGTGAAGTCCAGGGCTGGGAGAGTTTACGTTGCGGGGATGGACCTGAGCATGCAGTTGGCTTGGCTGCCAACATCCCTGGCTTCACCTTGCCACACAGCAGTGGCAGTTACCCCTCCTCAGATGGGAGGACTCTTTCCAGCTATTGCTAAGTGGGCTGCGGGTGCCTAAAGACACCCCTGTTCGGGATCCACTAGTCTAAAAAAAACAGTATCAGCTACAAGCTCAATCTCAGGTTTGAAGCTAGCTGAGATACTAGTTACATGATTCTGGAAGTGCTACTTTGTGACTTGAAAACTAATCTTTACCTAACAGAATTGCTGTTAAAAGGTAAAAATAAAATATGTAAAAAAATCAGTCAGAGTCCTGGAGCCTTAGAAGACAGGCAGGAAGTGCTCCTGTAATACTAAGAATTTTGGTTCTTATTAGAGATGCTGATATTATTGATGTATTATTAGAAATAAAGCTTAAGTGCATGGAATCTTATGTAAGAAGTGGGAAATAGTAAGATCTGGAGAGGACAGGAACCCCACAAGGAGATCAACAGAACCAGAAAATTTGAACACAGGGGTCTTTCTAGAGACTCATACTCCAACCAAGTACCAGGCATGGAAATAACCTAGAACCCCTGCACAGATGTAGCCCATCGCAGTTCATTCTCCAAGTGGGTTCCGTAGTAATAGGAAGAGGGACTGCCTCTGACATAATCTGATTGGCCTTCTCTTTGATCACCTCTCCCTGACGGGGGAGCAGCCTTACCAGGCCACAGAAGATGACAATGCAGCCACTCCTGATGTGATCTGATAGACTAAGATCAGAAGGAAGGAGGACCTCCCTTATCAGTGGAGTTGGGGAGGGGCATGCGTGAAGAAGGGGAAGGGGAGGGTGAGACCGGGAGGGGGGATGGAGGGGCTTATGGGGGGGATACAAAGTGAATAAAGTGTAATTAATAAATTTAACTTAAATTAAAAAAGAAATAAAGCTTAATTAAAGTTTTCAAAAGTGACTGAACAAATACATTCCAAGACATAATAATGGCATGCCCTACTGTAAGCATAGTCCCAGACATCACTTGCCCAGGGATCCTTCTGAAATTTCCGGTCTCAATTTTGAGACCATTTCATGTTTTCCCACAGCCTTCCACACTTAGCACAAATAACTGTAATTACCATACTTACTTTCCTGTTTACTAGGCTACAATTTCCCAAAACCCTTCTGCTTTCTTACACCCACCTTCCATATCCATCGGCTGGTAAAGCTGCTTATCAGTAGATAACTCACTGAAGGCTTTTCTCTCAAGATTTGTTCCTTATTTAGATAGTCGGCAGACAAACTCAAAAGCAGACCAACCACACATTAACACGGCTGTCATTCCACATCTCACAGTGATAAATGTGAGCTGCAGAATCTGACAAGATAGGCTCGATCACAGACCTCCGCCCTGCCATGTAGCTTCTGACAAAGTCAGGCAGTCACGGGAGCCGCTGTTGTCTCATTTGAAAAAGATGAGGGAAGGGCAGTATGTATAGCGCTGCTTCCTGAACTACGTGTGAGATAACAAGGAAAAGTCTGTTCTTGGGTCCACAACTCAGCTCTGAGACTCAGGTTCTCCTATAGCCAAATGAGGGCCCACATATCTGCCCAGTTAAACTCCAAGGCTGCTCTGAGGAGTGACTGAGCAGAAATGTGCTTCTGCAGTAGAAAGTTTAGAAATATAAGAGGTCATGGCTAATGGTGCTTGTTATCAACATACTACATCTCATACACGTGTGCATATTAATTATAAGTAAACACTCCTCAAATCACATTACTGAAATCCGCTGCTTGCCCACCCTCTCTTCCAGGATACAGAAAATGGTGAGATAAGAAACTGGCATGGTTTTTTTTTTTTTTTTTTTTTTTTTTTTTTTTTTGCTCACTAGATGAAATTGTGCTTTGCCCTGGCAAGGCGAGGATCAGAAGTCTAGCTAAATGAATTCTTCTGCCATTTAAAAAAGAAAGAAAGAAAATACAAAATCCTTATTTTGTTTCAATAGCGCAACTGAGATGAGCAACTTAAGCCAATGCAACATCTCACAAAAGAATCCATTCAACCTAGCAAAAAAGTACGATTTTGATTTTGAGCAAAACAGACTGAGTGCAAACAGAAATTATGGAGATTACCAGGCATCTAAGAGTAGCTGAGGAATTGCTCGGACATGACGGTTGTTCCTGAAGAACTGAACCAAATACAGCTACCATCCAAGGACAGCTACCTCCCAGCTGAGATAAGTATGTACTGGTGAGGAAATGCCATTCTTTCATTCACCCCATCACTAGGTGTGACACTAACTGCTCAGGATGAAATGACAGTATGCTACAAGAACTTACACACGAATCAATGAGATGACAGTGAAATACATACAAACCAGCCAGCATAAGATACGGCAAGAAGACAGACAAAAGTGGGCTTCATGCAGCTTAGGAGTCAGAAAAGGCTTCCCCAAGAAGATGACAGCAGCTTCAAGCTTTGATGGACAGTCAGTCAGAAGTTTGTCTGTTAGACAACAGCTACAAAAAGAATGAGCCCGAGAGAGAGAAATGAGGTTGTTATTTCCTTGTAGGACAGTTGGGGCGCTGGAGCCAAGAACAGACCTGGAATAAAGTTAATGCTATTTTTACAAGCTAGAAAAATACCAGCAGCAGGAGTCCTGGCCAGAACCACCCCCACAAAGTGCAAACAAAAAACTACTCCTATCTGCTGGCTGTCTGCTGGAGAACTCACTAACCAGTCCCTTAAGAACAAAATGTTCTTTTATCTTTGATTTTTCATTCTCACAAAGTCCTTCCTCCTCTGTTTCCAGAGCTGGAAAACACATGAACTGAGTTGTGTTGCTCTTTGATCTTTATCTTCCCAAGTTTTCTCTGGGAATGAGAGTCTATGGGTTATTTCTGCTGAGAGTTGTCCCCTCCGCCTGGTCAGAATGTGGAGTCCATAGCTGGTCATGTCAGGCCAGCATAGGGCATGCCATGGTTGTCTGAGCAGCTTTGTGAGAGGCCTGAATGTCCCACTCCTCCGAAAAAGTTAGGCTCTTAGGTTGGGGTCTCTTAGCACCAAGTTTATCCAACCAGTTCTTAAGGATGTTTCTGACTGGACCTATCTAGCTTATAGTACTGAATTCTACATTCTCTTAGAGAACATGAGGAAGACAATCAGGGCACCCTTTGAAGGGGTAGCCTGTTTTAGAGAGAATAAGGATTTGGTCAGAGATCTACTATCTCAAACCAATACTATGAAGCTGAATAAACACAGAGCAGGGGTGAACAACACAAATCCCCCAGAAGGAATGGTACATGTCTGGTTTGTGCTGTTGATAATCTCCAGCGTCCAGACCCAGTGCAGACAGGTCTGCGCGTGCTTGATATGCATCTTTAGTCCGTCTGTGGCCAAACGGTCTTTTCATGTCTATCAGGCCTCTGTTCTCTGCAACCCATGACAACAGATACAAGGAGGATAATGAGTGGAATTTTTGTTCTCTATCTTCCCAGATATCCTAATCCCGAGCTGACTGCAAGGTGATGGGGAAAAGAGGCAAGGTAAGAAACTATAAGGGCAAAACTTCACCAGAATTATAGTAAGTCTTCCTGTCCCATAGCAACGAGAATCCCTCCCCTGGCCCTCCACAGTCAACCTGACTTCTGTCCTTTAAGAAGCCAGGAATTTGTTCTTCTTTGCACTTCAGAAACTTACTTTCAGTAGTTGGGGAACTCATGAATGTGGGAGAACTTGAGCAAAGAGGTAAGCCAAAGCTTCTGGAGGTAAAATTTCTGTCAGTGAGCTCTGTATTTAGGCAATAAATGGGGGTCATCTGGAAGTTTCCCCTCTTAGGCAGTACAGAGTGTCCTGGGCAGAAGGAAGGTGTGTTTTGACACGTCCTTAGGGAGGCCAGGGAATCTGGCAAAGAAACCGCAGTGCCTGCAGCCCAATACAAGGCCCTCTTCCCTGTAGCACACAATGGCCCCAGCCAAGTGTTTGTCACCTGGGTGAGGCAAATGGTTGAAACTGTCACCCCAGGGACAACTGCAAAAGACAGAAGAAAGCTTCCCTGGGTATCTCCACCACACTAATGATCTACACTGTCAGGGTAAACGTGAGACAGGAGCACCCCATGCCTGTGCACTCCTCCAGCTCTGTCTGGGCCTGCACTTTAAAGCCCAAAGCGTGACATTCTACCTAGAAGCACTGCTCATGCTGGGAAATGCTGGGGAGAAACAACCTTGCCTGTGGTCAGAGCCACGTATGTTTCACCCAACTATTCCATACGTTGTTCTTTCTTTCTCTGGGTCAGAGCCTGAGAACTGCAAGATGAACAGGGACAGGACTCTCACACTGATAATCCACACATCAGGAAACAGATTAACCTTCACTCTACAGTTTAAAGTGACTTTACTCAATGCATTTGTCAGCCACCTATAAAAACACAATACAAGGCTCACCTTTAGCAATGGGATATAAAGAACAAGATGTCCTTGTTCTCAAGGTATTCACAGTCTGGTTGAAAAGAAGTAAGTTCAGTCATGAAATTACAATAAAATGTGACCATTTCTTCAAATACATGTGAGGAAAGAAGCACAAGGAACAGAATTTCTAAATTTGACTCTTCCACTGAACGTCCTGCAAAAGAGAACGCTTTTACTGACCTTCAAATTGAAGGGCGTTACCTAACTGTGGTAAATGACTATGGTCCACAATACCCTCCCCACTGGGACAGTGTTGACAGGTGGGAGTCACAGAGGTGTTCAGTGTGGTGGAAGTGGGGTATGTAGTATGAGAAGACTCCCAGTGAAAGCAGCCTCCTTCCATTTCCATGCTCAGAATGTTCCTTTGCCTTTCCAGCTTCTAACACAGACAGACCTTCACTAGCTGTGAGTCTGCTCATCTTGAACCTCCAGAACTCTAAGAACAAATCCATCCTCGTGGCATCTGTGGCCTCAGCTATTCTGTTATAGCAGCATAACGTAGACCAAGTCATTTCTAGGCAGAGAACACATGTGCCAAGACAGAGATGGAGTGGAATGAGATCTGGGAACACAAGCAATGCAAGTCTTTGAGAGGGAGAGCTCTTGACTCTAAGGCAAAGGTTCTCAGCCTTCCCAATGCTGACCCTGTGATGCAGTTCCTCATGTTGTGGTGACCCCAATCCTAAAATTATTTTCATTTCTGTTTCATTACTGTAATTTTGCTACTGTTATGAATAGGAATTTAAATATCTGTTTATTTCCAATGGTCTTTGGTGGCTCTGTGAAAAGTCTGACTACCAAAGAGGTCGTGGCCCACAAATTGAGGACTGCTGCTCTAAAGTAAAGTGTGAATCAGCAATTAAGACTTGCTATGCCTTACTATGCCACATGATTGGCTAAACCCTTACCTCACCTCTTCTGTAGGTAAAACTACAGGGGCATGTCCTCACACTTCCCTAAAGTTTCATTTTGGCCATGGCCTGGTATACACATATGCATATATTCACAAATAGAAAGATAGGTCTACAACACAGTACTTACTTACCCTTACCATAAAAGACACAGTTTTCTGCGTTCTGTCATATTCTGGTCTACTCTATATCATTCTATTCTGAAAATTCAGTGTCACGCACTGACATTGCCTTGGTACACTTGCCTTAGGAATTACAAGCCACAATTTGAAACAAATGCTGTTATAGTAAAGGTTAGGAAAAATATCTGACTACAGTGAAATTGAGAGATTCTGAGAATCACTATATCTAACAAAAAAGAAAAAGAAAAAAAGAAATAAAAGAAGGAAACTACTACAGAGATCAGGGCGAGAACAGAATCACCACACTTCACGATAATTCCTTGCCTCATTGCACTGTCCTGTTAAAATTTGGGAAGAAAGTTTTCATTTGTTTTACTTCATTTCAATTATGTCTGAAGTGCTGAGAATTGAATCCCATGCGCTGTGTATGCTGGGTAGGTGCTTTACCACTGAGCTCTAACAACAGCCCCAGGCGTTGTTTCAAATCTGCTATCCTTGAGCACCATGCCAGAATGCGGTCAGTAGTCAAATGGGTTTTTGAAAAATGAATAAACAAATGCATGAACTGAAGACTCGAAAGTTATATAGGAAATTAAATCAAGATTTCAATTAAGTAATTGGATTTAGGAAAAAAGCCAATATTTTATTAAATAAATATATTATGCTTATAAAGGTTTTTGCAGTACCATTAGGAAAGAAGAATAAAGGAAAACACTCCACTATTATACACTCTACACAGAAGTAACATACAGTTTCCAATTTTTCAGTAAGCCACACCTATCTAGATCAATTTTTATATGACAATTATTAAGAAATTAATAGTTTATAAATAAATTTTATATTTGATTAAAAGTTTTCTAACTCTAAGTGCCTAGTATGTAAAAGGTTTTCGTTATTACACCTTGAACCATCAGCCATTGACCTTTGCTGTGCAAACAGAGAAGTAGCCTGCATTCTTGGCAACCTTCTGTTTGCCCGGGAACCCACAGAGCTGGTTCTGGGTGGGGAAGAAGAAGGTTACCTAGTCCTCCTGCATGGGCATCAATGAGTGAGGCCGCCACAGCAATCCCCGAGGGAAGACCCAGCTCTTTGGCCGCCTCTGGTGTAAGCCCACTTCCAAGAGAAGCTCCAGGAGGCAGCACGAGATTCCCTGGGTAGACATGAGAGAAAATAAACACCCATCAGTCTGGAACACACTAAAGGGAAAAAGGTTTTCTTAAGAGAAACGTTTTGCTCCATCCCCCTTGCCTGCATTTTCTCAACATCACAAAGACAGAAACCATGCAGCCATGAAACATCCCTTTGCTCATTTGGTGACCTTGGTATATATGTCTTTGATATGCATGCAAACACATACTCCAAAGGAAAGAGAAAAGTGACCTCTGTAGTTGCTTCCTATCATAGGATAGGGAAAGGAAATATTTTGTTTCAAGAAAGAATTTCTTAGGTTTTGGGTTCCAGCTGGATGAGACAGTCCAGCTGAAACCTTGGGAATCCTATGAGGCTGCTGCTTGCACAGAAACAGTTCTTTGGAGTTTTGCAACGCAGTGACCCTGATACTCCAAGTGACCTTGAGTTCTTACAGTCAGGCAGGCCTTTAGTTAATAATTTATTGACTGTCTAGCTTTGTGTGGGTATGGTGGAGCTGTAAAAGGCCGTTCTTGTTTTCCCCGTAGTTAGAAAGATGAGATAAAGACACATAAAACCATGTGAGGCAGAAGAAAATGAAATGATTTATCTGTTGTCAGGTGTTAAACAGACACTGAATCTCTTCCACTCTAAACATCTCTATACATATTTCTGCCCTGCAGCGGTTGTGTAAGACTTAGACCATATGTATCATATTTGCAATCTCTTTTATGTCTCATGATTCTAGGACTCTGAATGTGTTGATAAACTTTTTGAGTGTGAAAGCATCACTGTTTAGGGAGCTCCAGAGCTTGGCGGAGGCACCTTAGGATTTCAGCACAGAAAAAGGTCAGTGAAGATGGCAAATGGCTCCAAAAGTCCCATCTAACTAGAAATAATGCCCCTCCCAAGTGTATGCTTACATCCATTTTAAATAATAAACCTCTAACTGTAACTAACTGTGAAAATAGGTCAGCCCAAAAGACTGGTATCACAATGGTGGGTCTTAGATCTTTTTTTATTCAATACTGACTTTAATTAATTTACATTTAAAATTTTAAAACTGATTGAATTTGCATTCTGAAAAGCAAAGTATTGCTTGGAATAATCCGGGTGTGCAATTTTACTTTTCCAGCATTCTTTTAAGAAAGGAAAAAAAAAATTCCAGTAGAAATCTAGTATCTGGATTGTGGTATGTTTGGTGAGAAAAACAGAACATTAACCAAAGAGTCATTCAGTCTGGAAAAGTGAAAGTAAAGTATCTCACTATTATTTTTATATCAGTCTCGGGGAATATAGTTCAGTGGTATCGTGCTTGCCTGGTATGGATAGGATCCCCCGGGCTTTATCTTTAAGCACAAGAAAAAGAATCTTTAGACTAATTGTATGTTTAAATGATATTGATTATCTATTAAATTAATAAGACATATCAGAATTAATTCACCTACTTCCCCGCCTCTTTTTTTATGAGGCCTACAAGAGTTTAACTGAATTGTGCTGGTCTAGCAAACAAGGTTCAGATGCACAAACACAGGGGTAGAAGAAGGCTAACCTCTAGTCTAGAATGCCCAGGGCAAAAGATGAGGAAGAGCTACGTTTTAGATACTGGACACTCTCTTGATTATGTCACCACATATATTTGGTAACATTGATAAACATCCCCCTGGGATAAACTCTTCCACTCTCTGCACTGTCCTAAGAACACAGCATGAATTTTGCCACTTCATTTTGCTAATCATGTCTATGAACGGTGTGATAGTGTCCATTCTGTCCTCACCTCACAGGGTGTGCGTCAAGAAACAGAAGTTTCTAGATGGGTTAATTTCCTGCAGCCAAATAGCTTGAGGGTTGGAGGTGGGCCTTAGGTTCTCCTCTGACATCCAGTCTTGCACTATAATGTCTGTAAGTGTGAATTTTGCTCAAACATGCTTTGTAAATGAAAGGATCAAGAGAAAGTATTCCTAAAACAGGCATTATTGCAATAACAATGCAATGCCTAGGTAGGCCTCAGCACTGACAACAGCAGATCCCACTGAACAGGTGATATAACAGAGTAATGATTCAATCTGTGGTTTCAGATGCTCATTCCAGCAACATTTTAGGAGAGGATACAATTGTGATTAGGAAAGAAAACAGTTGTAGAGCTCTTCAGTCATCAAACAGAGAAGAGCTGTTAAGGTAGGAGTAAATGGGGTGCAGGATCAGAGAAGACATGAGAGGTTCATGGAGCAAGAAATGACTGATCATGGTGGTAGCTTCGATATAGGAGTATGAAGGAGGAGGAGATGCAATGGCTTGTATTGCCTTGCCAAGAAAGGAAAAGCTCAAAAGACTGAGAGTGCAGACAGTGGTCAGCTGCCAGCCTCAAGTCCCTTGGGTATCCTCTGCTGCAGATACTTTCTCGAGGGTCCCTGGCCTGTGACCCAGTGAAGAAGGGAAGGCTGGCAGGTGCCCCTCACCTACAATCCTCTATTTGGCTGTCCAAGGGCCTGTGGAACTATATCCACTGACAGTCTCCCCCTGTCGCAGATAACCATGCTCAGTCAACACACACACCACATGTGTCTAAGCCCTGTCCCCAGAGAATTCTGCACAGGGCAGTGAGCCAGCCTTCTGAGGCTAGTGATGTAGGAATAATGGTTACTGTTCACCACGATGAATAGCTCTCCTTAAACCGGAGCCACAGCCTTCAGATTCATGTCTGACCTCAAATAAGAAGGAACTCTGTTTAGGTATTGTGAGAATTCATGAAATCTCCTTTCTATATACACGTTTTCTCAGCCAGATGCATCTTAGAGGGTCTAGGGCTGTTAGGTGCCACCTAATAACGTTTCCCAAAAGTCTTCATTCACCATAAAATTTAAAAAAACTGTAGCTTTGCTCTTCTGAGACCTGATCAAGATGTCCTGACTCAGCATCTGCAATCTCCTCTGTGCTTCGTGAAACCACCCACTCATGTGTTTCACAAACCACTTAGAAACAACGCTTAGACGGTGGTTTGTGTTGATTTTCACCTACCCCTTGCCAAGTTCTAGCTGTTGGTACATAAGTGAAAGTGGCCCCTAGGACATTAAAAGATTAACACTGAAGTCTGTAACTAAGATGATGGGAAGCTAAGATACTAAACCGTGAAGAAGATATGAGACAGGTAGAATGCTATGATGTGCCTAAAGAGCAGAGGAGGACTATTTACATGCCTCAGAGAATGAATGAAGTAGGTAGAGACAATGTGGGCAATGGCTGGGATGACTTCTAAAAATGGACAATAGAGCTATTATATTAGAATTAGAATGTTTCAGGAAGTGGCTCCATCAAAACAAATGTTGGTTCACTGTAGGGAGCACAGACAAGCCCGGAGTATCCAGTCTACTAACAATATAAGCAATGAGGAGGAGTGGAGAACGGGGAGGGGGTCCTATGAGAGAGGCAGCACAAGGCTGCACATAGCAAGGCAGTGAGGATCTGGCCACTCTTGACCTACAGATTTGGGTTTTAAAAAGATAAACCTACACTGTGAAGAAAAGCTAGCATAAGACACATTATTTTGTCTTTGAAATACCCTAACAAGTGAAAAATGCAGGCTACAAGATATTATGAAGAACATAAATTCATTGTAAAAATATCAATGTTGGTAGATGAATTTATGAAATTACATTTCTAGGAGATAAAACACAGAAAATATGATTCCAATGCAGGTGTGTGTGAATTGTGCTTTTTATTAACCCATGATCTCTTATGTTCTTCTTTGAGCAAACATTTCTTGTATAATAGTTTTAAAGATGTTTCTTTTCTGGTTTGATGAGAAAGAAAGAAAAAGAGAAAGGGAGGGGGAAAGGGGGAGAAAACAAAGAAAGAGAGAGAATAGGAAGGAAGGAAGGAAGGAAAGAAAAAAGAAAGAAGGGAAGGAAGGAAGGAAGGAAGGAAGGAAGGAAGGAAGGAAGGAAGGAAGGAAGGAAGGAAGGAAGGAGGGAGGGAGGGAGAGAGGAAAGGAAGGAAGGAAAGAGGGAAGGAAGGAGGGGAATTTCACCTATTTAGCAGGAGGAAGAAATAAGGTATGACTCTAGAAAAAGGTCCGAGATAAGCTGAGGACAATTCCACATCTGTGCTCATGTGATGACCGTATTTGTGAACCTTCTAAAGACTACAAACGCTTTAAGCACATGTACTTCCAGAATTTTCTAGAAAAACACTGATTACTGTAGGAACACAGATAGTACGTTTTACGAGGTACTCTTCTTGAACCATTTGTGTTGTTCCAGATCATGGCGTTGTTTGTCTGTTTAAATCAAACCAAATGAGCTTAAGTTTAAATAAAAATGCAATGAAAGTAGACTCTCTGCATCGTTTCCAAGTCCTGTTCCTCTGGCTGAAGACAGGAAAGAAACCCACCGGCCATTCATGTAGGCTCTTATCTGGCTGTGTATACACATTCACCATGGGATGTCAGTTGGCCCTGAGGACTCCTGGGCTCCATGAATTCCCATCTGAATGGACAGATTTGGCCAGAGTGGTCAAAGCTGGAGCCTACAATTACCGGGTGGCTGCAGTCCCTCTTCACAAGCAGGGGCTCCTATTACACCAAACCTTCCCCTACCAGTTTTTCAATTATCTATGACTAATGAGCACTCTGGGAACAGTTTCAGACACACACATAATCCTCTTTCCTGATGTCAGCAGAAGAAATTAATGACTGTGTGGATTGCTGGGAGACAGAAGATGCATTATAATGGTCAACAGAACTGTTACCCTCTCCAGGAAGGGGGGAGGGTGTTGAATTAACTAGAAGGTTCAGTGTTCCTTTGTATTCTGAAACAGAGATGAAACACAGGGGGAGATTTGGCTCCGGGCCCACGGAAATGTCAGAGAGGTTTGGGCGTGGGTGGCATGCGACCCTGCTTCCGTGTGCTTGGCTGTGGAATGTTAGTACCAGCTCGGTTGGGCAAGGCTAACAGGCCAATCCTTTAGCAAGACTTTGCTAAAGGACACTTTGCCCTGCCAGTGGAGAGTCCTGGAATTCTTTCACACTCAACCTGCTACTCTAGATCTGATTTAAACGAGGGTAACAAAAGTGAGAACATACAATTCTCAAGCACTATGCAAGAGAAATTGAAAAGCTCTTCAGTGGCAATTGTTATGTTTGGTGCTTTACACAGTGATGGCACATGCTTGGGTGATTCCAGAGAATGGTAAGGCATAGCCTGACTCAGATCACATGGGCAGGTCATCTGTGGGGATTTTCTAGATCTGGTACAACCAGAAAAGGATGACCGAAAAGATTTTATAGTTCCCTTCAATTGGAGTTACACTTGTCCAGAACAATTCACTCAAGTAGAGAATTCCTAAAAAACCCAAGCCTAGCGCCTTTATGCCACTTTTTTTTAAAAGGACAGCTTCTGATATGGCCCCCTAGAAATCCTGTCACTGTAACGAGGAATTAAATTCCATTTCCATGACTGATTTCACATCAAACTCTAAGGTATTCTTTTTCACCCACCAAAGAAATGGTGACTAAACAGTGCTACACACTGCCCCAGAGTCAAGGGTCATGAGAGAGGAGATCTTTGTAGCATGTACTAGTCCTTTTTAATACCACTTTTGAATTATATCTGTTAGTTAAGATGTCTTACAAGTACTGCATGGTTTGCACAGCTTGATACATACATACTAAGATCCTTGACTTTTTAGTCTGACCTACACTTGGTATTAATATATATGCACACTCTGTACTTTAAATCCACTTTTAAATAACATTTATATGCTGTTTCCTATGTTAGGTCCTATCCACCTCTCCCAGTAGAAAGAGACTAGGTCACAGACTATTTTATTTCTTTACACATCTCACTCCTCAAGTGTCTATAATTACTTTATTTTTTACTTTGTTCACTTAACAGAACTCATACTTTTTAAGAAAAAAAAATAAGACACAGACCAATCAACTTGGACAAAAAGGTTAAAGTTGCACACTTATACATGTCCAAATATGCAAAGAATTAGTAGAAAGTAATCAGAAGGACATTAAATTTAACTCTCAATCCTGGATGCTATCAGGGTAAAGGAAATCATATAATCCCACCAGTGGTCCACAGTCATTTCTAACTCAGGACAATGAAACACATCAAGGGCAGTGTACACACCCAGCAAATGGCAGCAAGCAGGCTGCCATCTCTCCCTAGGCAGAGGATGCTATTTTGGCAAAAGACTACTGATACCATGTTCTTGCAGAATACAGTTTTCAGGTCCTCCAGCTGGACAAGAGTCTAATTAGCAACGCTTCACTGTAATAGGTCAGTGATCTGTAGAGCAGGATATACAATTTGTATTTCAACAACATAACTATTCCAGTCTATGAGCCTCTGGTAACTGTTCTTGGAACATTTCTGTTCATATAACTTTCCATCCTAGTGACAAATCAATGACAGGAAAATTATTGTGGAAAGCAATAGAATTAAGTTCTGTAACTTACAATCTAAATATTAGAATTTATTATTTTATAGAACAGAAACAAAAGTACTACACAATTTCAAATTTTGTTCAGTTACCTGCGGAGAGAAAAGAATAAGACTTCATTTGAGTAGTAGATTGGGTGGGGGTCAGGATTCAAATGTCTGACTCTAAAGGCTGAAATTATTCCAACTTACCATGTAGTTTGGGAAACAGGTTAGGTATGGACTATAGTGCCTAGAAAAGCCAGGCACCATTGATAGGGTGTGTATAGGAACAAAAATCACAAGGAACATACAATTCTAGCATGCTGAAACTATCTACGTTCTCCTTTCCTAGACTGGCCATTAGAGACCAGGAAGCCAGAGATGAAACTGGCTCTCTGGGGGATAAGCAGTTATAAGAGCAGGGTCCACACTCAACACAGGGCACCTGACTCACAAGCATTCCTCACTTTCTGTACCTCCTACCATAGGATGCCACCCTGTTCCTTTCCCAACATGCAAAAGGAAGCCAGGGCCATAAGTCACAAGGAGTCTAGAACGGCTGGCAAAATTCAATAGATTCCAGAGGTGTAGGAGGTAGTTCTGAACTATTCAGGGCATAGCTGTAGTCTTTTAGCTTGAAATCATCAGCTCTGACACCCACAATGACCTAATTCTCTAGATAATTGCTGATGACCTATTTTGTTCTTACCTAGCCTAAGGCTACCTCCTAAAAATCCTTCCCTAGGTAGATCCTAATTAATCCTTCTTTCCTCTAGAACCCCACAGTATGGTGCTTGGCATTACATCATTCTGTTCTTTATACACAAAGACTTTATTCCTTGCACCTAACTTTTCTAGTTTCAATGATAACAGCCCAGAGGGCATAGCTCTTTCAACTGTATTGTCCCAGCCAGGCAGGACAGTATAGCTTAGGAGTTCAGATTAGGTAATGCACAGGCTTAGATGCAGTCCATGGCCTTACTGATCTCAGGGTTTATGACCTTGGGCAGGGGGTTTCTTTCCCTTGCAAACTTCCACGCTTATAAGAATCCTAAAATAATGCTATTTTCCTCCAGAATGGTGATGATAAGTCATCAATAATGCCACGGAAGCACATTTGCTGACATCACACACACAACAGGAGACCAGCAAGTGTGAAACACTTCCAGCGAGTACAGTAACTTACAGCTATCACAACTCTCTGCGCCTGATGTCGGACACTGTCTAGCACAAAGAGATCACATAGTTCATTCTGGCTGAGTCAGAAAAGCTTGAGGGGTCTGTGATGATAATGCATGACAAGATATATACTTTTGAGCTCATGAGAGCAAGCTGCAGAAACCATGAAAGGTGTTAAAATCTTCACAGTAATAGAATTCAGTTTGCCAGCACAGAAAAGTGTCTCCTTGTGGTCATGTGTGAGAGCCAAAGTTATGTTTTAAGTTTTCACTACTGTGTCGAAGAGATCCATAAAACTAAAAAAGACTCTAACCTATAAAGCCCCTTGCCCCAGGAAGACGCTTCCTGAGATGCTGGAGAGCACTGTTTATATTTTCATTCCCCTGAACAAGTTTGTCTGACTGGACTGCACTGGATATGCCTGATCACATGCAGCTGGAGGTGCACAGGCAGGGAATACGTCAGGACGTATGCTTGTCCCTGACCGGATGTAGGCAGGAGGTATGCAGGCAGGAAGTAGGTCAGGGTATATACCTGTTCCTGATTGGATCTGATCAGAAATACAAAGCCCGGTTCGCCTTTATAAGCCTCTGCAAAATGTGACTTGTTGCCACTTTCTGGGAACGCTGTGACTGTCCTGGCCAGAGTCCATCATCCTGGCCAGCATTTAATTAAAGGTTGCTTCAAAGTGTAGCTCAAAAGTTGTGGAACGTGTCTTTCTCTCATTATTTTCAGGTTTAACACATGTTTCTGTGCTAAGTCTTCAGAATGAAATGTTTTAAGAAAGAGTGTAGAAAGTGTTCTCTTTGAAATTATTTTAAGCACTAAATTTTCGTTTAAAAAAATGTTATTTTGTCAGCAAAACCCTCGACCATCAGGTGACTATGGCTTTCTAGAGCTATGTAAGCGGTTCAGCCATGGAGAGAATCCACACACCTAAGAAAAGGCAGATTTAGGAAAGCGTGGTTTTTAGCTGCCATTTTTCTCCAGGTACTACATGGTATGAAATAGGGGTTTCACTGCTCTAGTTTGTTGTTTCACAGTTCAGTGAAAATTACATATTTAAAAGACAGACCTAGGTTTCTCAGGTTTAACTTTTGGCTTGTTTTAAACCCTCAATTCAGTACTGGACAGAATGTTTGATCACAAAAAAGACAGGAAAGCGATTTATCTCAAAATAAAGGATATTCTTTTAATTACTGTGCTCGTTTTTGTGATCCCATTGACTGACTCAGGCTAGCCCAGTGAACATTTTTGTCAGGGGCCAGTGTGGGTAAGCAGTCTAGACTGCTGTTTGCACACTGTTGGTTCACAGATGATAACAGCCTCCTAACCATGGCTGCCTCTATGGATGTCAAACAGCAAATCTCACAGGAGAGGGCCAGGCAGCAGGCTGGTGGTAACTGCACAAGGGCAAACATCTGGTGATTTCAAGACATCTGGGCTTTTCTATCATGTAGACCAAACACGATTCAGGTAATTGACCAAATTCTTCACTTTCCAACCAGATGTCTTGCTTTCATAGAGAGGAAGCCAGTCTTGTACTTTCATGTGCAAATAAGCTAGACTAAATTCACCCCCAGAGGGCAGGATTAATTGCTTATTCTAAATGAACACTAAATTACATATTATTTCTTTTTTTTTTCTGTTTTACCCCTGAAAAGGCTTTCTGCTTTTGTTTTCGAAAGCATATATTTCATCTTAGAAGTGCTCTCCTTAAAGCCGTCCTCCTGACATTTTTGACAGGGAGCCAGAGCGCTGTTATGAAGAGTGTGATTTCAGCAGTCAGTTTGATCTGGCTGTGGTTGCACAGCCCTCTAAACTCGGATTCTTTGTAGATAAACATCATCAAATCCATCCATAAAGGCCATTATCGAGATGCACGAGCACTGTTCCTGCAGTGTGTCTTGAGTGCTTCTAGTGTCTAGTACTGAGACTATGGAGGACCAAAGCACTGCTCATTCCAGAAGTTCTCCATCAAGAATGCAGAGAGAGAGAGCTCAGAAGAGGGTAGTATGTGTGTGTTGGGGGGGGGGAGGGTTGACTAGCATATTGTTTGACACAAGCTAAGCATTTACTCAACACAGTAAATGAGCAATCCCAATGACAACTGATTCTTACAAAGATTACAGAATTCTTACAGATTCTTACAGAGAAATGCCAAGTTTGTAAGAGGAAGGGTGTGTCTGGAATATTTTCTTCTCCTTAACTCTTACATGGATCATGTGCTGGAATTTTCACTGTTCAAGTTTGTTTAAGGAATTCATGTGGTTATCAATGACCTACTTTCTATGCTGTTGTCCTGACAACCAACGTTTTACTGGGCAGACAATGAAAAGAAGATGATAACGTGTCTCTCTTCAGTCAAGTTTAGTTGGCAAAACTCAACAGCACAGAAACAATATTTGAGAGACGACAGGCTCTATATGGGATTGCCTTAAACAGAGGACAGATGTATAAATAAGACAAGGGTGGCTCAGAGCACACAAGGACGAAGAGAAGCTGCTGTTCCAGAACTTACTTGAGTGTAACTACCATCATGTTTCAAAAGACAGGCTGTAAATAAACAATTAACATAAAGACAGGCGTGCCAAGCAGGGCATTCTTTAGTTCTCCTGACAGGATAGTAGTTTCTTTTTCTTATCCTAGGTTTCATCAGAATTCAGAAGCATCTCAATTATATGAAGAAAAAGACTATGAATATTGCTTTTCAACTTTTCCTCCAGCAACTAGAATCTTTTTGCCCTGAAATGGAGGCTTCTGGAGCCCTAGAGTAAGTCTCTTCTGCATTAGGTCTTGCATTCCAAGAATCCAGATTCAGGAGCTAAGACACTGAGGTTTGATTCTAGAACCTGACTTATGACACGAGACCAGCCATCTGGAGGTGTTAAGGAAGGAATAATGATTTGGGTTGTGAAAAAAGCTCCCCTGTTAGGTTTCAGAAGGTTAAAAAAAAGCAGAAAAAAGAGAGGCAGGGTGGGGGAATAGAGAAGAAAGGAGCAATGGGTCCTTTTGGGGTTGTTTCCAGTTGGTGACTGCTGGGCAATCATGAAGACCTAGTTTTGGTTACCAGCATTCAGATAAAAAAAAAAAAAAAAAAAAAAAAAAAAAGCTAGGAGTAAAAGAGTACGCATCTGTAATCTTAGCCCTAGGTAGCAGAGAACAGAAGAACCTTGAGGATGTTTTTTTTAGCCAATCCAGCTGATTGGTGAGTTCAGTTCAGATGAAGAGACGCTGCCTCAAAAAACAAGGCAGAGAGTGACACAACTTGTTGACCTCTGTCTATTACATGTATATGTGCACGCATATGCATTCACACACCCATATAAAATGCATATAACACAAACACCACACATGGAAGGGGTGTATCATACTCTAAGGTATGTCATATTACTTAACCATATTTTGGAACTGAATCCTTAGCTTGCTTTTTTTTCTGTTTAAAAGCAATCCAGACTTAGGCCAGACTTTATTGAAAAGCATACGGTAAGGGAAAGGGGGCCATCTGACCATGAAATCTGCAAGTCTTAAGGTTAGGCAAAGGGACTTTTCTTTCCCAGGGAATACTATGGTTTGGATCGTCAATGGCCTCCAAAGACTCATATGCTTTGTCACCAGCCTCTGATGCTGTCAGAAGGCAGTGCAGCACTTCAGAGTTGTGGCCCAACAGAAGGAAGTTAGGTTATCTAGTACAGACATAAAGGTAATGGCAGCCCCTTCCCCCCTCTCTTGGCATCCTAAGTCATGAGGTAAGCAGCTGTGGTATGCACTCCTTACCACAATGCTTTATGTTGCCACTTGCCCCAAAGCCATAGCCAAGCAACTGTGCGCTGACCTCTCTGAAATTGTGAGCCAGATGAAACCTTTCTTGCTTTGCTTTATCTTGGGTGTGTTTTCTGTGGAGTAAAAAGCTGACTCACACAGACAGAAATAAACAAGGCAAGGAGATGAGGTGAGAGAGCTCTCTGATAGGTTGGTGAGAACCAATTAGCTGCCTGTCAGGGAGAAATTGAGAAATTTTGTTGGTCACATGATGTCTAGATATTTGATCAAATAATTTTCTGAGGTGAGGTATTCTGATCAAATAATACTCCAGTGAGGTATTTTGGGGTCAGTCTTATATTCACACCTGAAGTATAAATGGGCTTGTTAAATTAATCAGTGAAGACCTGAGGAGGTTTAGTTTACACTTCCCAGAGGAGGACTCTATCTCTTGCCTGGTGGCCTTCCAACTGGTCAGCATTTTTCACACCTCCGGACTTGAAGCACTGCTCTTCCTGTGTTTCACCTGAGTCTGCTGGGACTACACTAGAACTATTACCCGGGCTCTCTTGTTCCTCAGGCCTTTTGATAGGGATGCCCCCAAACCAGCAACTCCAGGGGCTTGCTAGCCTCCAGAATTGTGTGAAAGGGGTTCTCACAATAAGTCCCCTTCTGCCCTTGCCACATGCCCGTCACCCCTGCTTTGGATCTTTAGAGAGCGCTGACTAGCACAAGGCCCTGCAGGAAGGGCTTTGAGCTGGCTTAGGTTCGTGTCAGGAATGGGCAGAGTTCAGGGTGCAGGTGAAGGTCAGAGTCTTATAGTTTGGCTCATACACAATTTTGGTCTACGTGATTTGTGACGACAATCAGTTCAGTGAATGATTTGTAAGATAAATAAAGGGAATCTGCATGGTCTGTGTCTGTCCCCCTCAGTGGTAAACGGGAGCTTCAAGTGTTTGTTGTAAGTCAGACAGAGGATCTGACACCTGTCTCTGGCTTCTTTAGGTACCAGAATTGCATGTGGTACACAGACATACATACAGATAAAACACTCATACACATATGTTTTTTTAGAAAGATTGAGGATGACTTTATATCTGATTGGATATGTAGAAATGGAGAAGAGAAATGAAATGCAAGTTATTAATACCTAAAAGGCAGCTGTTACATGGTCAATTCTTCATCTGGAGAAACAGAGCTTACAGCTTGGTCAGTAGTAAAACTGGGAGCTGGTGTCAGCTGACTGAGCCCAAACCCTATTCCAACGTATCTATCTTCCTATTGCCTAACAAATATGTTTGGTAACAACCAAAACAAACCTCAAGGGCAAAGGGAGAGGAAGCAAAGAGGGGCAGAAACAACGTAGGGCTGGAAAGGGGAAAGCATTAAACCCATTTTCCCAGATCTCCTATGTTTGCACTAGTTTGGCCCCTCACTTGTCATCTGCTCCATTACACTAGTTTGATAACAGCAAGTGCCACAACTCCATGTCTGCCATGCCTAAGAATTTACGAAATACACCTGCTTCAGCCCCACCTGCAAGCACTGAAACAGAGCTACAGCCCTATCCCTGGCCTCCACCTGCTTCTAAGGCACAAAGTCCTCTGAGAGTTCCGGAAAACACAAATCCCTGTGCCTCAGCTCTGACTTCTCATCAGCAGCTATGAAGTGGACCTCCAGGACCTGTACTTTTAAAACACCCCACAAAACCTTCATGTATCAACCAGAGCAAACAAGAATTCCCAGAAGACACACTTCAGCAATTAGAACTTTTGACAGAACTGCGTAGGGAAATATGAGCTTTGCACCTGGAGCCTCCATGTGGCTCATCCCTGACGGGTTGAGTGACTTGAAGCTAGCAACTCTCTATCCTCCTTCCCTTTGTCTCTAAAATAATTAAAGACATCCTTTTTAGAAAATTGAAAATAACAGAAAACCTCTGGCACTGGGAATAGGAAGAGGTTCTTTCATTAGTCACCTAGTGACAATGACACAAAGCTAAGCTTTGTGAAAATCTATTGTCTTACGTGTCATAGGAAGGTGCACAAGAGGGGATGCCAAGAGGTCTGTGATGCTCTCTTCCCACACAGGACCTTCAGCTCCCACCTCTGGAGTCTGCAGAGCTCTGGTCCTCTGAGCTCTGCTGTGCATGAGCTTACCTTCACAGAGACATGTGACAGCCCCTAATTATGCGCAAGCTATGTCTAAGTGAGTCTAGAAGAAAGTGCAGGGGAAAGTGGGGTGCTATTATGAGGATATTCTGAAACAAGAAGACAAAAATATGTTGTGTTGGCAGAGTCAAAGGTATTAAGAGGAACCAGCTTTCAGGAGCCAGTTGATACAGGAGAAGCATAAATGTGGGGCCTTTCTAGAGAGGACTTCTAGGAGTAGGAAGCAGTCAGAGGAGATGGGTTTACACAGACAGCTGAGCCTGTTAAGCAGACAAGGCAAAGAAGCGGGCCTCCCACATAGTAGAAATCAACAGTTCCTATAAAACCTTCAACTCACAGGGCCACATTAGATTCTCCACACTATTCTCCTTCCTGTTTAAAACTGGTAAGACTAAGATGGGGAAAAGAAAAAAAAAAAAAAACACCTTTAACAATTTCCTTTTCTTTTCCTGCTTGAAGCTTACAAACACACTTGTCTAGCTCAGATGAATGGGCCCTGTTCTTTTCAGTGTCTGGGCTCAAAGCTGTTCTTTCTCTGTGGACAGCCTTCGTATGGCTACCTTCTCTAAATCCACTACGAGGCAGTGTAGAGATCACCATCTTCAGGAAATGCCCACCTGCCCCACACCCGAGCTATGTATAACTAGATAAACACAAGCCTGAATTTAGCACTTCCCAGAGTGTTTGACACACTAATTCAAAATGCATTTAAATGTTGATGGAAGGCAGTTCTTAGTGTAAACGAAACAGAGAAATGCCAAGCTGAAAGAAGTGAGATAGGTTTCAAGAGCGCCATGCAGTTCCGAGACTTTAGTCTCCTGGTATGCAATGTCAGACTAAGGAAACAAGGATGGGAATTGGACATTTATTTCCCCCTAACGTCACAACTGGATGTAATGTGTGCAGTGAACCCCTTCTTCTCTTCCCATCCAGGAGGGAATCATCTTTCCTTCACCAAGTACCAAGTGTACGCAATTGCCTTTGCTGCCTTGCCTTGCCACAGGCCCATTGCAAAGAGACAGACAAAAGGAACTTTTTCTCTTAATACGATGGCTATCTCAGACACTTACCGTGAGAGAAGGCTGGCTGACACAGCATAACAGAACAGTCTTATTACTGTTTTGTGCTCTAACCAAAGGACACAGACTGGGCAATTCACAAGTAAAGAATGAAAGCTTATTTAGCACAGTTGTAGAAGCTGGGACATTAAAGACTATGGTATTGGAATTTCAAAAGTTATCAAAGTGTGAGACAAAGAAAGTGTGTTAGCACAGGTCACTTCTTTTTTTTTTTTTTCTCCTATAAATAGATTTATTTTCTTATTTTAGTTTGGGTCAGGTATAGGTTTTTTGTTTTGTTTTTTTTTTTAATCTTTTTTATTATTTTTTATTAATTACAGTTTATTCACTTTGTATCCCCCCATAAGCCCCTCCCTCCTCCCCTCCTAGCCCCACCCTCCCTCCCCCTTCTTCTCGCTTGCCCCTCCCAAGTCCACTGATAGGGGAGGTCCTCCTCTCCTTCCTTTTGATCTTAGTCTATCAGATCCCATCAGGAATGGCTGCATTGTCATCTTCTGTGGCCTGGTAAGGCTGCTCCCCCCTCAGGGGGAGGTGATCAAAGAACAGGCCAATCAGATTATGTCAGAGGCAGTCCCTCTTCCCATTACTATGGAACCCACTTGGATACTACGCTGCCATGGACTACATCTGTGCAGGGGTTCTAGGTTATCTCCATGCATGTTCCTTGGTTGGAATATGAGTCCCTGGGGAGACCCCTGTGTTCAAATTTTCTGGTTCTGTTGCTCTCCTTGTGGGGTTCCTGTCCTCTCCAGATCTTACTATTTCCCACTTCTTACTTAAAATTCCATGCACTTTGCCCATCAGTTGGCCTTAAGTCTCAGTGTCTGTTTTGATAGTCTGCAGGGCAGAGCCTTTCAGAGGCCCTCTGTGGCAGGTTCCTAGGTTGTTTCCTGTTTTCTTCTTCTTCTGATGTCTATCCTCTTTGCCTTTTGGGATGGGGATTGAGCGTTTTAGTCAGGGTCTGCTCTCTTGATTAGTTTCTTTAAATGTTCAGGGTTTTAGTAGGTTTATCCTACTCATATATGTCTATATGAGTGAGTATATACCATGTGTGTCTTTCTGCTTCTGGGATAGCTCACTCAGGATGATCCTTTCCAAGTCCCACGATTTACCTGCAAATTTCATGATTTCCTTATTTTTCATTGCAGAGTAATACTCCATTGTGTAGATGTACCACAATTTCTGCATCCATTCTTCAGTTGAGGGGCATCTGGGCTGTTTCCAGCTTCTGGCTATTACAAATAAAGCTGCTACAAACATGTTTGAGCAAATGTCTTTCTTGTGTACTTGAGCCCTTTTTGGATATATGCCTAGGAGTGGTATGGCTGGATCTTGAGGAAGTGCTATTCCTAGTTGTCTGAGAAAGCGCCAGATTGATTTCCAGAGTGGTTGTACGAGTTTACATTCCCACCAGCAGTGGAGGAGGGTTCCCCTTTCTCCACAACCTCTCCAGCATGTGTTGTCACTTGAGTTTTTTGGTTCTAATGGCACAGGGCCCACCATCCCTTATGAACTCAGATCCTCATAATTTCCCAATGGTCCCATCTCCAAATTCCATTAACATACAACACTGGGGACTACACTAGCAGCCCATGAATTTTAGGGGGAATACACTGAAACAACAGTAGCAGTAGTCTTTTAAGTGGATTCATCTAATATTTTTTTCTTTTATGTCTTGAATATATCATTTCACATAATGTTGCTTACTACAAAGATCCATCCAAGTTTATAGTGTGTTGCAGAATTTCTTTGTTTTTGAAGGGTGAATAGGGCTTCATTGAATTTCTGTACTACTTTCTGTTCATCCATCTCCCATTGGTGGATCCATGGATGTCTTTCAATGTATAAATGATGCAATGAACATCACTGGAAAAATACTTGTATGAGCCCTGTTCTCAATTCCCTGAGAATATGCTTAGAGGAATGGTGTGGGATTCTGAACAATAGTTGTGTAAAAGTGACAGTGGAAAAGTGGAAGTTTGTATAGTTACTGGCTCCCCAACAATCTGGGATTGTAAATACTGTATTTATCTTTACCGTTCAAATATACTGCCATTCACACAGCTGCAGAGCTTAGAAAGATAAGGTCCCTGAAAAATGACATGGATGGTCCTTGACTCCACAGACAGAAAGTGCTAACTGCAACTTCATATGCCTGTATGAGCAGATGTAACAGACACAGATAGATGATGAAGTTTGCAATGGTGAATCTTGTGGCCAAATATGAAGGCGAAAACCAAAAATTCCAATATTCACATTTTTAGTTATATTTCTTGTACCTTTCTCACATTTCTACATAATACATTTCTACATGTCAAGAGTCTTCATATACTCTTATCTTTTAAGAATATGGATACATTGTAGGATGAAATATTCATAAATAACAAGGGGGAAGGTTGAATTATGTTAGCAGCTAAAGAATAATTAAAATTACAGTTACATGCTGTTTTCTATTGCTTTAGAATTTCTGTCATCCTACAGAGTATTTCCGGAAAGAAATTTGATATTATACAACATCTTTAAAGACATTTATACATTCTTTGCTTAAATCCACACCTGGAATTCAATTTAATAAATCATATGAGGGACTAGAGAGATGGCTCAGCAGTTAAGCACACTTATTGTTTTGGAGAAGACTCAGGTTCGGTTTCTAACACCCACATGGCAGCTTACAATCATCCTCGACTCAAGTCCCAGGGAATCTGATGCCTTTACCTGGCCTTGTAAGTACCAGGCATCCTCACAGCGCACACACAATCATACACACAAACACTCACACAGATAATATAAAAATAAATCATTAAAAAAAGAAATCACATGAACTATAGACAAAGGTACATACACAAATACCTTGAAAAACTGTCAGTTTTACAGAAATAATTACAAACACAATTAAGTAAATAAAGAAACATGAAACAGAAATACCTTGCTCAGACATAGCCCATGGCAGCTTAGCAACCAAGGGGGTTTCCCTAATAAGGGGAACAGGGACTGTCTCTGACTTGAACTCAGTGGCTGGCTCTTTGACCTGACCCCCCCCCACACACACACACACACACTGAGGGAGGAGCAGCCTTGCTAGGCCACAGAGGAAGACTTTGACCGGATGAGACCTGAGAAATTAGGGTCAGATGGAAAGGGAGGAGGACCTCCCCTATCAGTGGACTTGGAAAGGGTCAGGGAGGAGATGTGGGAGGGAGGTTGGGATTGGGAGGGAATGAAAGAGGGGCTACAGCTGGGATACAAAGTAAATAAACTGTGATTAATATAAAAAAATTAATAACCCCCCCCAAAAAAAAACCCAGGAAAAAAAATAAGTGCAAGAATAGTGTTGTTAATTAAATCATTACATTAGGTAACAAATTAAAAGTTTGGAGTTTTTATGGGATGTGTGTGTGTACATATATATGACATATGTGTATAACACATCTTATATTTGAACATATATTAAAAAGACAGAAAGCAAATACACAAAAATGTGGACATTTCTTGGGGGAATGCTACAGGAAATGATTTGTTCTTGTTTTCTATTTTCTAAGTATGTTATAACAAGTATACATCAGGTATAATCAAAAATAAAACTATTTTAAAGTGTATTTTTACCTGGTATTTCCATCTCTAGCCATCTGTGTTTACAGACAATGAGGATAAGTAAAGATTTCATGTTTAAGTAAATAATTTCATGTGTACTTGTAGTATAACATTTATATACTAGAGTGATAATTAAATGCAGTTTTACCTTCAGTTTTTAAAACATCCAAGGCTGCCAGTAGTGGTGGTGCAGGCCTTTAATCCCAGCACTCAGGAGGCCGAGGCAGGTGGATCTCTGTGAGTTCAAGGCCAGCCAATTCTACATAGTAAGTTCAAGGGCAGTGAGAGCTAAGTAGAAACACTGACTCAAAACAACACAAATATATTAGGACTATTTGATGTATGAGATTTATGCAATTAAACGAGGCTAATAAAGATCATAATGGAAAAATGTAAATATGAAAATGCAGTAATGTTAGTTTAAAACCTCAGGCTACAAAAATAAAGTAGGGCTTCAACTGTAATAAACTGATAAAGAAAAAAAAGCAAAGTGAATTAAATATGGGAATGTTAGAGGGATGGTATTGTTTCTCTTCTTGAATTTATCTTCTGCAATATTTTAGCTGGTTACACTTTTTGACTTTTAAAATTCAATTTTTAATTTTTATTTACTTAGTCACCAAATAATGATGGATAGAATACCCCAGCTAGATATCTTATACCGCCAATGGAAAGATCCAGTGTGAAAATCTCCAAGGAAAAACAGGAAATTGGGTATATCTTGTTGAGTGATTAGCTGAAGGAGTCACGATGAAAACCCTCAAACAGAAAAGGTTATTATCAAGACTATCAGTTGTTCTCCACAAATTGATGGCAAAGGCCTATTACTGAAGACATCACTTGTACAATTATTTTATTTTATTTTTATTAATTACAGTTTATTCACTTTGTATCCCAGCTGTAGCCCCTTCTCCTATCCCCTCCCAATCCCACCCTCCTTCCCTTCTTCTTCACCTATGCCCCTCTCTCAGTCCACTGATAGGGTAGGTCTTCCTCCCCTTCAATCTGACCCTAGTCTATCAGGTCTCAGCAGGACAGGCTTCATTGTCTTCCTCTGTGGACTGGTAAGGCTGTTCCTCCCTCAGGTGGAGGTGATCAAAAAGTCAGCCCCTGAGTTCATGTCAGAGACATGTAATATAGGATAATCATACTAAACTCTGTACACCTAAAGAAGCACGATTCTTTGAAAATGGAGACGTCAAGCCAGTGCCTAACTACAGTCTTTATTCCTACTAACTACCATCTGTGGCACTGGAAGGTACTCTGCATGCTACCAGAGGAGAAAGGTGATCATCAACCCACCTACAAACTCTGTCACCAACAACAGAGACATGTAAAACATTCTGGTGCAATAGTGGCGTGTGCTGTGTGAGTAACCAACCCCTCTGGTTTTTAAGGCCCGCTCCAGGAGATGGAACCCATGCCTGACACTGCTTAGGTAGCCAGCAACCTGAGACTAGATGCCATGGACCTAGAGGAAAGAATGGTATTCTGCTAGCAGAACAACAAAATTACTCTTAATGGCAGTCAGTTATACCCATAGATCAGTGACCCACTTAGCCATCCTCAGAGAAGTATCTTCTTGCAGAAAATGGGAACTAACATAGATACTGGACACTATATATACAGTGAAAAACGTTGAAGCCCTCAGTCCTAAATGAGATGTCTTCATCAAATCCCTCCCCTCAAGGCTCATGGATCTATGCAGAAGAGGAGGCAGAGAAGATGGTGAGAGCCAGAGGATATGGATGGGTCCAAGAAAACAGTATCTTCCAGACACCAGACTGATGCACATATCAACTCGTCGAGACTACGGTAGTATACACAGGGCCTGCACAGTCAAGCCAGACAGGGTCCCAGTGCTAAGGTGAGCAAATAGACATGGCCTCCCAGACCCTAACCAAGAAGCTATCTGCAACTGATAGCCACTGAGAAAGAGAACAGTTAGTTTTTTCCGATGGGGTCTCACTGGGTATATTAACCAGAGGTTAGACTCCCTACCCAGGAGCAGTTAACTGACCAGCATAAAAAGAAAGCAATGGTAATTTTGAAGACTGCAATTTTTTTTCTGCAAGTACATTTTGCTTTATTTGGACATGTTCTGTCTTATTGGTCTTTTGCTTATATATTTTGGTTTTCATTTTTGTTTTTATAGGAGTTCTGTGTATGTGTGTATTTCTTGGGTTTGGTTGGATTTTTGTCTGTTTATTAAAGAGAGAGGAAAAGTATGGAGTTGGGTAGGTGGGGGAAATGGGGAGTATCTGGGAGGGAAAAAGCATGATCAGAATATATTGTCTCATAATAGTCTTCAATTGAATTTTATTTATTATTATTGCTGTGTACTATATGTGTGTGGAGACACACACGTATCAGGGAGTTCGTGTGGAGATCAGAGGACAACTTTGTGGAGTGACTTCTCTGCTTCTACCTTTCCACAGTTCTTGGGATCAAATTTACAAGTTATCAAGCTTACAGAGCAAATGTTCTACCCCATAAGCCATCTCAGTGGCCCCTCCTTTTGTACTTTTTTTTTAATATATAAAAAAGCAAAAAACAAACAAACAAAAAAAGTCAAGAAGCTTCTGCTGCTGTTTTTATTGCAATAGAAACCAACGCTGAGAAAAGGGTATTGAGGGTGAGGGCTACTGAAAATGCAACTTTAATGAGGTGGCGATTAGCCAAGATAGTCTTAAGCTATCATGTGTCAGGATAATGATCAGTTAGGGCCTTGGTATTATCTGTAAGAACCAGTGTAGGCAGGCTGCCTCTCCACCATGCTGCAAGATATACCTTGGCAGACAGCCACAGAAATCAAAGGGGTTTAGTAATGTTCTGACTAGTACAAAGCCACATTAACGTTGGCATGGAAATGCCTGGGAACACTGTGTGAAAATACTGTTCAGGTGCTGGGACTCAGCGGGTCATAGGAGGACATTGCCCTTGCCCTGGCGGAATGAAAAACCTGAAAGAAGCGTCAAATTTGTGCTTGCAAACAGTAAAACAAAAACTCAGATGTGAGGAAGAGCAGGATATGAAGGAGAGCTGTGGTTTGCACAGAGGTGCACCGCCCCAATCAGTGGTGCATGTCAGGGAAGACTTAAGGGGAGGAGCGGCCGAGTGAAATGAATATGAATAACACGAATGATTTGAGGATCCTTCAGGGAGTCTCAGCCCTGGAATGGGCTGCACATCGCCTGTTAGCCTGTTTCAAATAGTGCGACTATTCCCTCTTGTTACATATTCCCAATAGGCCATGGTGTACATTCTCCATGTAGTGAACAGCCTCAGAGAGTGTCATTCACATGACAGGGCATATTCATGACACTTCTAGGGTACATAACCTAGAAAGCTACATTAGGTCTAGATTTTGTTTCGCTGAACCTAGACTTCAAAACAGGCTATTTATTTAGAAATATGTATGTACACATACATACATGCATGCATACAAACATGCATACAAACATGCCTACACATGTATGTACACACACATAATTTCTGTCTATGTTAGAATGATTATCTGCGCTGGATTTAAGGGAGATAGTTTCTCAGTTTCCACCATGGAGCTGACCCTCAAGGATATTTTTAAGGATAGACTGGCTAGTGAAATTTTCACACATGGCCTGACTATAGAATCAAACTCCTATGTGGATGGGATTGTATGATATGAGTGATATCAGTGGGAAATGGATAGCACTGGAGAGTTACTGTGTAGGGTCATTTTATTTGAGTGCAGGAGGATGTGGACTTGGCTAGGAAGAAAGGGTGGGAAAGTGGCTATTGGAGCGACGTCTGTGTGGGAGGTGACTATGGAAGCCTGAACTATGTTTTATGGATGAGTTGTTGGGCAGAGAACGAGCAAGAGGGGAGCCAAAGTTCCACACGAAGCACACACATTTTATCAGATCTTCAAGGCTCCTTCATTTACCAACTCAACCACACTGAAACAGGACTCAGTGTCTTCTTCAGTCTTTCAGTCCCCAAAGCACCTCCCCTTTTGACTCACAGCACTTCCTTCTTGTGCTTACAGGGCAGTTGATCATGTACCATCACTACATTTATAGAAGCTTTTGTTGGTTTCTAGACAAATGCCAAATACCATGCACTTTTCTGGACACGCTAACATAACAGTTCTTGCTGTTCCTTGCCTTTTGATATGAGCCAGGTCCTATCTCACCAATCAGCCTGTGGCATCCTTCAGGATATTACACCCATGTGCTTACCATTCTGCCAAGCACAGGGTAACTAACAAGAACTTGAAGCACTATCACAGCCTTTTAGAAGCAAAACTCCAAGGCAGAAGTCACTCAGATGCCTAGTGACAAAGCTTAGGGATAAGCATGCATTTGTACATAAAGATAAGGGATTAAGTTCAGCTCCTTTTGAAATGTCATGTTGTTTTCACAAGGCATTGTGACTCTTACAGAGCTAGACTCACTGGCTACAACTCTTGACTTGATGTGTAAATCTTGGTGATTGAATTAACCTCTTTGTGCCTCTCTTTCACAATCTGTAAAATGGGGTAATGGTGCCTAAGAAGACTGCATGTAAGGTATGTGAGCTGTTAATGCGATGACCGCCCCCGAGGTATAGGAACTATTCAACAACTGAAGTGAAACAAACTACACTCATTTATTTCTTTATCCCAAACCAGATGAACTGCCATTTTTATTAGCTATTAAGGTAAAAAGCAGCTACAAATCCACACAATTGTGCCTTCAAAAAGAAATAAACAATAGAAATAAATTTGTGCAAAGGAAGTCCAGTCACTGAGAATTGAAAAGTGCTATGGTGACTTCCAAGAACCTCTGCATTTCATCACCCCTGGGGTTTGACCTTTCCTTCCCTGACTCCAAGGAGCTGCTGCATCTTCAGTCACCTGACTCAGGACCACAGGAGAAAAAGAAGCAGCCACACCTCTTCTTAAGGAAACCTGTAGGACCTGCCTGCCTACATTTCACTGGCCAAAACATAATCGTGGAGGAAGCTGGAGAATGCAGACCTTCAAGTGCCTTGTGTCCATCTAAAAGTTTATGTTTGGGTAGAAAAGGGGACTCCAGTATAGCCTCCATGGGTACTCAACATCCCTACACCACTGGCAACCTGTGACAAAGCTGCAAAGCTGATTAGGGTTCTGTTTCATTTTATCAAAGCTTTGGGGTCCGTAACAAATCACAGGACACTTCCAAGCACATTTCCTCAGGATCTATACAGCTGCCTCACTTTAATCATTTTGAAAGCATAGCCCCCTGAAGGGAAATGTAGCTATATAGGTCTGATTCACTCTAAATTATTGGAAAATTGATTTTTTTAAAAAGGTGTTTGCTAGCCAAGACTTTTGAACCATTTTAAGGAGCTTGAAAAAAAAATGAAACCACCAACTCTTTGAAGAGTAGAAGAATGTTTTGCCAAGAAAAAAGCTGAGTCCCCATCCTAGCAGGTTCACAAAACACTTTGTAGATGTTTTTGTAATTCTTTGACAAAATAAAGTTCTACTGAACCATCACTATTATAATAAACTTTATTTGAAAACATGTTATTTCCTTCATATTAGTTATGAGTTAACAACAATTTGAGTTAGTGCTTTTACCAAATCTTTATAAATAATGCAGATGGTAAAGATTTTTTTTTTGTCCAGCCGTCACTTACCCATGCATTTTCTAATCACAAGAATGTATGATGAGTTTCATAAAAACTAATATTTGTGAAGGAAAATCCCCTTTAACTAACAGGAAACTACCGACTGCACCCACTCTTACTCTCTAACAAGCTTACTGGATTGAGAAGTAGCGAATGTGCAGGAGGAGGTAACCGTGCAAGCCTATGGAAGGAAGGAAGACAATGGTACAAATAGAACCCCCTGGAAAGGAGAGCAGGAAAAGAACATGGGAAAAGGTGCCCAAGATACCCTGGATTTGATCCTGCTTAGTGTGATGACTCAGGAAACTAGTAAGCCAAATGAGTCAGACCATCCTATGAAAAATGCAAGGGCTGCAGTGAGTGGAGAATGTATTTTCTTATAATAGTATAAGCTCTTCCAGGCAGGCAGGCCTGTCCTCCATCAAGTACCTATGAAAATTTGTTTCAATTGCTTACTCTCAGTTTTCACACATAAAGCATAAATATTAACAGTACCCACATCTCTTTGGTTGCTGAGACGTTAATCTGATAACTCATTTAAAATGTTGGACAGTGATACCTAGACATAAAGAATACTCAAGAATCCCAAACCAGCATAATTTCTAAATACTTATCTTTATACCCACATATGAGTATAGTCTCACCCCTTCAACACAGATGCTTTTTGAAGCAGCAACAGCAGCAGATAGAGACTATTACAGAAATACACAACTCATTAAGATGCAGAGAACAGCAAACCTTGAGATGCTAACTCCAACTGATACATCTATAACATAACCCCATTATCTAAGGGACATCACTTAAGAGGAGGCCGAAAAAAATAAGAGACAGAGGACCAGGACATTTTCTGTGAGACAGTCTTTTCTATATATGACAGGGAAGCTGCAGCCTTGAAATCTTAAAAATACAGTCATCTAAACACGACCTGTGTCACGACAACACCACAAGACATGCCAACATGGATGGACGGACTTTCAAAAAGCTGTAATGCCAGACGAATAGCCGCAGGCAATTGATGGCTGCTGAGAGATGGTGAATCAGCCTTGTACCGGGATATGCCTATAGGCTCCCATAGGCTATCTAATTCCAAGTGATAATCCCTAAGCACACTAAAGGTATTCAGGAGAGAGAGAAAGAGAGCACATGTTATTATTATTTATTTATTAGACAATAATAACTAAAAAAGAAGTCATAAATTTGAGAGGGAGTGGCACGCATGGAAGATGTTAGAGGAGGGGAAGGATCAGAAATAACGTAAGTACACACTCGTATCAAATTCTTGAAAAATTTTGGAAATAAAAATTTAAAAAGCAGTGCTAGCCTTCTCGATATAATATGTCCTTTCATCCTTTCATGCTAAGAACCCTGTATCTTCTATTCTTTAAAAGAGCCAAATTGCTAGGGGCAAGGCTCAAGATGGAGGTGACTATTTGAATTCATCTCCCCAGGACTTGTAATTTCATGGAAATTGGAGTAATAGTGAGGAAATTGCTGTAGATAAGGGTGTGTGCTCCTGCTTTTGATTTAAACTGCCTTTGCATGCTAAAAATGAAACGCAAACTTTAGAAAAGCCAAGGTTTCACCTAGAAAGGAAGGGCCATCTTTAGGCTGACGAAAGTTAATGAAATGCCACTTGCTGACTCTAAACAGCAAAACATAACTCAAAAAGCAAAGAATAAAAGTTGAAACCGAACAACTCTATGACAGAAGACCACGGCAGGAAGGAAAGCCACCTTAGGTAAGATTTGAAGTTATCAGCACAAGTCTCAGAGAAGACACGCCTCCTTTGATAAAAACTGTAAGCAGAGGATCACTTTCTCCAGGCTATCCAAACATTGCAGCAACAGTGCAGATGCTAGAGATCTGCAATGCTCTCAAATGCTACACACCACAAATACCAACTAAAACAACAAGAACACTGATGCAGGAAGGAATGATTTCATCAGCCTCCACACTGACTTTCCCTGAACTGTCAAATCTGGCCAGACATCATTCTTTGATGTATTTTTGATCCCTCGATGCAGGGGACTGGAAAAGTGAGAGGTTTTCTGCTGCTGCTGCTGCTGCTGCTCACGATGATGATGATGATGATGATGATGATGATGATGACAATGATGATGACGCTGTTGAGAATAGCGGAAAGGAGTCTGAAAGCTGGCCATCGCCAGATGTGGTTATGGGTGTTACCTGGGCACTTGTTAGAAATGCCATTTCTCTGGTCCCATCCAGAACTCCTGAGTCTTGCGGAAGAGGCAAGCAAGGAGTTTTATGATGTCCCCTCAGTGGTCCGTATTGATATCAGCCTACATTTAAGAACTGATGAGGAAATCCGGTCCCTTCAGTTTAGAGAGGAGGAAACAGAGGTCCACAAAGGAAATTTAGTTGTTTTTCTCAGAATCATTTTTGTAATTGTTATGTAATTAAATATGTAAATTTAGCACTTTTTGGCTTTGTGATGTTTCACCTCACTGAGTTTCAGTTTCTTTATCTGTAAGATGAAACAAATAATGCCATTTCCTGGCACTTAAAATAAATACATGCTATACTTAATAGACATGTTTTACATACATACATACATACATATATATATATATATATATATATATATATATATATATATATATATAATCTGTATATTGTATACATGCAAAAAGCTGTAATTCTTAAGGAAATGTAATTCTTTGATAAATGGATATATAACCAGCATCTTAAATAAAGTTATTTTTGCTTGCAAAGTAAGAACTTGCTGGAAGCTAGGTATAATGTTGTACAACTATAATTCTGGCAGTTGAGAAGCAGATACAGGAAGAGCACTGCAAGCTCAAGGCCAGGCAAGACCCTGTCTCGAATAACCAATCAAACCAACATGCTCAACTGTGAGAACATTTGTCCATGAATCAAGTTTGTATGCCTCTGGGGAGAGCTTTGGAGCACAGAGGCTACAGACCTCACATAGACAAGTGCCTGGCAAACCCACATGAGGTTCTAACATCAGGCTGTTTTGCAAAATGATTCCTGGGAGACCCAAACCATCAGAAGAGGACTCAGCTGGTCAGAAAAGGATCTCAGTAAACATGGTCATCAACGTAATGTACACATTTGTGTGGATCCCTGTAAGCCTTGGTCTATACCCCAGAGGCCCTGAATTTTCTGAATAGTTTAGTGGATATCCAAGAGTGCAGAGCCTGATCGGCATCTGCTTATGGGAGTCGATGTTTTTCTTGTACTTACACAGTAGGGAGGGGATGGTATGGGGAAATAAATCAACCGCCCTGGCCAAGAAGTGCTTTAGCAGAGTCCTGAAGCTAGACTCCACGTAAGAAAAAAAGAGCATATAAAACAGATTTTTTTCTATCCATTTTTATAAGATATTCTCCATGAAACAGATCCCAGCACATATGAGTTCCCATGGGAAAACATGTGTTTTTTTCATATGTCCAATGTTGAGATGTAACCCCTTGGAAGCCCCTTGGAGAGTCTCAGTACAGCCAAGTGAGAAGGCTGTTCAGTTGACTATCTTAGTCTCTTAGTTGTATAAATTCAAAGTCAGGAGTGCTAACGTTGTAGAGTGGAGAGTGTAATTTGAATCAAGCCCATTGAAATCTGTCCTGTGCAACTGTGCCCATAGCCCTCCACGTTGATACTCACACAGCAGTGTCCTAAGGTCACCTGCTTGCTCCACTCGAATCATCTCCAAGGTGCCCACCTAGTCCCCATCTTGCCCTCCCTTTCTTTAATTTGATGATTCTCATATTGAAGACTGTAAAGAAACCTCTGAGCCATATGTTTTCTCGGGTTCCTACTGAGATAGTGGTATTCAGGAAATGTATTCCTGGCCATGAATATAAGATGAAGTAGGGTGTTAAACATGACCTCCTGAGAGTGGAAACAGGTTCAGTTAACATATACTTTTGCCCTTATCCGTGACCTTTTGCAGAGAGCATGGATTCAAAGCTGGAAGCAAGACCATAGAGCCAGAAGGGAGTCACTGTGGTACCAGGGGATTTCAGCGAATGGAAAGAGGAGTGGTGACACCGTGACAGGCCTAGGTAGAGCCCCACCACCTCTGAGATCCCTAAGAGCAATGGAAAGACTTGAGAAAGTCGGAAAGTCACCAAAGTTGTAGTAGCTGTTGTGTGCAGAATGGACTACAGGCAGCAAGTTCCCACCAAGAAAAAACTCTAGAAGCCCATTGAGTAGGCAAGGTGGGAGATGGAGCAAAAACAGACTTGACATCATTTGTAGGAGGTCAGAGTTCATGGAGGACAGCCCACAATAACATCTTGTAATGGACGAAGAAAAAAGTGATACCTAGCGCTTCAAGAACACACTGCCACTGTTCCCAATAACTAACAACAGAACAAAGCAAAACAAAAACTGCTTTTTCCTGTCTTTTTGCAATCTGAATGCTGGAGAAAAATCAGGACCCTGGGAATCCAGGTTCTCTTAATCTTGCTCTGTGAGTGGATGAACTTCCATGCACACCTTCTCTATTTCCCAACCCCCTAACTCCTTTGCTTCTCTATCAGGCCTTTATTCTCATTTTGCAATGAAAGCAGAAGCTCTATGAGGGAACACTAACCCTGCTTCCCAGCATGCACTGCTCCAGTGTCACACCATGTTTGCTTTCTTCCTTAGCTGAATATGGTGTCTGTCCTGAGCGTAATTCCTTCTTCCATCTCTGATTCCTTGCAATTCTGATTGTCCCTTTTCTCTCTGGTGCCCACATTCCAGTACCACTGCTAGATACTCCCCATCACCAATCAAACAATGTCCAGGGATTCTCTCAGGCAGTCAAACAAGCAATGGAGGACCCCATTTATTTTGAACAGTCATCCTCACTTAGTGACCATCCCATTTCTAGTTCTTTCTTAACAGCCAAGTTTCTAAAGTGCTATCTAAGCATCCTTGCTCCACAATGGTGCCTGACCTGACCATCTTGGCTTGAACCTTGATTCAATTAACAGCCAATTGTGTGACTTCAGGTAGGTAACTTCTTCATGTTCCATGTTTCTTTTGTAAGAGAAAAGGGTTTGCACTCCATTTCTCATTAGGTTGTTGTAATAATTCATACTTGGCACAGTATCTAGTGACTGTTCATTAAAAGCTAGTTATTTACTCGTCAATCCTTATCTTCTGTCCCGCTATTATAATGAAATAGCTTTCACAAAAGTTACTTCTATAGTCTGAGTATGGCCACTAAAACTGATGTGTTGCAAACTTAATATCCAGAAAAAGTGACGGAAGGTGGGCCTCTTGGGAGATATTGATTAATGCATGAGTGCATTAATGCTCATATGTAAACAGTTTGGAGTAATAGGTTTGCTCTCTCTTGCTCTCTGCCTTTCACCATGTAAGAACACAGCAAGTGGACCAATATCAGACACCAGCAGATTGCCTCTAAATCAGAGTACCAGTCCTCATAAATGTTGAGGTCTGCAGTATTACGGAGTATATACATATGAGTACAGCTCCAAGTCATTGCATAAACAGAGTTTTCAGTCCTCATCTCCCTTTGCTTACAGCCATGGAGACCCTTCCCTCCCATTCTGGGAATTCCTGGTCTGACTATGTCTATGGCTTTTGAAGATATCTGCAGCCACACGCAGCCCTCCCTTTCATGGATTGGAATTCCTCAAAGCTTTCTCACATTCATTTCTATTCTCTCTCTAAACATGATTACACATATCCACAGCGTCCAATGCCAGCAACACTGCTGACTTCCATTTTTGCCAGCCTCCCCAGAATAGACCAATACTGTATACCTCATTGTTATTTCCTGTCTCCAAGGCATACACTCAGTACTTCCCAATTTTCTTGTCTTGCCTCTCCTCTAGAGCAGCTGTTTGTGTAGCTTTTCTCTACTATTTTGTCAGTTATTCACCAGACACTTACTGCATCCCCATATTCTGAGCCGTTTTCTGTGTGCTACATGCAACAAAGGATGCTTTAGGCAGCTTATAACAAGAAGGCAAAGATAACATAAGATGAAATAGATTAAATAGTCAGTGAATCCAACAATGGACACAAAATGAAGAGTGCTCACAGTCCACTACAAATGGGTCTCTGGTTTGCTTACACACTCGATGAAGCAAAGAGTTCAAGGGGCATTTTAAAAGTTGCTAAATGTGAAAACTATGAAAAAAAGAGAGAAAATGAAAGCAATTATTAAGAAAAACTAAGAAAAATTAATGATCCATGATCAGTTGGGTTCTCATAGCAGAGAAGATCTATGTCACCAAGCACACATTTAAGAAGGCCTCTTCTGCTTTCACAGTGCTAGAAGGTGATGTGCACCCTGCTAAGGGAGGAAAGAAATCAAGTCCTACCCAGCTATGATGCCTGTAAACCACACCAATGACTTGCATGCGAGCTATCCCTAAAAGTGCAAGAGTGGCATTTATATCTTGGTGGTAAGCAACAGCTATCTAATTGGACCCGAAGCTTACTTAACAGGAGGTAAATCACGCCTCATATTATAAACCTAGCCAACTACACAAGGCTTGTGAGGCCATGGATCTTAGAAGAGGATGTACAGCTGCTCTTTTGCTAAACTAGTTTAATGCCTAACTGTATTCTAAACACTTATCTGTACACCCCATAGATAAGTATAGAACTCATCTGTCGTCAAAGAAGCTTCTTTTTCCAACAGCAGGGGGCCATTACAGAAACCCGAAACTGTTAAAATGCAGAGAACAACATGGGAACCTATCCCCAGCTGATAAACCTACAGAACAACTCTTGTGCTTCTCTCAGGAAACATCACAGAAGATGGAAAGATTTTAAAAGCCAGAGGGCCATGAAGATGGCCATATGTATGTGTATATGTATGTACATATGTGTGTATTATGTATATGCAACACGGAAAGGATTCAGCAGCTTGTATTTATATGATGATTTGTTCATATTTTTATACAAAGGTTGAAGAAAAAGAATCCATAAATTTAGGTTGCATCTGAAGGAATGGGGGGGGGATAAATAATGCAAATATATTTTAGTTGAATTTTTTTTAAAAAAAGCTTTATGTGAGGTCACTGAAGTTAGCAGGTAGATAAGCTGCTTTCCCTAGGAGCCCTCATAGGTTAAGTAACTTGTCTGATAGTATGTGGCAGGGTCAGGTTGCAAAGCCATGCCAGTCTGGCTCCACAACAGTTACCTCAAGGGAAATCTGAAAAACAAACACTGTTTTCTCCCAGGAGCAAAAGTCAACAACAGACCCTTGGGCCTGGCGCCCATCACAGAACAGGCAGGACACACAAAGACTCTGCTTCCTAGCAATCCTCTGGCAGCTGTGCTGTTTCAGTTTAGAGAACTTGATAGAGGTGGGAGGAGGGGAGCAGAACATGAAGTATTAATAAACCTCATAAAATCATTACCTTGTCCCTTGAGTAGCCTCTGAAGTAAGAGCAAGGAAGAACACTGATAGGGGGTTTTGTTTGGTTCCCCTCCTCCATACAGTGTACATTTCAACAGCTAAGAGGGTATGAAAATTTAACAGAACTTTAATGTTGTCTTTCTAGGTTTTATGATGCCACAAAGATATCATCATCATTCTGCTCACCACAGGAGCAGATGGGTCACAGGGAAGGTGGGTCTGTGACTCATTACCTCCCAGGACCTGCAGAGGCTGTCTGGGTGACAGGCAAACTTCTGGGATCAATAGGGTTCAAGGCCAAGCAGTGCCTGCCAGCAGGTCTTAGAAGAAGTCATTAGTCAACCCATGACCCGACAACCTCACCACAACAGCCCCCTGATGCAGATTCCCAGAAAGGTTGGTCTGTGCTGAGAAACTGAAAAGGTCACGGATGTGTAGAAGTCAAAATTCACTGAATGAGGGTGAAGGGAAACCAGAGAAGAACCATGGAGTCAGAGGGTAAGCCACCTCAGACCCCAAGGTCACCACTTACCTTCTGCATGACCAAGAAAATTGAGGCAGAAGAGTGATGGCAGCATGTCCATGCAATGCTGAAAGCTAGACAGGCACAGTGGAAGCCTCTCAAGAACACTAGTTTAATCCCTCCCCCTAATGGATGACAATTAAGGCATGGGGTCTGGTGAGCATAAGATCTAGATGCAAATCCTGAGCTAATCTTCAGAAAAAGAAACAAAACAAACAAAAACAAAACAAAAACAAAACAAACAAACAAACAAACAACTGAATGTGCAGCCTTTCGAGGTAATATTCCACTTCTTCTTTCCTGGATTTCAGGAGTCATCTCCTCAGCTTCTGCTGTGGTACTCAGAGAGAGGATGCATGCGTGGAGGTGAGTACCAAGAAGGTCTGAGTGTCAGGCGGACTGGGATTAGAATCTTGCTGCATGGCTACCATGCTTGACTTGGGAAAGGTGATTTCAGGGGTGTAAAAGAACCCCAGACTTCAACTGTTTCTCAAACTGACTAGCATATCCAGGTCCCTGCTCCTCTAAAATACCACTCCCTACTCCACGCCTGTGGCCTTTATAAATGTGAGGACTGGAATAGAACACATGACTTCAAATGCAATCCGGGCTCTTAATGATCTTGAGCTGGACATTGACTTCTGGCCCGGGAGACTCCAGAATAGACTTATCAATGGCTCTTTCACCCTCTGACTTTGAGCATCAGTTTCTTCATTAGTAAAATGGTATAATATTACCCGCCAATACTGGTTGGGAAGATTACTAAATTAGTATTAAGAAAACCCCTGGAAGCGATTGATACATAATACATAAACAGTTGCTTGGTTTCTCATCTTTAGCAACCAAACATTCTACTCAATCTAAGTAGTAAGTTCTAAGCAGTAAGTACTAAGTTCACATATGGACCATAGAGAAGCTGCATTTTTCCAACTTAAATAAAAAGATGTGACTATATATGTGTGCTGGATGAAAATATCCTTCCGACAGAGACAACTGGAATTCAGTGGGAGAGGCCAATCAAAGGGTAGGTAGAAAGCAAGTGCAATGGAAACTCCCAAGAACCTATTAGGGTGATCCTAGCTAAGGTTTCTGGTAATAGGGAATGCAGAGCCTGAACTAGCCATCCCCTATAAACAGGCACAACTTCCATTGGAGGCACTGGGAAACCAATCCAGCCACAAAACCTTCAACCTACAATTTGTCTTGCCATCATGATGTGCTGGGGTAAGATGGCACAGTAACTGGAAGTAGCCAAGCAATGACTTGTCCAGCTTGACACTCGACTCATGCCATGAGAGGGAGCCCACCCCTGACACTGCCTGGAACACCAAAAACCATAGGCAGTATGGCTCAGAGACCTAGGATAGAACCAAACGGGACTGGCAAGAAAAGAAAATTAAATTAAAAAGTGACAATGAAATGATGGCCAATGATATTCTGCTATACTCTCAGATTGGTACACAGCCCTCTGCAAATATCTGAAGTTGGGCAGCTTGCTGTTTTTGTGGAACTCCTATAACAGAGGCAGTGTGGGCTATTTCTGACTATTTTGCCTGCTTTGGGGACCCTTGTCTTCCTACTGAGTTGCCTCATCAAGACTTGATATGAGGGAAGGTACCAACTCTTATTGCAACTTCATATGCTGTTTGGTCAAAATCCCTTGGAGGCCTGCCCTTTTCTCAAGGGAAACAGAGGAGGAGGTGGGAGGAGGAGGTGGGAGGAGGGGTGGAGGAGGTGGGGTCAGAGGGAGGGAGAAAAAAAAAACTGGTGTTGGTATTGTAATATATGATATAATAAATTAATTAAAAATATCCCTCCATGGGGATTCTTCCATGTCCCCCTGTCTACATCTACCTCTCAAACTGATGGCCTCTTATAATTGCTACACATATATACAAAAATACAACCTATTGAGTTAACTTTTCTTGTTTCTGTATATATAATTTTTAGGGCTAGAAAGCCATTTATGGGGTTCATCCCTAAGAGAGGCTGACTCTTGGCCGTCATTTGTTATCTGTAGTTCTTAGTCTAGGAATGAAACTCCACGAGACTTTCCCCTTTTTGAGTTAGCACAGCTGCTGATACTGCCATTGCTCGGGTCTTATTCAGGAAGCTAGCCCCACAGCAAAATTTCTGGTCCTCTGTCTCTTACAATTTTTGTGCCCCGTGTTCCATGATGTACCCTGAGCCTCAGGAGGAGTTATGTTGTGGGTATATCCACTGGGGCTAGGCTCTGTAGATGGCTACATTGTATACTGTTGTGGTTTTCTGTAAGGGTCTCCATTTGCTGTAAAGAGATGCTTCTTTGATTATAGGTGATAGTTACACTTATCTGTGAGTCTCTTATAAGATCCATGACTTCACTAGCCCTGACCATTGGGCTAGGTTTACAGTACCAGACATGATTTTCTTCCTGTTGAGTTGGCCTCAACTCTAATTACAAAGCTGCTAGTTATCACTAAAATATGAGTACAAGTATTGTACCTTTAGCAATATCTTGCCATGATGATCAGTGCTGTGGTTCATAGATGTTACGGTTGGCCAGGACTATTGACTGTGTCCTTCTCTTGGCAACTTGCATAGTATTTTCAGGTACTGCGGAAGCTAGGCTGTAGGAAGGAGGCTCTCATGTTAGATCCAGCTTAAAAAAAATCTGAGTCTTGGGTCTGAAGTGTTGGTGTCTTCAGCAACTGGAACTTACCTTCAGCACCTCAGAGGCAGCCTAGAGCAATAGCAACAGCCTATGTTGTTTTGGGAGTCACTTAGACTAGCCTGACCAACAACGAGAAGGGAGGTTTCTCATGCATGCTGCTAGGGGTTTTGTTATGTAGTCTATGGTCAGCATCTTAGGTCAGCCTTCAGGGTATAACTTAGTTTAACATATAATAATATATATGATATATATCATATATGTGTATTGTATATGTAACTTTGATATGTATAAAATAATGTGATGGCTTGAGTCTTCATCAAACAACCTTGGTGCTTTCTGTCCCTACCACCTCATTTTTTAATAATGAAAACAAGTGGCTAATTTTTTATGATCACTAATGCTATATAGCTTTTAGGATCTAAACTTTTGGGAAACTGGGATTACGATTACCATATTCCTCCTCTGTGTTGCAATTCAATTTTACTTTCACAAGGTACAAGAGTGCATCTTGACTTAGTCTATAAATTAAGGATATATAGCTGGATGTGACTACACAAAGCTAAGATGGGCAAAACTGTCTCCTAAGTTTTATTTTCTGTTCTTTTTTTTAAACTTTTTATTGATTCACATCGTCATCATATCCTTGTCCCTTTGTATCTACCTTCTGCCTTTTCAACTCCCTTGCCCCTGCCAAAAGAAAAACAAAAACAACACCAATTAAAAAAAAATCTCGTCATGAAAGCTGTAGTGTGTTACATATATACCCTTTTGTCCACACATATTTAATTGTAAATGTTCCTTGCAATGAGTCATTGGTCTGTTTTGAGGCCTCTGGCTTCTGCTTTACTATCAATACCAGATCCTCACTGGAACTCCTCTCAGTTATCCTGTTGTTGTCCTGTGTCATGGAGATCCTGAAGTTTTGGATCTGTAGGACCAGCCCCTTCATATGCTCCAGCAGTTCACAGATGAGCAGATGTTGGGATGGGCCAACTCAAAGCATTGGGATCTGGGCCTGGGTGGTAGCTGAGTTGGTCAGTCCACCAGCTCTCTGGCACCTATACCACCAGGGTAAGCTCTCCAGCACTGCCCTGGCTAGCTAACACAATACCGCAGCTGGCAGGGACGTGAGAAGGGTCTGCTCTCCTGCTCTCATGCCTTTGAAGCCAGCTCATTTGCCTTCATACCACCAGGACCAGCTCTACTGTGCTGCTTATGAGAGGGGCAAGACCAGCTCAGCACAGTGCCTCAGGAGGCAGTACAGACTAGGGTCATTTGCATGGCCTATGGTGGCAACAAGGGCCTGGAACATTAACACAGACCCCAGTTGCAATAGGACCATGAACCCAGACATAGCCCCCAACAGAATCGTGGGCCTGGATGTCACCATGGCCTCAGGGGGCAGCACAGGCCACTCAGATCAGCACTTGCCCCCTGCGACAGGACCTCAGACAACCACATGTCCTTTGGTGATGACTCAGGCTGGACAGAGACACAGACCCCAGCGGCAGCAGGACTGTGTAGCAGCTCTTGGTGGTACGGGCCAGGACATCATCCTGGTCTCAGGTGGTTGTGCAGGCTCTTCATATCTGTCTGCTCCTCACTGCCATCGAGTCTCCAGCTTCACCTTTCTCCACAGTGCCTGTAGTCCTCAGCTTTGCTTTCTTTGCCAGCTCTCCACTGTATACTTATACTTCATCTCTCTATTATACAGTCACCTATTGTAATGGTACCCTTGGTGGTGGGTCCTTGAGTGTCTTTCTTGTATCTGTCTCAGGCCAGTGGGATTCATTTTTCCTTTTTTTTCTTCTTCTTTTTGCTCTTTTAATGCTGGATAATATTTATTGTAACTTAAAATAAAACCTATTTATTTACTTAGTTACTTACTTTATATCCATATTGCAGCTTCTCCTATTTCCTCTCCTCCTAGTCCCTCTCTCTCACCTCCTGTTCTCCTCATAAAAGGGGAGGTCTCCCATGGATATCATCCCACCTTGGCATATTAAGTTGCAGTATGACTAGGCACATCATGTCCGACTGTTGCTACTCAAGGCAACCCAGTTAAAGGAAAGGGATCCAAAAGTGGGCAACACAGTCAGAGACATCCCTGCTCCTGCTGTTAAGAGTCCCACATGCAGACCAGGCTAAACAGCTGTCACATATGTGCAGAGGGCCTAGTTCCATCCTCTCTGTTTGGTGGTTCAGTTTTTGTAAGCCCCTATGGGTCCAGATTAGTTGATTCTGTACGTTTTCTTGGGGTATCCTTGACCTCTATGGCGCCTTCAATCCTTTCCCTTTTCCACAGGATTCCTCAAGCTCCACCTAACATTTGTCTGTGGGTGTCTGCATTTGTTTCCATTAGTTGCTGGGTGAAGCCTCTCAGATGATAGTTATGCTAGGTGCCTGTCTGCAAGTATATCAAAATATTATTAATAGCGCCAGGGGTGGGCTCTCTCTCTCTCATGCATGAGTCTAAAGCTGAGCCAGCCACTGGTTGGCCAGTCCCTCAATTTTTGCTCCATCTTTATCCTTGCACATCTTGTAGTCAGGACAAATTGTCGGTCGAAGGTTTATACCACTGCTGGACATATACCCCAAATGAATTACATCATGCTGCAAGGACACTTGCTCGCCTATGTTTATAGTTGCTTTATTCCGAAGAGCCAGATACTGGAAATAGCCTAGATGACCCTCAGTCCATTCAAGAGTAGATAAAGAAAATGTGGCACATTTACACAATGGAATATCACTCAGCTATTAAAACAATGACATCATGAAATTTTCAGGCAAAATGGACGGAACTAGAGAAGATCATCCTGAGTGAGGTAACCCAGACTCAGAAAGACAAACATGGTCTATACTTACTTATAAGTAGATATAAGCCATAACGTGAAGGATAACCATGCTACCATCTATAGACCCCCCAAAAAAGCTAAGTAACAAGAAGGGCCAAAGGGGTTTGCTTGAAGCTCACTGAGAAGGTGAACTAGAACAGACATAGGAATGGATGGAGGGAGGGATCTGAGTGGGAGAGGAGTTGGGGAGGGGAGCAGGAGGGATCAAGTGAGGGGGAGGTTGGAGGGAGAGAGTACTGGAATTAGTGTCGGAAGGGGTTTCTCTGGGACAAGGTAGCAACCTAGGACAATGAAAACTCCCAGGAATCTATGAGGGTGACCTTAGCTAAGACTCCTAGCAATGGAGGATGTAGAACCTGAAATGGCCATCTCCTGTAACCAGCAAAGTCTTCCAATGGAGGGATTAGGACACCAAGATTCATTTTTCTTAATGAAACTACTTTTCTTAGATCATGATCTCAGCATCCTCACATACACTGTCTCCTCTCACCTTTCTTGGGCAGCCACACTGGCCTCCTTTTCATGGCCTCTCTCTCACTTTCATTACTGGTCCCTCTGTCTAAGCGCTGTTTTGATCCCCTTTACAATGAATGCAGCCCAGCTTAGTTTAAGCAGAACAATGGCCCCTTGGCCCATTTTTATAGTATTTACCACAGAGACACCGTAATGATTTATAATGCTCCAATCTTACACATGCTAGATGTACAATCTCAGGAACCTTCATGCCTTTCATTTGTTTTCAGAATATGAGTGCATCACATTAAGTCAGTGAATTAGAGCTAAGATGGAAACGAAAGATTACTGTCATTAATATAACCTTATCATGCATAGCATGAGCCTACTTCCTGCTGTGTTCCTCCTTTGAATATAATTATCAAAGCCCGTTAGTGCTCTTCCCTGGACTGAGCCTGACAGCAGTCTAGTGATGGGCCTATTTGTACTATGGCATTGTATATACTATTTAATGCTGTTTTGGTTGATGAGAGGCTATTTTATTGAGTCCTTTCCAAAAGTCACACATTTTGACATACATCCTCCTTGTCCACCACAGTCCTTCAAGTATTATTACAAACAAAGAAACCAAATCTCAGAGAGGGTTGGCATCTTGTTCATTTTATACAGCCAGTCAGTGTTGTATCTAGGACAGGATCTAAAGCCTTTCTCACTTGAAAGTTCATGATTCCTAGATTTCCCCCAATATAAAAACAGAAATCAAACTCATTTTCAAAGTTTTATGGAAAAATAAACAACACACAGAAAAACATTCTTTAAAAGTTCTGAAGCATTTTAGGAACATCAGTCATGGATTTCCCCCCTAATTATCACCAAAATAATTTGTACTTTTAATTTGCATATGGCTATATGTCCTCAGTTTATGATAAAACAATCAAAAACCAGTTTACAAATCACCAGCTGCATGTAACTGAAGAATGTAGAGAGCCCTGTAATTCCAACTAAGGTAACTTCTCAGGGTCTAACTGTCTTATACCCTGCTTGGAAAAAGGTTCTGTGATCCCAGGAGTAGTTTAGAAAAAGGCATTCACCAAGTTTAGATTTTGGCAATAATTATGGGAATTATTCCAAAGCACTACCTTTAGCACATCTGACCAGTCATATGGAGGCATTCACGCTCAGAGGAATGGAAAGTTCTTATAATAACAACATTTGCCAGAAAAATGCCATGTGACAGGAGATTTGCCTGCAAACTCACCAATCTATGCAGTATACCAGAGTTCAAAGAGCTCGAGTTGCATATGGCAGAGCTTGTATGGCTCATAGGTGACAGAAGCAGAATCGAAATCAGGCTAGTCTAAATCTGGTGATAAGGAGCGTCCTTAACATGGCAAATAAATGTTACTTAATTTTTCCTATTTGTCTACATCAGTCAATCAGTTTTAGAGATTATTATGCTTCCAGATTCAACTGTCCCTGGCTGCTTGGGCAAAGCAAGACATTGCTGAGGATGGCCTCCAGTGTCAGCTGACCTGAATTACATTCTTGCTGAGTGATTCTTCCCACTCAGCCAACAACAAGATTGCCTTAAATAAACAACACTGTTGAAACCCTCAAATAGGAGAATTGGCACAGAATGGTGAAAATTATAGGGATAGAAGCTTGGTGATGCCAGTGGAGATGTAATAGGTCTGATTTCTGTTTTCAGTTGGCTCTAAAATGCTGCAAAACCAAGAAATCATCCCACACCTCTGAGGCTCAGTTCTTATCTATAAATTAAGGGCACCAGAATAAGATCCTTATTATTCCTTTCAGCTCTGATAGCTACTGAAGTCTTCAGAAGAATGAAGGAAACCTGAGGGTTAACCTTACTTCTGAGAGTTTCCAATCATCGTCTTCCAGAGGCCAAACTGTAGGGAGGAACACTACAGAACGAGAAAGCTTCTAAAACCCATCACTTGCCATTATCACATCATGATGTGGTCATCACTGCTCCCTCGTCCTTCTGCCTCTCTGAGGCTGTTCCTGGAAGGGGTGACAGCTGAAATGGTATTTCTGGGAACCTCAGGAGTGGGAGTGTAAGGTTGGAAGATGGCTGGGAGGTGAGTGATCTTCACCAGGTGCCACACAAATGATTCACATACAGATGATAACAGCTAACATTCCTACCAGCTGCATAAACCATGCCCTGGGACATCTGAGATAACACTTATTTTCACACTTCACAACGGATATTTATAAAAAGGAAGGAGGGTATTTTATGTTATTACAAAAATGAAATGATGGAGGTGGCAGGACACAGACAAACACTCATCTTCACAGACACTACAAACATCTATCTACAATGGCCCTTGGTGCCTTTCATGTTATTTTCAGATTGGCACAAACAGTAACTGGATCATCTCTTAAAAGCAATGCAGCAAATCCCACTATGTGAGGCTCTTACTAGTGGCCCATCTTCAAGCAAGGGTAGAAGTCCCACAAGGTATAAGTCCCCTGTCCCCTATCTTACCCCATCCAACAATTTGAATACACCCTATTTTTCCATGCCTCCGTGTCTCTGCATTTTCTTCTGCTGTAAAATCTATTCCTTCTTTTCTTAGTAAAGGGAACTCATATTTTTCAATCTCTTTTCCAGTACCACCTCATTAGAAGAGATCCTTGGTATCATCACAAACATCAACAAGTCTTACATTGCTTCTCTACGATACTAGGGACAGGGGTGTCACAATACACACTAAATATCCTTTTTTTAGAGATTTTAAAAATTATTTTAAATTGTATGCTTGCGGGTGCGTCTCTGTAGAGAGATATACACACGAGTACCAGCGGCCTCAGAAGCCAGATGTACTGGATCCCCCAAAAGCTGGAGTTACAAGCAGTTCTGAGCTGCCCAGTGAGGGTACTGGGAACTGAAATCCTGGGTCCTCTGTAAGAACAGTACACACTCTTAAGTGCTGGGCCATCTCTCTTATTGAAAATATTGATAGCATTAATTTGTATATTATCTATCTCTGCCTGAGTAGATAAGAGATCTCCAAGCAGATGTACCAGGGTCCTTTCATATTCATTTTGTATACTTACTCTAGCACCCAACACCTGTGAGGCAATCAGAAACTGCTGGCTAGAGTCATGCATTTATTATTGCAGAGAAAATGAGTCCAAGCCATTCCTTCAGGCAGAAGACAGACTAGTTCGTATAATATGCGGAGGATATTTCCATTTCTTTAGAATGGCATAGTTACATAAGATGGACAGGAATAAGAATGGTGATTTTAAAGTGCAGCAAGATGAAATGGGAACGGGGAAAAATGCAAAGTCTTAGACAGCTGTTGACCACATTCTGGACATGGGAGAAAAGTAGTGTGACAGGCCCCACATACCAAATGAAAGGCTGGATGTGACCAAAGACTCTCCAGGCTTCCGAATGTATATTGGTGCAAACTTCACCCAAAATAACAAATCACAAAGATGGAGTAGCAACAACAGGCTGAGAGGAGCCCTTGAAAGACAGAGAGTTGACCACAAATCACATAGCTCATGAATATTAAAATGAAAAGCAAGCCATTAAGAAGCAAATAAACAAGTCCTTGGTAGCACGCCCTATTCTGATAGGAACATCTAAAACACTGTGTGACAGTAGATTAAGGATTTATAAGCCCAATGACCAGGATCAGCATCACTAGATTCAGGATCCCCATGACTCATATTGCTAGTAGAAACCTGGAGGAATACCGATAGGAGCACACCTATTGCTGGCTTCCGACCACTCACTAACTCCAACCAAAGAGGAATCCCTTATCTGATCCGTGTCTCCAAAAACATCCAACACCTCTAGGGATGTATCAGACATGTAGGGCTATTCCCTAGATACCCAACGGGGGCAGGCTTGCTATGGGTCTCTTCATGGGTTACCTATGCTCAATCCAGTGGTTTCTCTCAGCTCATGAACCAAGCAAATCAACTGAATGATGCTTGTACCAGAAAAACAGAACTTAGATCTGTTCTCTCTTTGTTCCAGTTTCCTCAACAGCCAGCGGGTGGGCGAGTCAGTAGCATGAGGAGCCTAATATCTGGTCAGACTGAAAGCAAAAGGCCTACCCACAAGCTTTGTCATTCACCCTGACTAAAGCCAAGACTGCCAGTTCCTCGGGTGGGACCTGGAATTGTTCCACTCCAGTTAGAACTCAGAAAGAGCACTGAAGTCAGGACACACTGACATCTCCAACATATACCTGCCGTTCATCAACAGTCGTTACTTGAAAATTTGAACCTACAGGGCAAAAATAGCTAAATTCCTGTGTCAGTTGCTGCAGGATTTACGTTACTCTACGGAAAAATAAAACTTACAACCTTCTTAAGCTTGTTTGTTGTTAAAATAGTTCCTGTCCTGGAAGTGTCTCTGAAGGAGTGGCATTGTCTCCAGCTATTCTGCCTGGAGTTCCTTCTTAAGTTAAGATGTTCCTGAAGATGGCTGTGAGCACTGACTTTGTGGAAGAAATCTACACTGTCACCTACAGTATCATTTACTTCAAAAAACTGATGGAGAGTCCATTAAGCTTTCGGAATAACCGAAGACAAGGAAAGATATTTGTTATCAAGCCCCTCATCCAAACATGTATTCACTCATTCATCGGGCATTTCACCAGTGTTTGACTATGCCATGTGATTGTGCCTACAGTTGTACAGCACTTAAAATATGGTCTCTTTGGGAAAAGAAAACCAGTTTCATAAAATGGCACCCTCCGTTCCCTCAGGCAGGTCTCTTTTTTCACACATGCTTTGTCTTTTCTCCTGTTTCTCACTTCAGAGTCAGCAACTCCACTTGGCCCCTGCATTTGTTCACTGCTAGGCATCGCTGGTCTCAAATAATGAATGACCCATAAGCTAGTACACTGAATCTTTCGACATAACACAACTCTAAAGTGCAAATAATCTCTCAACAATTCAGTCATGCTGGTTCAATAATTTTCAAGACACGGCCTACTCCAGTAAATACAATGAAATGCTTTTCCCAGGAAGTAAAAGGGCAACTGAGATTTGCTGAAAGGGAGCCTGGATAATGGATTAGAACAGGTGCTACTTGGCCTCTCTTCCTCAGGATCTGTCCCCCTGCTGATGTCTTCCTTCCTGCCTGCTTTTGGTAGACATTTAGGATTAAATAGGTGACCCAGGAATGATTTGCCTGGAAGGAAAGGTCGAAATTTACTGACACAGATCATTTTATTGGAGTAAGGGTAGAAAATCCCCTGTTTAAAAAAGAGAGGGCGAAAAAGCCTCCAGGAAAAGAGGGGGAGGAGAAGAGTAGGGGCGCTGAGAGAGTGGGCTGTGCTTTCTCCATTAGTCACAATGTTAAAACAATAGTCTAAATACAGTTTCTATTATATTATTTTAACTCACAGAATTATTTTCTCTACCTTCTACAATATTCCATAACCAAAATGACCAAATAGCAATTTTTGCCTTGTCCTTGAGATATACCATATAAATATCACATTTGATCACTAACTTATACTTCATAAATAATGTATTTCAAAAGCATTCCTCCATAAGTCTCTCTGTTGCTGAGGTGTTCAATTTTCAGGGAAAGCATTTATTTACAGCCTGAGCCAAAGAAGGCTGGTAAAGACTTGGCTAAAAGCTCCACACGAAGAAGAAAATTATGGTAATTGTATTAATGCTCAAATACATGGCACTTGATGCTCAAATCTGCTAAAAGGTTTTGTCCTACATTGCCCACATCTTGACGGGCAATGAGGCCATGAGAAGTGTTTAATACTTGACAGAACACTTCCGAGACTCATCTTTCATAGTTCCAAGAACTGCTAAAGAATCTGGAGGGAGCTTCCAGCGGAGTTTCTGAAATTCAAACTCTCCTCTTAAGAAACTCTTATGCTTTCTGCACACACTGAAACTCCAAGCTCAAGTTATCAGAAAGAAAAATGAAAAGAACCATCCTACAATTAATTCTGACGAATGATTGAGTTTTAATTTCTATCCAGCAAATTATAGTTCAGGATATGCCTCCTTCTGACATCTATTAAAAATCCATTAACTTAATAGGCAAAAATCTAATAAAGTTACTCTGGAAATGTTCTACTAGGTCGGCATGACAGCCTTTTAATGAATATTCTTGTAACTATTGCTCTACTAGCAGAACTAACATACTAATTGAACATGTATCCTGTATAATATTAGAAAAAAAACGTCAACATAATCAAAAAGTAAGAGTTTAAGGTGGATCCACATCTAAGGTGCTACTAAAACCAGCAGTTACCTTCTACAGCTTTTATAAGCTGCAGCACTTAAGCTCCTAATTCCAGCCATCCCAGTTTACCCACTCACAATCACACAGTAATCACAACACAACAGCAGGCGCATCCTGGGGCGAGGAGGGGATATCCAGGGGCAAAAATGTAACGCTGTGTGAACACATTCACAGGCTAGTACGGAATCAAGACAGGTAAAGTGGTCATCAATCCACACTGTGCTTAATCTGACACGGGAATGTTCAAGAAGAAACTAGCTTTTTGAAGGGGAGTGGGCAGCCTGATTTTCCAAATGGCTAACGTAACTGAAGTGAAAGTCCGTGCTCCAGTACAGTGTTGTGATATTGACTGATTTGTGGCTTCTGGTCATGTTCAGATGTTACTAACCTCTCATCATCTGCAAGCAAGTTGACCTATGTGAAGCAAGGCCTGTGGGATATGAAGGAGGGAGGGAGATGAGAATTGCTGTCTCCTACAGGCGCTCTCCTCAGACAGTCTAGCTTATCCCATGCTGGCCCAGGTTTCCATGCTTGCCCCAGCCTAGTTCAGATTGGCTTTGAGTGGCGAATATTCTAGTGTGACTAACATCACCAGAGGCCAGATACAGAACTACTTCAGCTCCCTCAGTCTAGAACGAAACAAGGGAAATGCTAACACCAATGGTAAACTTTGAAAGTGGTTAAAGGAACCTAATCTCACATCCTATCTGTCAAACAGGAATATTAAATTAGTAAGTTTTATGAGGACAACATAGAGCAATGTATGTAAATCACCACAGGGGGCCTAGAAGGCCTAAAGTTGATGAGCTTTCTCCTTTCTTCCCTCATCTCCAGCCTTTTCTACCAGCGCAGACCCTCCAGAAGATTTCAACTAGCCAGAGATGCCCAGCAGCTCTCTTGAGCTCACAGTCTTGAGATGTCCCAGTGGCTCTCTTCTGCTCATAGCCCTGGCTCTGCTCCGTTCTCCACAGTTAGCTAGCAGAGGTGGAGCAGATCACAGATTGTACAGCACGACTAGCAGTGCAGGTGCTGACTTGCATTCTGCATGTTGGTTTACCATATCCTTGAGTGTTTCATGGAGCCATTATGAGGATTCCACCAGAGAAAAGTGGGTCTCCAAAAACTGACTAAGGAGGTCAGAAGCTGCACCAAACCAGTTGCTGTTTACCTTACCAACTTAAAAGGCACAATTCTCACATCTCAGTGGGAACATAGATAAACACATGACTCTCCAGCCAATCAGTTCTGTAGCACAGTGGGATCTACTGGACGTGTGCTGGGCAACAAGAGGTAATCAGAAGTGAGGTTACTGCCTCCAAGAGAACATCCATCACGATTCTTAGGTCATTTTGATTCTCCCTTTTTACTGGCTGGGAAGAACAGAATGGCAGACCAACAGAATGGCACTAAAAGCCACTTACTTCCATTAGAGACAAATGAGGTATTTTTCATAATACAGTACCGTTTTAGATCTTGTCACAATGCTATAGCCAGCATATTAAACCAATTAAGAAGGATTTCTATTCAGGCAGGTATGAGTGCTTACCTAAACAGCAACTGCTTACCAGAATAATACACAGTGACCATAGGAAATAACCATCATCCCCTGAAATTACGCTATAAACGGTAAAGGTTAGTATGTCATAATTATATTTACCTGATACTGAAACTTGCACCTGTTAAACACCTACCAGCCACTCAGATCTGCCACATCTAGTTACATCTAGTTAGTGCCTCATAAAATTGGAGTCCATGGCTCAGCAAGCATTGGCTCACATCCTACTTTCTGTCCTGTCCTTGATTCGTCTAACTCCGACCTTTCAATTTTATTTCTTTCCTTATTCTTCTTTTGTGTTTTTTTCTTGAACCAAATTCATGAAGTGATTTTCCTACTTCTGGAAATGATCCTATAGGCCTCCTTGATGATGTCATCCCTGGCTGCTCCGTGCACAATCATCCTGCGTCAGGCCCACTATGGATTCTCTGTTTCAAGACAGATCTCCACAAAATGTATTTCCACCCAATTCAAACAAGTCAGAAAACTAGTGCCTAACGACATGGCTTATCCATCACAGCTGACATATTCTGAAAAACCTAGTCTGAAAAAAAAAAATGGATTGAGTTCTTATAATGTAATTCAAACAAAAATAAACCCCATAAATATCCTCATACATACACAAGAATGACCACACTGTGGATTTTTCCATCATTTTACCTATTTTGCTGTAATTATCACCAATGAGATCTTCCAAACCAATCATCTTCCAGAAGCTGTCATCCCAACCTTTCTCTGCTGAGTATGTCCATTTGCACACCAAGGAGCAGAGAGACCTAGAGAAATTGGAGAGAGATAGGCCAACAAAGTGAGCCTCCCTTCGTGTTTTGCCAAATACCTGCCCTGGTATCTTCAGTGGTGTGGTGGCAGCAGAGCAAACAGTGATTATGTGTTCCAATTTAAATAAGAGGCTCAGTGTACTCCTGTAATGAGTGTTAGCTCCTTCCGCTTTCAGAACAGACTCAGTCTTCTACGTGGAGCCTGACCAAAACACACAGTAAGTGAACATTTGCACTTCCTCTGCACTTTTTGACACATGTGGAATAATTCTAAATTATAATTCTAATTTATCATGTAATGAAGCTTAGTAAACTTCTCAAGTTTAACTGTAATATTGGTATGGCTATGTTCAAATTGCTTTTTATCATGAAGACGTGCATATGAAATATTGGTGTATGAAATGACATGGCACTTGAGGCCTGTTTCAAAATAACATAAGAGAAGGACATGAATGGTGCTATGGATGCATGGCAGAACTGGCCCGGGCTACTGGCCACTGGAGCAGGGACACGGATTCACAAGAGTCTCGATGTCATCTCCTTTTATGTATCTTCCAAGTTTTCTATAATAAAAATGTTTCTTTTAATGTCTGATATAAAGTAAATAATATGTCACTGTAATCTAAATCAATACTTCAATGCTTGAAGGTGTTTTCCTTTCAGCTTCATTTCTCAATAACCCTAATGTCTATGAAAGAGGCATTTTCTTTGTCTCTACTCTACAACTTGCAGCTTAAAGCCCTCTCCCAAGTTCTTCATGCTGATAGTTCAAACTTTTACTTTGACCTACGATGAAACTTTAATTCGTGGTTAAACACTTCTTTTCTGACTTACCTAAAAATGTATGTATGTATGCATGTATGTATGTATGTATGTATGTTTATTTGCCAGTGTCGGAGACCAAATTCAGAGCCTCATGTCTGCCAGGGAACATTCTACCACTAATCCTCACCCATGCCCGCAGAGTATATTTTATGTCATGACTTATCACAATGCAATTAACTGTTTTTTCATAGGCATTACCTATTATTCTTTAACCTATTCTCCATATTTTGTCCACAGCAAAAGTTATAAACCTGTAATAGCAACAGCAACTTTTTCATGACCTCTTTGTGAGATGTCTGTGTCTGCCTCTTTGCTCTTGGTCATTCTCACCCCTGCATTCTCTGTTGTGCAGTACTCAGTCACTGGCACTCTCCTGTAGTTAGCCTTTCTTTCTCATTTCCCATTATTCTTCCTGGAATGGTCTTCTCAACATGCATATGATTCCTAGTTATCTGCCATAAGTCAGCTCACAGAGTCTCTCTTCAGAAAGCCCAAATGTAGAGCATGTTGAGCCAAATGCCTCTTCTCCATGTGCCTACCTGGACACATCCTTGATTTATACTGACCACTGTAGCTGTATCTATTTCTCTCTCCACCTCTCCCACTAAAACAGACACACCTTTTCATCACAAAATGTCCTTCTTGTCTATGTATTACTAGAACCTACCTCATGCAGGTGTTTGTCTAGCCATAACGCATACTTATTAAAATAGCAACATTAAAAATATTTTCCCTAGTAAGGGGAACAGGGACTGTCTCTGAACATGAACAAAATGGCTGGCTATTTGATCACCTCCCCCTAATGGCAGAGCAGCCTTGCCAGGCCCCAGAGGAAGACAATGCAGGCAGTCCTGATGAGACCTGATAAGCTAGGGTCAGATGGAAGGGGTGGAGGACCTCCCCTATCAGTGGACGTGGAGAGGGGCAGGAATGAGACAAGGGAGTGAGAGTGGGATTGAGAGGGAATGAGGGAGCGTCCTACAGCTGGGATACAAAGTGAATAAACTATAACAAATATAAAAAAATAAAAATTTAATTAAAAAAAAGAAAAATGACTGTGATCATTACTGACAATTGCAAATTTTGGGGTAGATTCCTGCAGGTGGATTTTCTAGGTGAAAGGTTATATATCCTTTGATATTTACCTTAAGGTATTCAAACAAATTTCATATTACACTGCCTGATTTACTTTAAATGTTAGCATACTTTCTATCTTTAAATATAATAAAAAGTATAAAGACATGATGAATACACAAATAATAAATAAATAAAAATATTTCTTCATATTGTCACATGTATGTGGCAAACCCAAGGGGATCACATTCGTGCCATTTTAAGAATGATCAAAACTGATTTCATGGACCAAAAGCCTTGATGTAACTCATTCAGCCATACAAAACCATTCCTTCACTTGTATTTAGTGGCTATTATGATCCTGGTGCTATGGTAGCTTTAGTAGCAAAGTAGTATACACGAGACCTAGTCCTTTGCTTTCTCAGAAGCAGAAAGTTTAACTCAGGAGACAGACATTCCTCAAACAATTATACATAAAATCCTATAGTAACAATTAGCCCTACGTTTTCCAAAGAAAGTACATAGAGATATGAGAACCTTTAGAGGGAAAATTTGATCCAGTGTTGGGAGTGGGTGTTTAAGTGGTGGGAAAGCAATCATCAAGGTAAGCTCCAGAGAGGAAATAACATTTACTAGAGTCTAACGTAAAAGCAAGGAAGAGACATTTATCATGAAATATTTGTCTGATATGACCTATATGGCAGAACATGCCAGGTTGTGCTAAGTGGGAGAAAAAAAAAAAACATTAAAGGAGTGCTTACATCAGCACAAACAATATATGTGTCCTAACTCATTCCCTTGACTTAAGCAAGGTCATTTTACCCCCAGGGGATGGAGGTGGGAGCCAATTATTAAGCATGCTCTGAAGTAAATGGTAGCTTGACATACCCCTAGAATAAGAGATGAAATTTCAACCTTTGGGGGACTCTGGTAGTTTATTGGAAAGAACAAAGCTATGAACAAGAGACAAGGTCAAGGGATTGTTTCCACTGGCCTAGCACATGGACTAACTCTTCACTGCCCAACACCCCATCAATATTCAGATACTCTGATACCTCTATGTCGGCACTACCTTCTGACTTAATTAACTATTGCTGCTGTCCTCATTTCTGTCCATTTGGTAAATACCCAGTCTTCCTTACAATACAATTCACTGTTGCTCCTCTGTAAAAGTTTTCTTAGGCCTCAAAGTCAAACTCATGGTCCCTCCTTCAAGGTTCCAGATATGACACTGTAATTCTAAATGGCCCAGGGAGGTTGACACGGACCCCTGTCTTTACCTCTTTGTCTTATACTGTGACAGTGGAGTACTATCCTTTTACCCCTGCATTGTTCAAAGGGCCTCCTTTCCTCCTTTTACATTTGAGGTAATGATTCAAGATTGCATTTAGGCAAAGGATGACTCAGAAATGATTGCAAACCAATTGCTGGTCTAAATGGAGATTTTTTTTGTTTGTTGTTTCAGCTTGTTCTCTTGAACCTTCATCATTTCCATGAAGAATTCGTGATGAGCTAGCTCATGGGGTTATCAGAGAAATAAAAAGACAGCAAGGATCAGCTTAATCAGGTTTAGATGACATCCCTAGATTATCCTGTGTCAGTTAGGGTCAGGCAGCTGAGAATCTGGTTGAGATTAGAGCCATCCACAGAGCTCAAAGGAAATAATCTTCTCATGAGCGAAGTAAGTGACCACTGGGTTCAACAACTGAAACTTGGTGGTAGTTTGCAGCTGAGCAATTGTTAATTCACAATACAAGTAAACTAATCCAAACTCATTTTTCTTAATAAGGAAAAGAATAGCAATCCCATATTTCCTACAGTAAATAGTAGCCAGAGAATATTCTTTGGAACAAAAATGTCTGAACTAGGAGGCAGGAAGTTTTATGGATACAGATTCCTCTGAAAACATAGCTCATTACAATGTAATTAGGAGTTCTCTCTCTCTCTCTTTCTCTCTCTCTCTCTCTCTCTCTCTCTCTCTCTGTGAGCATGTGTGTGTGTGTATGTGTGTGAATTTCGGTCTCTCTATCCAAGCTGACCTGGAACTCAGATTATAGCCAAGACTAGCCTGAAACTCATGGCCATCTTGCAGCCTCAGCCTCCTGCATATGGGACTTTAGACTTTAGAGTCAATTGATAGATTACTGGGATGTCCCTACTGCAACAAGATCAGCAATGCTTAAAGAGTGCATCTGAGGTCACAGGCTCTCAGAGACTCTTTAGAAGAAGTCAGGACTTTATCTTATCAGTGAATAAAGACAAGGTACTAATGGCGGAATAGTGTGCCTTGCCCGGAAGCTTCTACTAAAATCAAGTCTTTGACAACTCCCAAAGTATTTTACTGGGCAATCTGCCTCAGGACCTCTAACTACTGGCCAGTTTCCTCACAGTCGGCCAAAATGTCAAGACAGGACTTATGTATCTTTCTTATGGAGTTTTTGATGCCAAAGGACTGTGAAATGCATACAAATATCAAAAGCATAGATACACCAGTATATGAAAATACAATGCAAGACAAGATAAAACACAGTGCCTATAGTTGGGTATTTTGATACATATAAGAGAGCAAGGTCCCCTGAAAGATGACGTCTAGAATATTGAAGAGGCAGATCCCACTGAAGAAATCGTGAAACAATTTGGGAAACGTATCGATGATGAAAACCACAAGAGATGAGGAGGAAAATACTAGAAATTTTTCTTAGAAGAAAAAAGTAATTTAAAAATAAAATTTAAAGCTTAAATTGTCCAGATTAGCATGACAGCTCAGCAGGTAAACGTACATGCTCTACAAACCTGACAGCTTGAGTATGGTTCCCAGAACCCACATAAAGGTAGAAGAAGTGATACAAACAACACACACACACACACACACACACACACACACACACACACACACGAACAAACTGATGATGATAAGAGTAAATACAAAGTTTTCTACAGATGAGCAACCACTGGCATGGGTAGAAACAAGTTCAATGGCCTTTGAATAGCAGATGAAGGGAACGTCTTATAAAGCAAGAAAGAAAGGCAGCAATAGCAAAGGGAAAATCAAGGCAAGGGGCACAGCAAGGAGGCGTATAGCAGGATCCTAACATGAGAATTACAGGAATCCCAGACAGAATTTTTAAAAGCTAGGAAAAAATAATAAAGGACAGAACAGATGAGCAAGATACTGTAAGCAAACACATGCAATACTAAGCTCTTCATATACTGTGCCAAGGTGAAACTTAAGCCTGCAGATTAAAGGTTCTCATTAAATCCAGGAAATACTTGAATTTCAAGAATAAACAGAAAATTATACACATGACAGAAAAACTGAGTTGCTTATAAAACCAAAGGACCCAAACAAGCTAAAGAAATCTCACCTACTACCCTGGAATGAAGAAAACAGGGGATAATATACAGATCATTAAGAAAGGCTGATCCAAGAATCTTACACCCAGACAAGATATTATTCAGCTGTCAAGGGAGAAGAAAAACATTTCCAACACACACGGGTTTTTTAAAAGTAAACTACCCACATGTGCTTTCTGAGGACAAGGTTTGAGAAAACACACAAATTATCTACTGATTCAAAGTAGCTATGTCAGCGTAGAGAACAGAAGCTAGAGGAATAAGATAATGGATAAACATTTATGTTGTTCATATTGTTTTTTTCTCCACGTATGTATACTTCTATGTGCGCATATGTAAGCATGCACGTTTATTTGTATGTGATTAAACACTAGCACTTATCCATATGTATATCCAAGCATAGATGAGAACATATTTAGTCTAAACGGGTGATGAAAATATAAACTACGTTTGTAATATGGAGTTTTCTGGAGGCACAGCAGGCATGTTGTATTATAAGTAAAATGCAAGTGAAGGCTTAGAACTGAAAAAAAATTTACCTAAGGCCTCAAAGTCAGAGATTGATTAAGGGGCATGTCTTAGTCTGTGCTGCTGTAACCAACAAGCACAGGGCTGACAGTGTTCCCGCCACAGCCAAAGACCACATAGCAAAAACCTCAACACCACACACCAAAAGCCCTGTTTTGAGTTGTTGACCAGGGATGTTCAAGAGATACCCTAAACAAATTGCTTATTTCTGTTTCCTATGACTTTTCCCCAGAAGTGGAATGTAAGTCCCTACTGCTGAGGGCTCCGAGCACTTCAAACATAGGACTCAGAGACCCCTAAGGCTGGAACTGACCTGAATGTCCCCTCCCAGAGGACTAACTTTCATGGTAACAGAAAGCATCATGCAAGCTTCCAAAGAAAAGAAGCAACCAACAGTCCTACTACCCAGCAATGATGCCTGTGAACCACATCGAAAACCAGCATGGCACAATAACCCCAAGTTTGCCGTAGTGCTACACATAGCTTGGCGGTAACCAACAACTCTCTGAATGAATTTAAGACATGCTCAACAGGAGGAAAACCATGCCTCATACGGGAAACCCACTTAACTACTCATTGTTAGTAAAGTCATGGTTTTGGAGGAGAAATTACAACCATTAATTTACTAAACCAACATAATCTGAAACAATAATCTATAAGCATACATCCTTTGCCCATAGAGAAGTGAAGTCTTCACCCCTAAATAAATAAACTTCTCTTCAGTACAAACAGAGACCATTGCAGAAAACCAAAACCAATCAAAATGCCAAGTTTGGAGCCCAGTCTCTAAAAACACATCTACAAAACACTCCCACACCTAAGGTTCAGGGACCATTGTAGAAGAGGGGTTGGAAAGACTGAGAGCCAGAGGATCAGGCAGTTTGCTATGAGACTGTGTCTCCTAGTAACATCATAAGCTACATAGATAAAAGTCTCAGCAACATGACTGCCCAAACATGAGCTGAACAAGAACACCACCAACAGACATGCCAAAGTCAACAAGGAAAAGCCAACAAGGCCTGAAACTTACACAAAGAACTATAAGCAACTGAAGAAAGCTGGGAGGGGAAATATTTTCTTCCCTAGTGAACAACATACCAACAGACATAAAAGTAATATTATATACTGAAATATATGCAATAAGCATTAGTAAAAAAAAAGGGGCCATGAATTTTAATAGAGTAGAGAGGTATATGGGAAGGTTTAGAGGGGAAAAAAAGAAGATAAATGTTGTAAATTAAATTATAATCACAGAAATGCATCAGGTATCCCAGAAGCAGAAAGACATACACAGTATATACTCACTTATAAGTGGATATTAGTCATATAGTATAAGATAAACATACTAAAATCTGTACACCTAAAGAAGCTAATCAAGAAGAAGGACTCTGGCTAAGATGCTCAATCCCCATTCAGAAAGGCAAAAAGGATGGACATCAGAAGAGCGAAAAAACAGGGAACAGGATAGGAGCCTACCACAGAGGGCCTCTGAAAGGTTCTACCCTGTGTGGTGTCAAAGCAAATGCTGAGACTTATAGCCAAACTTTGGGCAGAAAGCAGGAAATCTTATGAAAGAAGGGGGAGATAGTAAGACATGGAGAGCACAGGAACTCCACAAGGAGAGCAACAGAACTAAAAAATCTGGGTACAGGGGTCTTTTCTGAGACTGATACTCCAACCAAGTACCAGGCATGAATATAACCCAGAACCCCTGCACAGATGTAGCCCATGGCAGCTCAGTGTCCAAGTGGGTTCCATAGTAATGGGAACAGGGACTGCCTCTGACATGGACTGATTGGCCTGCTCTTTGATCATCTCCCCCTGAGCAGGGAGCCGCCTTGCCAGGCCACAGAGGAAGACAATGCAGCCACTCCTGATGAGATCTGATGGACTAGGATCAGAAGGAAGGGGAGGAGGACCTCCCCCATCAGTGGACTTGGGAAGGGACATGGGTGGAGAAGGGGGAGGGAGAGTAGGATTGGGAGGGAGCTACAGTTATATACTGTAATTAATAAAAATAAAAAAGAAATGAATGGTAAAGAAAAAAATAAAAGTACAAAAAGAAATGAAGGGAGAAATGCAGCCAGTGAGGATAAGGTAACCACACTGAGAAAAGAGAGATGAGTGATACAATATAAACTTAAAATAAAAATAAGAGGGATAAAGTCAGTTACTACAAGACTGCACCAAAAATTAATGACATCAATGCCACAATTAATTTAAAAAGAGAAATATCATTATCATTAGAAGTATCATTAGAAATATCATTAGAAGTAAACATTTCCAATGTATATTTTTCAATCTGATAGTTCTTTTTTTCTAAAATATGTTTACAACAATATGATATAATTATTAAATGTTAAAATTTTTTAGAATTATTTTTATCAATCTGTATTTCTGCAGATGTTGTGTGTCTGTATGGGTATCCACAGACATCACGGAGCTATAGGAGCTTGTGGGCTCTCCAACACAGGTGCAAGCAACTGAACTTGCACCCTCTACAAAAGCAACCTCTGCATCTTCTACTTATTTACTCTTATTATTACTGTGTATTTGATGTTCAGGTGGGAGTAAGAGTGGGTGTGTGCCACAGCACCTTATGTAAAGGACAACTTTTCCTAACCTTATATGCATTCCAGGGATTAATCTCAGATTGCCAAGATTGCACGTCAAACAGTTTTATCCACCGAGGCATTTCACTGGCCCCCAAAATATTTTTAAATGACATCATTCAGGTACTGGGTAGACAAAGACAGATAGTAGACCTGGGGCCTCACTGGCCAGCCAGAAGCCAACAGGCAGCTCAATCTAGTTACTGAACTTCAGCCTAAAGAGGCTTTGCTTCAAAAAGTTAAGGAAGGTAGAACCAAGAATGGTTCATGAGGTTGGTCTCTGGTCTTTACACATATGAACATTCATGCCCGTACACACAGAGCCACCCTCACACACAAGTGTACCCAACACATTTACAAACACACAAAATATATAAAAATAATAACTCACAGAAATGAAAAACATAGACAATAATATTAAATGTTATTGTACTTTCAGTATGTGAAGAAATGTATAAATCATAAGAATAATTATAATTACCTCTACTATAGAATTAAAGTACAATGAGTACAATAAACAAACTCAGTTCTACATATTTGAACATGAGGAAGGGCTTATATGCAGGCACTGAATGGCAAAAGTGGTACTTAATAATGGTTTTCATTGGAAAAAGAGGCTTGAAATTAACAACCTACTTAGAAAACTAGAAAATCATGAAAAACAGTAATAGATGAAAACTGAGAGATTAAAATGAAGTTGAGATGAAAACAGTGAGTTAATGTGAAAACATGGTTAGTAAAAGACAGGAAATAGATGAGAAATAAAAATAACAAATATCATTGATTAAAAACAGGAGCTATAACTATGGAGAAGGTAAACATTAACAGAAAGAGAAAAAAGGCAAAGGATAACATGAGGAGCACAATAGAGTTATGGAAATTTAGATGAATGTACAATTTGGCACAAAAAAATACCAAGCAAACACTAGAAAACTATAATGGAGTTATTAGTATCAAAGGAACTGAGTTAATAGTTTAAATCATCCCAATAAAACTTTATAAACCCATATGGTTGTACTAGAAAATCTAACATTCACTGAACAGGCCACTCCCAAGTACTTCAGACTCCAGAAGGATGGCTCCCTACTTTATTGCTAAAGCTAAAATAATATGTAAGAAAATTCAAACAATGGTAGTATAAGAATTAGAAAACATAGCCCACGCTTACAAAAGTCTACATAAGATAAAATAAATTTAATTTTTTACATGCAAAAAATATATATGAGCCATATTCGAGGATGTTTTAGTGACAGAAGACAGATGAGTATGTTACCATATTATTTTATTAAGGGAAAAAAATCATCTCTGCATATTGCATACATTACTTCAAGATAAAAGTTCACAATGAAGCAAGAAAGAACAAGAAATGGAAAAACTGAAGCTAAGGTTCACTCTCTGCCCTAAACAAGAAAAGCAGGAAGGTAACAGCACAGCTACCCTTGATGTTCCAAGAGGGAAACAGCAAACTGAGGACAGCATCCTGATTTTCTACAGGGAGATTTAGGTGGACCACACAGCAGGGAGATGGGCTCCATGGAAATCTCAGCAATTCATGGGACAGAGAAGACAGAAGCAAGGGGAAATGGAGGCAGCTATACCTCCAGTGGCACAGATGTTCAAAGAGGTTTAGAAAGAAGTTCCAGAGCCCTTGAGAGCAGACAGCAGGCTCAGATGGATACTGTAATACAAGTACCCACACAGAAAGTCCACGAGGTCAGGAAGAGGGACTATAAAGCATGTCCTATACCCTGAGAAAAGATGACAGTGGCAAATCCTCAGAGAGCAGGGAGCAAGACTCAGTTAAGGGAAAAAGCACTTGACCAGAAATGGAGTAAGTAGACTCGTGACTCTGCAAGTCAGCCCTTCTCAACCAAGATCCCAGAGCTCTACTGCCAAGTTATATTTGTTTTGTAGCAATGCCATCAAATGAAAGCAAAACAACGAAACAGCACATGCACATATACAATTAAAAAAAAAAAAAGACAAACACCAAACAACAACAAAAAGTAAGGTTAATCAAGGTTGGAAAGCTTTCAAGTCCCAGGGTTAAACTGCTACTATTATTCTGCTAAAAGAACAGAGTATCAAACTTCCCTCTAAATTCCTATCTCTCTCCTTAGAGATGAGTGCAGCCCTCAGTCCTCAAAGGAGAAATTTCTTTGTGCAGCGGACAGTAGATAGTAGACAAACTCACAACTGATCAAAGAGCAGAGAGTAAGTGTCAATGGAGTATTCTACAAATAAGACAACAGAGAGAGCAAGTGAGGGAGCAGAAGAGGGAGAGAGAGGGAGGGGGAGGGAGAGGAAGAGAAAGGGAGGGGAGGGGAGGGGAGAACCAGAGGCCAGGAAGACTGCAGCCAGCAGTATCTTCCGGAAATGACAGGACCACTGCACTCCTGAACTCAAGTCATGTGTGCTGCCTGCACAAATCAGGCCAGTCACCCTTCTAGGGAGTGAAGGCTTCATTGGTACAACTGTTAAAGGAGGAGATGTGGCCACTATGGCCTCTGGGGAGCAGAAGAATCCAGTGGGGTTGTTTGTTTCTTTGTTTGTTTTTAAGGTTGTGGCCTTTGGTAGGTCAGTAACTCTTGTGTGATGGTTCCACACCTAGGACTATGTAGGCAATACACAGTGGACATTCTGAGTTATATTTTTTAAGGGAAGCAAAGTTGAGGTGGACAGGGAGGTGGAGGGAGATCTGAGAGGAGTGAGGAGAGGGGCTGCAGGTGAATATGTTCAATACAGTGTATGAAATTCTCAGAGACATCATACTTTTTAAACGTGAGGTTAACTGAGAGGAACCTCACGAGGGTCGTAGGCAGTGTGTCAGCCTCATGAAGGTAAAGTTAACTGAGAAAGCAGAAAGGATAGTCAGCCTACTCTAGTTGGAGAGTTAACATGAAGGAATAGAAGCAAAGCTTAGTGGCAGCCACTGGCTGTAATTATCATTCCTAAACCAGGAGCAACTCAGAAACAAAGATTGGACACAGTTGTAGTTCTTGTTGAACCTGAAGCAGGCTCAGCAAAAAGAATGGGAACTTCTTGCTCTCCTGATTCGCCCAGAGCAAGGCAACCTCAGAAGAATAAACTAGCCCAGTTTCAGGGGCCTGGTCATTCTCCGGAATTTCTCTAGCAAGACTATGAAAAGGAAGCCAGCCACAGTGCTGCATAATTTATCCACAGTTCACTGCACTGACATTGCCAGGCCCCGCTCTCAAGGGAAACCTTTTGTTCTCTGCTTGGGGAATGTAGAACCTGGAGAGTCTCAATTGAGCAAGCCAGTGAACAACAGAATAATTAGAGTTAAGGATAGGGGTAAATTACCAGGATATTCCTGGCTGAGCCCCCTGGTACTTTACAGGCCTGTGATGGCTCTGTTTTTCACAGCATACAAAAGACTGAATTACCAGCACTGAAGATATTGCTCAAGGGGAGATATAATGACTCAGGCTGGACTACTAATCACATCAGCCAAGAGACAAGAGGGGCTTCTTTCTGAAGAAATGCCGCTGCACTGATTGCAGCTACTTCTGTTAAAGAGTTGTCAGAACTCGGGCTTGTTACTGCTGGCTCTGCCCTTCATCACCACTTCCTGACAGGTTCCTGACAGACCAAAATAATACACGTGCAGGGCAATATCATGTTGCCTTTTCACTTAGGCTTGTTGGTAACAGCTCAAAGGTGGCCAGGACAACAAGAAAGACCTAAATAAATAAGCTGAGGCAGTTTTCCCATGCTCTCAGAGAAAGACATCTCACTGTCAAAAACAAACGCTCAAACGTTGTTAACAAAGTACTACAAAATCTAAAAGGTTGAAAATGGTACTAATTTGGGGTACTGTGAAAATCAGGAGACGGGCAAAGAAGGGCGGAATCCTTGTGTAAGACACTGTGTGCAAAAGCTCACAATGACCTCGAGAAGATGGCAGCATAGCCCCATGTGCCAGAGGCTTGGCAAGGTGGAGCAGCTCACCTGAATTCATTAGAAGGAGGGGGCAGGAGTTGAGACCTTTCTCTGATAATTAAAGTCAACTCTTGAGACCAGAGAGATGGATTAGTAGGTAAAGACGCCCACTGTCAAGCCGGATGACCCCAAGTTCCATCCCTGGAATCTACGGGGTGAAGGAGAAACCGATTTCCACAGGTTATTCTATGATCCACATGCATGCTGTAGCACATACATGCCCCCATACACTCACACCCACACACACACACACACACACACGCATGCATGCACACACACAAGTATAATCAAGTCTACTCATGTTAACTGGAAAAGTCATTTATAAGACACTTCAAAGACATGTGAAAGCAAGGGAATCCTAATTTTGATGGACTGCTTGCTTTTCCTTTGTTTACCTCCTCTGTGTCTTCTTTTGTCTGTGTGCATCTGTAAATGTTCACATATCCTGGGGACTGAGGCCAAGGTTTTGAATGTCCCAGTCAACTGCTTTGCTACTGCCCCTAACACCCAGCCTAATAAAGTGAAAATACGCTGCCTCAGGTTCACCGAAGCATTCTCTAATCTCTAACAGAAAGGCGCCCTGATAAAACGTAAGGTGTTCCGGAAGGAGAAACACACCAGAGCCAAGAACAGGCCATTCAACACAGGGTAAGCTGACATTACTTCTCTGACTTTAGGGCTGAGCAATCAGTGAGGGGGATGAGAACAGCCCCGGGTCTGCTAATATGAGAGGACTTGCATTTGCACTCACTGCACTTTCAAATCCAAGTCCTTAACAACTATGCAAAGGTTCCTAGGGACTCACTGTCAGCACAACTGGTGAACTGTTTCCCGGGGAGAACATAAGACATCCACGAGGAAGAACTGAAGACGGAACCAACTCTACCTCCACACATCAAGGAAGCATTGGTAAAGAGCGAGCGGTAAGGAGGGAAGCGCTGTTCACCAGGTGTCAAGGTTTAGAGGCTATGTTTCAAGTAGGGTAGCCAGATCTTGCTCTTGGCTTCACATGTGAGATGGAAGAGCCTTGCCCGGCACCCCCGCCATTACAGAAAGGTGCTGCTTAGCACGGGCAGAGAGGAGGGTGTGGGTCAGATAGTGAGGCTGTTGTAGCTAAGGTGTCCTCTGTTCCTTCTCCCCACAGGTGAAGCAAGCTAACTGTAGCACTTGTCTCACAGACACCTTACAAGATCAGTGCTACAGGAACTCACAACTCACAGGTCCAACAGAAAGTACTGATGCTGTCCTCACTGTCTTTACCAAAATAAAAATCATCACCTAGTTACCTTTGAGAATGAAAGTGATGGGGAATTAAATTTTTAAATGAAACGTCTGTTTGAATACGTGACTAAGGCTACAACAGAGAAATGAGATGTCTTTCATTTGATACCTAGAATCCGAATGAAGTGAAACAGCCTGAGCTACCCAGCTCAGCTTTGTTCAACACACCTGAAAGTTGAACTGAAACTAGAGTTTTTAAAAAGTTCATGCTTTCGACTTGGACATCAATGGTGGGTTCATATTCTGCTGCCTTGGCCTACTTCATGCCAAAGCCCCCCAGAATGTCTTATTCTATTCATTAACTCCAAACATGCTTTTGTTGGCATGCAGCAGGACACTGCAGAAATCAGCCTCTCTCCCTGAATAGTTCAGAAGAACAGCGGGAAAGAACACATAAAAGGAAACACAGAAAGCAATGCAGGATCACATGTGCTGGTGCAAGACATAATCTCAGTCTCCGGGTGGCAGAGGCAGGATGCTAGTGAGTTCCATGTCAGCCTGGGCTATATAACAAGACAGAAAACAAACAAATAAAAGTCAATGTAAAGAGGTTTTCCAAAAGGATCTATGTAAATCTTTAAAGGGGCTTAGAAAACTAGGATGCTAATTCCCTGGAAGTTCTAGGCACATCAGTAAAGAAATGTCAGGGGGAAAAAAAATGGAAAAAAAAAACAAAACAACCTTGGCTGTAGTACACATGCCCAATACATTCCAAATGGTTCTCTGGAACAACTCTACCACCATGGACCTGGTTATATATATCAGAATCATCTTTACCTTCTCACAATCTTGAGAAATCTTTTAAAAGTAACTTTTGTAAACTTTCATATGTAAAAACTCACACATAAGCTGGGTGTGGTGGCACATGCCTGTAATCCCAGCACTGAGGGATGCAGATCTTTGTAAGTTCAAGGCCAGCCTGGTCTACAAAGTGAATCCAGGACACTCAGGGCTACACCAAGAAACCCTGTCTCAGGAAAAAAAAAATCCTCACAAATAAACATCACACACCAAAATTAACTAGATATAACGCCTTAATCTTGATACCCAACTATATGGCAAATACCCAAAGTATGAATCTTGATAATTCTCATCACCTTCAGTTGTCAATTCCTTTGGAATGTGATCCTAGACTGATTGATCTGTCCCCCTGAGCAGCCACTGCTTCCTGTCATTAGCCCTTACTACTAAACGTCCACTCTGTCTCCTGCTGTATCCTGCACCCCTGAAGCCCAGGCGGTATAGTCAGCATTTTGGGATTCTTCCGAAAGCTGGGGAGCAGATGTTAAATGCTCACAGAATCTCTAGCTGTCCCTGATGTCTTCTTTAACTGCTGCCATGGACATAAATAGCACTTCATTCCTGCACGCAGTCTGCTCTACATGTTGAACTGGGGCTCACAACACCTATTAACAAATGCTGCCTTCTGCAATGATTCATTTTAATTTTAAAAACAAGCAAAACCACCAACAAAGAAGAGTTTCTTCTCAAGTATAAATAAAAAACACTTAGCTAGAGAGGAGGCTGCTCCATCCTACAGGAAGGAGCTTGTGGGGCCTCCTAAGTAAGAAGCCATATGAAAAGGTAAAAGTGCACTTGCTGTGGGCCACACTCCCCCTACAATTTCCCCCAGGATTACCATGTGGTTTTGTAATTGAGACTACTCTTCAGGCTTATTTATAAACCAGATCTGAGGGGAAAAATACACAGGACAAATTTGACTCAATTTCCCTTGTGCACCATTTTTGTTTCTTTTGAACCTTGGAAAGCCGTTTATAACAAACAAACCATCTCATAAATGAAGCAACTGGAGAAACTGAGATGTGAATGGTTGACGGTAGGTTTAAAAGAGGACACCACCTCTCATGTGGGTTCGTGGCATTCCTGTGACACACAAGCCGTCTCTACTGACTGATTTTAAAGGTATGAGACTTGAATTTCACCCGAAATCAGTGACGTTGCAGTAATTGTACACAGCACAAGCTACTTTAGGCAAAGATCAGTAAGTTGAGAGAATAGTGTTCAATAGACCAAAAATCAAAAACGAAAAGGAATATGAAGCACAAGGAAGAATTTTGGGGAAGAAAAGCATGTGAGATAATAGAATAAGCAACTTTAGGAAGCAAAGAGGTTTTAGTTGAAGCATTTTTTCTTCACCTTTATGAAACCAATGACCATAAGATATTGCACGGTGTATCTGGGGGGAGCTGCTGCAGGACTACGAAACAGTGACTTTGTATGAGGGAAGATGGCAGATTCTCTAGGACGGTCTTTTTATGGCAATGTGTGTATGTGTGCATTTGCCCGTGTGCATGTGAGGGGATAGTGCAGTGTGGCACATGTAACAGTCAGAGAACACCTTGTGGGAGTGGATTTTCTTCTTCTACCATCCAAGTCCCAGAGACTGAACTTAGGGCACCAGCCTTGGAAGCCTGCATCTTTCCTTGCTGGGCCGTCTTGCTGACCTTCTATGTGGTTCTCTAACAAAAAGGAAGTTCAGTATCCAAGTGGGTTCCATTGTAATGGGGACAGGGACTGTCTCTGACATGAACTGATTGGCCTGCTCTTTAATTACCTCCCCCTGAGGGGGAAGCAGCATTAGCAGGCCACAGAAGAAGACAATGCAGCCACTCTTGATGAGACCTGATAGACTAGGATCAGAAGGAAGGAAAAGAAGACCCCCCCCCCCCGCTATCAGTAGACTGGGGGAGGGGCATGCATGCAGAGGGTGGAGAAAGTGAGGGATTTGGACGGGAGGAGGGAGAGAACCACAGGGGTATACAAAGTGAATAAAGTGTAATTAATAAAGAGTTAAAAAAAAAAGGAAACCATTTTTCTTGGCTACAGAAATGCATAGCTTGAAGAGAGGGGGCTGGATAACACATATGATTTATAGTGTTTTATTACTAGTTTATTATTCTGGCTCCAAGATTCTACGGTTCATGTCATCTACTGCTAACCTCTTCAATTTCATCCAAAGAACAAATCTGAAGAAAATATTTCTCAGATTTTCTAATTCACAGACAGCACCTAACTTACAGCCTTTAAATAAAAATGCACACATATCCTTTAAAAGTCCATTAGACAATCTGACTATGTTGCCAAATCTACTGAAGGACTCTGAAGTGCAAAATCGTCACAGGGTTTTCTTTTCTCAGACATAAGATTTAGCTCCCAGTCTACAAAGAGACTGAGCCCCAAAATCACTATGACAAAAGGGAGATGCAATATGAAACGTCGTGAAGCACAGACACTGATGCGGTGAAACAGACAAAAAGGACAAAGCCACTCAGCCTCTCAAGAGCTGTGAGGCGTCTGATGGAAGAAACAGATTAAGAAGTAAATATTAAGACTTCATAAGCTAATTGATATTGTAAACTATACAAGCGGAGACACAGATTATGGCTATCTGAATCATGCTGGGGACAAAGAATGGCCTCATTTAAAATGAACAATTCTACTTATGCTGAGGTAGGACTAGTGCTGGAATGCTATTTGGGATAAAACAAGTGACTCAATATGTGAATATTAAATGTGAAGCAGCAGATAATTATCCCTGTGGCAAAATAAATTCATGTCCAATGATCCTCCCACTCAAGTAGAATAAACCTTACTGCACTATAGTATAATTAATTAATATAATATATTATAATATAATTAATGCATTATAGTATAATTAATTAACCTAGTATAATAATTAATATTGAAAAGTTATAAGCAGTTAGCTCATAGGTACCAAATGTATACACAAGACTTGACCTGGCATGCACTATAATGCATCTTATAGTTTTGTGGGTGTTTTGTCTTGCTTTACTTTGTTTTGTTGTTTGGTTTTGTTGTTGTGTTGTTTGTTGTTTGTTGTTGTTGTTGTTGTGGGGGTTTTGTCTAAGGAAAAGGAGATAACAGGATGGACTGTGACTTTCGGAGAGTATTTACAAATGTTGTCACTATAAGTATCTGACACTGAAAACCTTTCTAAATCAGAAGCAAAGAAACGCTAATGTTGGTTACTTAAAAAAATATATATATAGTGATGTGCCTGTAACTTAAAACTGGCTATTTCTGCACAGAGGGGTATAGTAGGACACAGGTGCCATGACAGAGGAAATGGGAAAGACGTGGGAGGACTTTAACTTGAGAGGGCAATATAGAAAAAGAAAGATAAACGAGACTAAAGGTATTTGCAAAACACAGAGAAACATTATTTTATAAGCTTGCTTTTAAAATGCACACATACACCATACAGAGAGAGAGACCGACAGACAGACAGACAGACAGACAGAGACAGAGAGTTTATATGGAGTTATGACACATAAGGAGGTAATGCTTCCCCAAAAGACATAGACTATCTAACAAAAATCCTGGTATCAAGCATGGGAAACCTTCCAATGAGTTGTTGGTAGAAGAGATCAAACGATTCCCAAAATAATACAAGCTACTGTCATTGCCCTCAGTTGACTTGAAGGACTCTAGTTAGAACTGACATAAAAGCCTCCTCTCCGAAGGCTATCATAGTTTCTCAAGGTGCTATACAAGCTGCCACAGGAGAGAAGCAATCAGCATCCCTCCATAGAAGTAAAGTCTTTGAACCACGACAATGTCCAGCCAGGTAAGATATTCCCAGTAATGCAATAGTGACACTCATATCTAGTGGGTAACCAACAAATTGGAGGAAATTCATGGCTGTAAACCTAGTTAACTGCTTATGGCTAGAGAGGCCACAAACCCTAGAGGAGAACCTGTTGTTGCCATTTTCCTAAAGCAATATAATTTCTAACAAAATTCTAAATATTAACCCTAATGCCCTAATACGGGTAAGTTTTATTCTCACCCCTTATTAAAGAAGCTAATTTTTGCAACAGATGGAAACTGTTGGAGAGATCCACAACTGGGCAACATGCAGACAGTATTAGACAGTGGAATGCCTAACCCCAGGCAGTACATCCCAACACAATACTTGAACCTAAGGTTCTGGGAAAATCATGACAGAGAGCAGAAAGATTTCAAGAGCCAGAGGACCAGAACAGCTGCTGAAAAATAGTGTCTTCTAGACACGACAGGGAAACACCCATGAAATCTTAATAGTATGGTTGCCTAAATAAGACTGACATAAAAAAAAATTCCAATTGGCGTGCCAATGTAAATGGGGTAATCTCATAAGGCCCCACCCTTAGATTAAGAACTTTAGGAAATCAATGTTTGCTGAGAGAGGGAGAAGCAGTTTTCTCCCAGGAGAGGCTCACTGAGAGATGATCTAATCCTAAGTGGCCAGTTCAAAACACATGTACATACCAGTAACACTAAATGAACTCATAAATGGTTATCCATACGCACACGCAGACATACTTGTATATGTATGTGTAACAGTAATAATCAAATAAGAGTAGGTCATGAATTTGAGAGGGAGTTGGTGGAACACTGGAAGAGTGAGACAGGGAAGGAGTGGAAATGATATAAATACAGTACTCTGTATGAATTTCTCAAAAAGAATAAATAAATAAAATATAAAACTGTATCTGATACTCTTAAACCTTAAAACTAGCTCTTGTTGCAGTGTGAGTGAGACATTCTTGGTTGAGTAATAGAATAAAGGAAAAAGTCAATCGTAGGTCCAAAGAGCGACTGTCTCCCATATCAAAGGTGTGTTGAGTAGGAAAGGGTGGCCCTACAGCTCCAGCCTGGCCACTGGTAATCTGACTAGATATGGACGACTCTCAGCCTCTCCAATTTCTAACGTTTACAGTGGGGACATTGACTCTGAACTTAATACCATATTGTAAGGAATAAAAAGACTACTGGGAAGGACCACCCAGCAGAGCTACTGGCCCCAAACAGGTCCTCACAAAACAGCAACTGCTATTATTATTATTATTATTATTATTATTATTATTATTATTATTATTATTCACAGATCTTCCTTTTAACTGGCCACATTTAAACACTCATATGAACCTAGAAACATAGTTACCAGGGACCTGTCCCAAAATCCACACATGAAGCTTTAGGGAAAATCTCCACATCCAATGATCACTTCTAGAGCCCAGTATTCCTTTTTGGGGCAGATTAGAAAGGCTGCTGAAGGAGATGGTGCCAAGGTGGCTCAAAAGTATGTCAACTTTGGGATGGTACAGCAGAACATCCCAGTATTCCTTTCTGGGGCAGAGTAGAAAGGGTAGATTTTCCCTCCTGACACTATTCATACTCTTGCTATTCCTGGGTTAGTTCTCTCTAGCCTTATGGTCCTTTAGTATACAGGAGGTTTGAGTTATTTGTATTTAGTTATATTTATCCTAAAACCACAAAACCATTGATGAAAATGCATACCCGATAATAGTCATTGAAAGAGATCAATGGAATTCACATGTGCATCCAACTGTCCTCTTCTGGAGTGCCTGCACCTGAACAGGTTACAGCATCAGTTCAGCATACATTATTTCTCAGACTTTTCCCCCACAGTGCTTCCTCGATCCATTGGCACTACATGTCAATAGGTACAGAACATACTACATTCATTCATTTGCTGCTACGCATACTTACATTTTTTCACAGTAAGAAATAAAAATAATTCAATATATTTGGTGACACAAAAGCCACTACATGTTGACCTAAGCTTGAGTCTACCTGAAAGCCTGTTGTGTGCTGGTCCCAGAAGGGAAAGAAGGAAAGAAATGGATAGCTACCTCCCGAAGTGAGGGTGAGCAGCCAGTACTTACCTGTGAGTACAATACAGGCACATATGTGCAGAAAGTGTGAAGTAATACAAAGCTCTACAGTGAGAGTGCTCAAGGAGGGATTGTTTATGGAACTGATATCTAAGTAGAGGCTACAGGACCAACATGAAGAGGACTAGAGGAGGCGGAAGAGCACAACCGTGATGATCAAAAGAAGGGGCCCTGTAGGCTGTGAGCCCAGCACCACAGTAAGCACTTTTATCTCACAACAATGTAGGTCATGGGAAATAGTTTGATAAACTAAGTAACTGAGTAAAAGCTGTACAGCCAAAATTATTCACTAACATTTGCAACAGCAATTACTCTGCCAGACCCTCCTTAGAAAACACAAGTCAACAACACGATGTGAACAGAATATGGGATAAAGGTGTTGGTGGAACTAGACAGAAATCAGCAAAGAACATGGTGGTGTAGCTCAGTGCTGGAGAGCTCATGCCATGTGTCAAGGTCTGGGTTCTAGAGTAGCACACAGATGGAGAGAGGAAGCGGGGAGTGAAGTGAGGTCACAAATACCTTTTATTGTCGTAGTTGTGAGCCCAGGTCCTGACATCTGAATAGCAGAGCTCTATACCTCTCAGTGTTACCATCAGTCCTTAAATACTTTTACTGGGGAAAAAAGGGAATAAAGGAGAAGGAGGAAGAAGAGGAGAAGGAAAAATGGTACGCCAGTGATTACATGTCCATGTTAAATATGGAAAAGCTCTGACCTGAACATAATTGAACAACCATCTGCATCTCCCTGTCACTGAGTGTGGCAGGTGGGAAACAGTGTTAGCTGTATACCTGGCAAAGACTCTAACTTCAGAGATTTCTTGGCTCTGGGATAAGTAGTCAGTCATCAGGGAGAAAGCAGATTTATCTCTGACACACATTTTTCCCTTCTAGCTGAATCTCTAGGGAGAACTACATATAGACATGGCAGACACCTTCATCAATAGCACATGGGCAAAGAAGCAGTACTAGGACATAGAATTGGCCAGTACCTGTACCTTGATTTCCCAGCCTCCAGACCTAAGAGGGACATGTTTGTCTTGTTTCTAATTCACTTCTGTCTCTGGCATTCTGTTAGATCAACCTGAATAGGTTTATACAGCTGAGAATGCCCTCCTCAATTTCCCTAGCCCCCTCCCCTGCTCTGCCTTGTCTCCTGTCTGGTGCTAAATGTGTCCTACATATGGAGAGCTATAAGTGTGCGACTCCTAATTCACACTGGAGGAAACGAACAAATGTAAACGCCACCTAAGTCATATAATAACTGTCCTTCCGCAACCCTCAGATCTCCCTCTTCAATTTTCTCCAAGGAGTCAGTCACTCAACACAGACTTCATAAATACCTTAGGTCCAGGAGACTAGGGAAAAGAAAGATAGATGCTGGCCTTAATTGAACTTACGATAGATCCTGTGAATGATTATATTATAGTATTCGTGGTTGCAAAAGGTGTATGGAGAGTGCACCATACTACAGAGTAGGCAGATGTTTCCCTTCCCTTCTCTGTCTGGGTCAGTAGATAGGGTATGAAGGCTACTGTACTTTGAAGACAAACAAAAAGTAAAAGCAGACATCTAAAAAAAAAAAAAGACATAGCTAACAAATGCTGGATCAGAAATTCATGCCCCTCATCACCAATAATGACATTTCAAGCAGAGATGTTAACCTGATTTAGGGCATCACCCAGAAAGTTTTCTCCTAAAAGCATGTTACAGCTCTCAAATCCTAAAAGTAAAAAGTATATGCATCCACTGACCAGCACAAGGACAACATATCCTGGGCTGGCTTCACAATTAGGCAAAGAATGATGTTTCCAACCAAGATTTTCCTAGGCTTGAAGTATCCACAGTGGCACATACAGAAGTAAATAAGAGTTGGGGGCAGGGGAAATAGAACAGGAAACAGAATGTAGCCCTGCCAAGAAATGAACAACAGCATATGCTAGTTTAAGTGGTAAGATTCCTCCAGGTAGCTCCAAGCCATACTGCTAATCCTGTGAACTGAAGCTGCCTCCAGAAGGACTCTCCTTGGTACTCCCTGGTAAGGCTTGGCTTACTGGGACCGCTGCAGCAACTGGAGCAGATAACCTGTGAGCAGCTTGGGCCTGAAATCGGCTCCAGAGAAACATAGGCCCAAAAGATGCCAGTGCTGAGTCATCAGCAGCCCACCATGTTCAGAAACGCCCAAGGGGAACGTGAACACTACTCCATGCTGTTTGTCCTTTGCTGATTTTTTTTAACAATTTATTCATTTTATATCCCAATTGTAAACGTCTCCCTCCATCATCTTTCCCTCATCCCACCCTCCCTATCTTTCCCTATCGTCTCCCTTTCCTAGAGCACTGACAAGGAGAGCCCTCCTCCCCTACTATCTGACCCTAGTCTATCAACTCTCATCAGGGCTGCCTCAATCCTCTTCCTCTGTGGGCTCGAAAGGTGGCTGCACCATGGGGAAGTGATCAAAGAGCAAGAAACAGAGTTCATGTCAGGGCAGCCTCTGCTCCCCTTACTAGGGAACCCACACGGAGACTGAGCTGCCTATAGGCTGCATCTGAGCAAGAGTTTTAGGTCCTCTCTGTGCATGGTCCTTGGTTGGTGCAACAGTCTCTGCAGTCTCCGTCCCCCCCCACCCGGCCCATATTTGTTTGCTTTGTTGGTCTCCTTGTGGAGTTGCTGTTCCCTCCAGGTTCTTTTATCCCTTTCCCTGCCCCCCTCTTCCATAAGACACCTGCATCTGTTTCAATCCCCTACTGGGTGTAGTCTTTCAGAGGATATCTCTGTAGGCTCCAGTCCTGTTCCCTTTCTTCTGACACTGGAAGTGTCAGTGTCCTGTTTGCCTTCTGAATGAGAATTCAGTATCCTCCCTCGGGTCACAGGAGACGACTTCCCAAACAGAATACCAATAGCCCAGACTCTAAGATCAACAATTAGTAAATGGGACTTCATGAAACTTAAAAACTTCGGTAAAGCAAAGAACACTGCCAACAGAACAAAACCGACAGCCTACAGACTGGGAAAAGATCTTCACCAACCCTATATCCAACAAAAGGCTAATACCCACAATATATAAAGAACTCCAGCAATTAACTACCAACAACCAAATAATCCAATTTAAAACTTGGGTACAGGGATAAAGAATTCTCAACAAAAGAATATCAAATGGCAGAGAAACACTTAAAGAAATGTTTTTGCTGAATTTTAACCAACCATCATTATAGGGAGGTTTCACCTCCCGGGGAACATTTAGTGACATCCGAAGCCATCTTTTAGGGTTTTCATTTGTTTGTTTGTTTGTTTTACTTTGCTTTGCTTTTTTTCGCTGGAACTGGGGAATAAGCAGCAGGAGGATGTGCTCAGTAAACTGTGATGCACAGCAGAACAGCAACCAAGAACATCAGGTCCCCAATGTCAATAGTGCCAGTTCAAACATCCAAAATGCTTACTGATTCCTGGCTCTTTCCCCCCTCCTGCTGAGGTCCACACATGCACAGTGAACTGGAAAAGTCATTTTTCACAGGATACTCAGACTCTAGGAGGAAAGAAAACCCCATAATGAAACAATTACCACTCAACGAGACAGGGTAGCAGCCCTGGTGACAGGCTTTGAAGTCAGACAGCCCTAGGTTCCAAAGTATTCTCGGCCTGAAATTGTCCTGGACTGAACGGAGAATTACAACACTGACTCTGCTCTGCTTCCTACTGCCGTGACAGCTGCCAGCCCGCTGTGGCCACTGCTGCTACTATCAGCTCTACAGAGCTGGGGTCCAAGAACGAAGACAGGCTTCAGGGACAGGGAAGCAGGTCTATTTATGACTCTCACAGTACGCTTCATAAAAGCAAGAACATTCTCACTACTCATAACGCTTTGACACCAAATTGTAAGGGGTATTCTCAGAGAAATCCTCTCTCTCTCCGGACACCAACTGAACATCCCATAACAATTCTAAAGTTCCTACATCCAGGTGAGGAAGAGTCCACAGGTTAAGTGTGCAGTCCTTTGAGACTAACACCCTTCAGAGGTCAACAGAAAGTGTTGGCTCTCCACACTTCTGAATGAGCAGCTAGAAATCAGTTTCCAGAACATTCTTCACAGTTCTTACAACTTACAACAATGGCTTACAGCCAGCCAACACATCCTGCCAACTCAGCCAAACACTTTATTTACATTTACCTGGTTATTTTAAAAGATACAAATGAAGAACCTGAGGGAGAGGAGCACAGCCACAGGGCATCCCTTTCCTCTCCAGTATACTTCCTCCAGCTGTGACACATTCACCACCCCCTAAGCTTCTCAAACTGCCTCCAATAGCGATTTTCTTGGGGGGGAGGCCTCATGCACCATGATAAATTGACACAATATCTACTGTTTCTACACTTCCAGAAAGATACGGTAGGGAGTTATAGTTGAAAGTTCCAAGATCTAACAATGACTTGGAGAGTAGCACCCATTCTAAATGACCCAGAAGGCCACACTTTGTTGCCTCAGTAAAATAAGCTCCGATCACCCAGGGCATCCCAAGCGATTAAGGAGTTCTATATCACAAAATAGGATCAATTATCAAATATTACAACAAAGGATGCTCTGACCTCATCTAGCACTCCAGAAATGCAAGCATTTTAGGGTCTCCATGCCAGAGAAAAGGACAGAGACCAAACATGTATTTTCTATTAAGCTGTAGTCCCTAGGAAAAGGCATATCCCTTCTTCATCCATCCCCCATCTTGCTACCTAAGGGAAACTATGCTGAAAGCCCAGCTGGGGTCATGCAGACAAAAGCATCACATCAATAACAGCAAACCTGAACATCCTCCATATTCATAGTTCCATATCATGGATATAACCAATCTCAATGAGAAATATTTGAAAAAAAAATCCCACTGTGTCTTCTTTGAACACTTAACACACACGAACTTCTTCCTTATAATTATTCTTTATAAAATTATACCAATGATTTTTATATTGTTTTTTATGCTTTGTTGGGCACTATTTATAATACAGAGATGGTTTAAAACACAGGGTGTGCAGGTTTCTGGGCAAACATTGTGATACTTTTTATAAGGAACTTGAGTATCCTTGGGTTCTGGCATCTGAGGTTGATCATGAAACCAGTCTCCTGTGGAAAGTGACATAGCACACTGGAGATTCCTAGATCCTTGAGTGGAAAGTGTTTGCTGCCAAACTCAGAAAAAGGGGCATGCAATCTTATTTATGTCAATGCTATTATGGTAACACAAGCCTACTTATTTAAAAATGAAGAGGTCCAAGGAGAAAGTCAACTAAATAAAAACCACTACTGCAGAACAAAGGATAGAGGTGAGAAAGATAGGGAGATACACACCATTGATCCTATATCCCGGGGCAATGGCAGGGAGTGAGAGTGGAGATTTAGAGAGCAGCAAGGCCACAGTGGGGCACGCATGTCATATGATTCATTTCCTACAGGCTGCCACAGGACTCATTTCCTACAGGAAGTGGAATGCTACCAAAAAATCTCAAATAGTTACATGATATCAGACTCACATTTAACAGGAATGATATGGTCAGTATGGTAATTCATCAATGAACAGTAGCATTTCAATGCATAGGAATTCATGACAATTTTTTGTACTCTGAGAGCTCTGTGTATACAATCAACTATATTCCGCCAACTTTCAGTACTGAATGGAAGAGATCTACTGAGGTCTACTGTGAACAAGAGATTAAAAACAACCAATCAACATCCACTTACCTATCATTCACCTATGCCACTATACAGCCATCACCCACCCGACCACTCACACACTGGAGAAGAAAGTCAGTTGGATCAAAATAATAATAGTAATAATAATAATAATAATAATAATAAAAGTTAAGAAGACAATGGGCCCTTGTCAGAAATAATCTTCCATGTAGACTTGATCCAGTTCCTGAAAGAGCCCTTCTCTGACCTAGCAATAAGATTAAATGCAGGGCCCACAAACAGATCTGACACCTGCTGAAGCCATTCATGTCTCCAAGTATATAAAACATCTTGCTGCTCTGGGATTCTGTACAAAGAAGACATGAAATTAATCTAAAGCCAGTGTATGAAGTAGCTTGCAACAGAGAATGTCACATAGAATATTTGGATCCCGCTTTCAAGGCCCTGGAGCAATACTTTGTTTTGAATAAAAGTGGGTGTGGACAGTGCTGTAAGAATTGGCAGTGGTTCCAGTTAGTTATCACAAGACAGAAAAGCCCCCGTAATTATTTTCTCTCCAATTATGGTGTATTCTTTGCCAGCTAATTCTTGGCTTTTTTTCTAAAATGGGACCAGAAAATTAGCTCTTTACATGAAAAACTGAAGATACTAGACCCAGCCACTTGCAGCCTGGGGCTTACTCCTCATTGCTTCTTAAGGAAAGAGAAAGGGGCAGGAAATGGTATTTTGATTTGGGTGCCATTTAGCCAGTGGAGAGAAAAATCTCCCTTCATCTCTGAAATAGGATCGGCAGCTTTAAAATTTATTGGAAACAATTCAGGCAATGTTGCTGGATGAAAGGAATCAGAGGAAGAACTTATGGGGTGAGTTCAGAAGGCAACAAAAATCTGTGCCTGCTCTCACTTACAGCCCTGGATCTCCCAAGCTATGTGGATTCAAACCAGAGGGTCCTGAGGCCCAGTGAACAGATTCTGAGTTACTGTACTTGTCAGCTCAATCAGAAATGTCTTGTGTGCTTGTATGCAGGCCTGTGTGTGCATGGGTATACATGTACGTGTGCTGAAAATAACTCTGAAGGAGAACTAGAAGAAAATGAGAATCAGCGAGGGCAGCTGGGGTTAAGGTGGGGAGCAGAGGGACATGAGACAGCACGTTGCCAGCAGAAGACTTCAGCCTTAGAAAAGCAAACTCCGTATTCCCTGATATGTGCATTTGAAGGTTTATTTTCAGGCCTGTTTTGATCAGATTCCTAGAACACGTTTTCATAGAAATCAATAGCATCAAATGAACTTGATTGACAAGAGAAACAAAAACGTATCCAAGGAAACACAATCAAGCTGGTAAACTAGTAAAAAATAGAACAGTATTCCAGGTCTTTGAAGCTTTCTGTAATGGCGTGAACTTTAAATTTCTATGTGTAGATATCTTTGTTAACCATTAAGTTGATAATCTGGAACAAAACAAAACAAAAACCTACAATTATTATCGTTAATTTCACCAAGGCGTCCAAAAGCGTACCTCGGTCACTTGGTCCTGTCACCTCACTGTAACTTTTCACATTCAGTGGGGCAGGGAATGACTGGACTGTGCTTCTGTACTTGATTTGTTTTCACACAAATGAAGATGGTCTGCCTCGGGCACCAGCCGCTCTTTGACCCCAGGCTTGCCAAGCACTCCCAGCTCAAACAGCAATCAGCCATACAGAGATAAACACTGAAATTGCAGTTGGATCACCCCTTTTGACACTATTGATCATGGCTACGATGTCTACTAGGTTCTATAGGACAGTTCAGACCCAGAGGAGAGGGACCTTCACCTCACCTTTCTTACTCACTGTTAGTATTTTGGAACACAACCTGCTCCTGGGTTACCCAGCAACTTATGGTGTCGCCAGCCAGGTGGCCACACCTGGAAGGCATGGTTACCTTGCCCCTTAAAGGGCTAACCCCCGACACATAGTCTCTCTCTTACACTCTCTCTCTCTTACTCTCTCTCACTCTTACTCTCTTTCTCTCTCTCTCTCTCTCTCTCTCTCTCTCTCTCTCTCTCGGCACCCCTTCCCTTTTCTCTCTCTCTCCCCATGTCCTGTCCCCCCTTTCCCCCTCCCTCCTAAAAAACCTCTCGCAGAGAATATTGGTCGATTCATGCTTTTTTTTAATAATAATATTACACTCACAAGCTCTTCTAAAGCTGTTCTACTAAGGACTCACTCATCTCAACAAGCACCACCATGAACTCCAGAGGTGGGCCAACCCCAGCTGCATGACCTTGGGGTCATGCATGTAAGCCTTTTCTGAAAGATAGCTGGTAAAGGCTTAAGTGACTCCACACCAGTAAAGCATTCTGGACAGTGTGCCAAGTGTCGCCAGCGTTTGGTATATGTTCATATTCTTTTGAAAATACTGCATACACTTTAAAGATTTAAACAATTAGCATCAAATGAATCTTTGGTTCACTTTCCTGGTTCCAGAGCACCCATACTCAATACCATGCACACTAGAATTTTGTGACAATCTATACCGAGGTGTGCTTTCATAGGGAAGTAGGATGTGTGGCCATTCAGCAGTGGGGATGTGGAGACTTAACTTGAGCCCAAGCCCTAGACTTGAACTCCAGCTTTATCAATTACTACCAATGATCCTTAGTCATTATGACCCTTAGTCCCCCTATCTATAAGGAATCTTGTGTGTGTGTGTGTGTGTGTGAGAGAGAGAGAGAGAGAGAGAGAAGGTTAAGGAAGAGAGAGAGAGAGTGTGTCCATACACATTTGGTGTGGTGTATTTGTGGTTGTGGAAGCCAGAAGTTGATATTAGGACTCTGCATCAGTTGCTCTCTACATTATTTTCAGAGAAGGGGTCTCTCACTGAACCTGAAGATCACTGATGTGGCTAGTCTGTCTGGCCAGAGAGCTGTAAAGATACTGCTGTCCTTCCCCACTCCCCCCCTACCCCTAATCCCCACCCAGTGCAGGGAAACAAGCATGTACCGTCATGCCCAGATTTCTACACGAGTGGGGAAGACCTGAGCTCAGATCATCATGCTTGCGTAGTAAGCATTCTACTGGCTGAACCATCTATCTCCTAAGCCCCACTATAAGGATTTTTAAAAGATAATCTTAAATATAATAACGGGTAATTGTTATGTATGTTTCTCACCGTCATAACAGAATCCTGGGAAATTATTATAACTGAGAAACATTACACAGTCTAGAATCACCTCACAACAGATGGACACATAACTGAGGCAGAATTACACCTGGCAAGTTTGACTACTCCACCCCCACCTCCACACTTAGCAAACATCAATAGTTGACTGCTGTTTCTCACTCAGCAGAGGCTGAATTACCCACCATCCCCTCCATTGTGCTCCAGACAGCAATTCACAACTCACCAGAACTGACTAATTTATCTGCGGGCCCCTTGTCCACACCCAGCATCCCTTGTTAAAGATGAGAAAGCTAAAGGCCACCGGGGTTAAGTGACTTTCCAGGGACCTCATATACTAAGTAACCAGCCTAAGAACAGAAGCAGCCTCCCTCTCACACTGTCACTTCCACCACCCACTCCGCCTCTCTGAGCAGCCCATACATCCTGGCAAAGTGATGGAAGGTGCTGTTTCCCTCCTTGAAGTGCAAAGAGGAGCTGCTCCACTTAGCAAATTGCTTGTAATCAAATTCTGACAGGTCTCCTCCTGTGACAGGTAAAGGGAGGGAACAACGAAGTGTCTCAAATGCTTTAATGGGAGATGTAGAGGTTTACAAATTTCTGGCCCAGCCTTGCTCCTGGGAGCATAAGCAAAGGAAATTGCTCCCTCGGGGAGGAAGTGACATCCAGAGCTTATCTGGAGCAAAGAGAATTGGGCCAGCTGAGGAAGGGAACACCAGGCAACTGACTGGCCCCTCAGCCGTCTCCTGCCTCATGAGTCATAAGTGCCACTTCTGCTGCTGGTGCCACAGGCAGATTCTCTGCTGCCCGCAGGCATCTGCTTCGGTCAGCGGGGAAGAGCCCCATCCTGCACTGGTGTCAGCTGAATGTCTTCGGGGAGGGCAGTGCTAGTACCCAGCTGCTGTTAGCAGACAGGGAGGCGCCTTCTCACCTGCCCCGGGTACCCTCCATGGACCTGACTCTCCAGCTGTCCCTGTGGCTACAGACTTTCCTTGACTGACTCAGAATATTGAATCTACCCCTCCTCCAAATGAAGAGTTTAAAAACAACAACAACAATTTTGTTTATTGATAGCTGACAAGGAGAGGATGGCAGGCCTTTTAAAAAGAAAGACTGCAGGTACCATCTGTTGCAAGGGTTTTGTCTCTCTCAATTACATGTCTGGAATTAAGAGGAGCTTTGAAAATAAATCATAATCAGGAAAACAATCACCAAGCCTGTATCCACACTCCTTAGCCTGGCTAAGGGAGCTCAGCAATCATGGTCCCTTTCTCAAGGCTAAGTCTCCCACATCCATCTCCATCCACCCTTTCAACAAGTAGTCACCAGAGCTGACGAACGGTTTGATCGTTTACTTATTCATTCACTTATTTGTTTTGTATGTGCATGTAGTATGTGAATGCCTGAACATGCAAGTGCACAAAAAGATCACTGACTAATGTCTTCCACCTTATTTTTTAAAGATTACATATAATGTTCTGTCTGCATGTACACCTGCACGCCAGAAGAGGGCTCTGGATCTCATTATAGAGAATTGTGAGCTACTATGAGATTGCTGGGAATTGAACTCAGGACCTCTGGAAGGGCAGTCAGTGCTCTTAACCTCTGAGCCATCTCTCCAAGGCCCCGCCTTATGTATTTTTTTAAGACACAATCTATCATTGAATCTGAAACTCACTGATTCAGATAGGCCAGATGGCCAGCAAGCTCGAGAAATCCTCTTCCCTCTGCATCCCCAGTGCTAGGATTATAGGTGCCTACCACCATGCCTGGCTTTTTATATGGGTACTGGAATCCTTATGCTTAAACAACAAGTGTATTTTACAAACTCAGCCATCTCCCTACCTCCAACTAAAGTTTTAACCACATTTCTAGGCACTGGAGAGAAAGTATGTAGGCCATTGACCTCAAGAAGCATAGGCTGTATTTGAAGGGTTCAGACAAAAAAAAAAAAAAAAAAAAAAATCAAGCAATCAAACAAAGTGTTTCTGGAGAGGAGTAAACATAAGAACATAAACATGTTGGTGTATAGGTGATCATATGAGACAGAGGCTCAAGGGGGGCCTCTCTCAGAAATCTTCGGAGGTAAGACTGGCTAGAAGAAAATTATGAATGCATTCACAATGTTTTAATACTGTGGGGATAATGCTGTCATTTCAGACATCAGTCCACAACTTCTTTCTCAGCCTCCTCACTGCCCCTCTACCTTCATCCTTTCCTCCCCTTGTTCTGGATATTCTCAGGGCAAGACCTCCAGGCCACGTGATTCTGCAGTTCCTTTACTCCCTCACAGCTATCAGTCACAGGGGAAGAGAGGGCATTTGACCATAGCAGTGACATCCTTCTTGAGTTATTATAGACAGAAATAAAAATTCCTGAGGCTTAGAGCTGCTGAGTTAGGGAACGATACTCGGGAATGGTGAGCAGTGGCATGGCAAACACCCTCCACCCTCCGCAAATAAGACAGTAGCATTCTAAGGGTAAGCCAAGACAGAGTGAACTGACCACAAAAAAGTACTGCCCACAGTCCCACAGAAACGGTCAGAACCAGTCTCAAAATTTTAAATTATAAACTCTTAAATTCTTATTCCTTGGCAGCATGTAAAATATGCACCCCAAATCTCAATTCCATTATTTTATGTCATGCTCTAAGAGTAAGCCATATAATTTTTAAAAATTATTCATTTATTTATTCACTTTACATACCACTTGTAGCCCTTCCTCCTCTCCTCCCGGTCACAGAGATTTTTTTTTTTAATGAAAACAGCTAGAAGAAAAGAATTCCAATTAAAAATTATGTTCTAAGTGCCTGAGACATAAAAATCTCTTAGGGTCTTCCAGGAACCAGGGATGGAGATGGTTGAGAACAAGTGAGAAGAGAAGAAGTCACAAGGCCAGAGGCAGGATCAAGAAGAGATCGGGATGACAACCACAGCAAGCGAGGTGACGTTCGCCCCTGTGGCTGCACATGCTCACCTGCACACACACACACACATGGGCAGAGAGGCACATCAGGGATGGGGAGGGCTTGCCGATGAAAGAGAACTCAAACTTTGCCATGCCCCTAAGAGATTCTCCCCTTGTACTGCCATCCTGCCTCCTGAAAGCTTCCAAGGGATCGCAAGCTCGCCATCTTCCCTAAGAGTGAGGACATCGGGGAACTATTTTCTTTTGTCACCATCACTTTGGTCTCTTCACCCTCAGAAATATCCACAATGGACTCATATCTAGCCCCTAAGGCAGACTTAGGAGATATTTGTCTGGTTCACGGTACTTGCAATGAGGATGGAGATGAGAGAAAAGAACCCACGTATATCTGCTTGTTTTGATTCCGGGACAGTTCTGCCTTGTAAAGGGCCCAAGGATGCTTCTTATAATTTTATTTTCAGGGTTTGGTGACCCAACTAGAAAGCAAAGCAAAACCTGAAATCTTCTAATTGAGAAGTACAGTCTGAGTGAAGACCATCAGAAACTACTTGTCATCTCCTGTGGAATGAAACCCCAGAGAATTCTGCACTGGTATACTTACAAGCGCGAAAAGCGATTTCTCAAGAGCAGCCCTATAAAGCTCCCTATTTAAGCTGGGTCTCAAGGCTAGATTCTCTCACATCCATGGCTCCTTATGGCTCTGTCTCCTTGCTTTCTGCATCTTACTTACTTTCCTCCCAACAAACCAAAATCAAATGCCTGGCTACAGAGGCTGGAGCTCCAATTCCTAAGAACACTCTACCCCTGGTTCTTTCTTAGAATGCCTCTTAGCACCATGAATGCCTCTAAGCTCGCATCTCTACATCTTCACAGACTGAAGGATGGGTTTGCAACTCATCATCAACATTCAGAGCTGATCATTTTTTGTTGGTGCAGGGTTGGGTGGCTGTCCTGAACACCAGGGACTGCTTACCTGCCCCTACAGTCTCTTCCCATATTAGGCCAAAGACACCCTTATCCTCACATTACATGGTATCTCCAGAAAAGCCAACTCATAGACAAAGGAAAAAAAAAAAGAAGAAGCCTGGGCTCTACCTGAAGTAGGAGAGCTAGCTTGATACATGTGATAACTCTAGACTCTAGGTCACAGGACTAACAGCCCAAAAGCAGAATGACAGAAGAAGAGATGAGAAAACAGTAATACAGGCTTGGTTTGAAACAGAAAATAAAATAATGAAGTCTCACAGCCCACTCTTAAATGTGGAGAGGTTAAAGCAGTCCCCGGCACATAGAAGATATCCTAAAAGTGTTTGTTTAGTGAATAGTTAGTTAATTAGGAAGCAGGCAACAGGGAATGCTGATTAAGCATAGTTTAACAACAGTTGGACCAGAGATCAAAGCTTCATCAACTTGTGGCTATTTTGGGAGAATCCACAATTGGAGCTCACTGAGGAATCAGTATATAAGCCAATAAAGTAATAAAAGAGCTATTCTAATAATGACAGTAATAACTACCATTCATTGAGGGTTTACTGTATGCCAGATACTTGTCTAAAGGCTCCACAGGCATTATTTCATTAACCTTCATGAAGATCCCACAGGGGAATTATTGCCCTCATGTTAAAAATTAAAAACAAACAAACAGACTCAGATAAATGAGCCTATGGACTCAGACCCAGAAAAGTCTGACTCCAAGGTCCACACTTTCCTAACTACCACAATTACACTTTTTGGTGTCAAAATTCCCAAGAATTCTCACAAAGCCTTCTAGTTGGACTGAACTCAGACCTTCAGTACCAAGGAACAGACCTTCCTCCCAACCCCTCCCTACCCCCTGCCTCTCTCTCATATAGATGGCTTAATCCAGCAGGCTCAGGCTGTCAACCAGGTACTGCCAACTCATCCCACAACAGCTGCCTGTGGCACTGTATTAAAACAAACACCACCAACTGGCAGGAAAAGAGAGGAGGAAAGCCCACAGAATCCTCCCCTGGGGGTTACTTGAGCTGGGCCTGCCTGCTAGGCCGGTGAGATACAGGAGATGACCTCTAAGACAGTATGCAGAAGTCTGGGATGCACAGAGCAGGTCCTGGCTCTGTAAGCAGAGGTCAGCCCAGTTTGCTGTCAGAGGCATGAGCTCCCTTACTTGGCCATATTTGTCAATGGTGTTCAGTGTCTCAGGGTGAACTCCTGTCACTATGACTTGGCTGACTTCACCCATGAAGAGAAGTGTTGGCACTAGTTTGTTGTTTTATTTTTCACTCTTTTATTTATGTTTCTCATCTCTTTTTCTCCCTACTCCACCCCAATCCCTTCCAACACCCCAACACTCGGTAGGAGAGAAAAAGGGTTCGTGGGAGAGGGGGCACCGCTCTTTCTTGGCTGCTTCATGCTGGCCAGGATTCCTTGGAGCCAGTCTAATCTTTGTTTCAGGAGATCTTCAACTTCTTGTTGCACAGCAGCAACCAAGAATAGCAAGGGGGAAGAAGGAGCAGCCTTGTTCTTTCTCTTGTCTTCACACTCTCTGGGATGTGGCATTTATTCTCTCTCCAGAGTCCTCAGATTCAAACTATCTGCAGCTGGCAAAGAGCTCCTCTCAGAGCCCACATGAAGCAAATATTCTGCTGTTGTGGACCACATAAATCAGTTCCACATCCCATACCTGGGACCAAAACAAAAACATGTTTATATCCACAACAGGGAAGCATTTAACGCAAGGAAGAGAGAATGATCTGTAAGAGGGGAAGCTTTCAAAGCACCTTGGAGTTCTCTACAGGTATCACTTTGGATCTCAGCAGTATTAAAACTGAAAATTGACACTGTGTAACCAGGTCCTGAGAAGAGATGAGCTATGTGCTCCTCTGGGAGACCTCCTTCCCTTACATGCGTGTCATTAAAATCAGGTATAACACTGGAAGGATACCTTGTTATTTTGCGCTGATGAGGAGTGTGGCATTTACAGTAACACTGCCTGGGTTCAAATGGACACTATGCTATGTGACTCGATAAGTTAAAAATTTCCCTCAAATCTAGTTTCTACATCTATAAAATAGGCAGAATGATGAAGGTTTAGTTATACTGCTTCCAAAGCTGGGTGAATGACAAAATAAAGGTTGGGGTAGGAAGAGGGTTATTTAAAAATGTCCAAAATAATTCAAATGAGATTTACAGTAAACTCCTGAAGACATAGATGTCAGTTTACCAGACATCAAGAATCAGCTCAGGTGAAGTAAAATGTTAAGTTGTAAGAAGCAAAACAGGGCAAGCTGGTGTAGAGTTTGAAGCTGAGACTTGGTGGTGGAAGATGACTCTGAAAAAGCCCCACACCAATGTGCAATGGCCAGTCAGATTTTAAAGAACAGACTGAGAAATGCTATTTGTGAGTTGCGAGCCCAGTTAGAAAAATAAAGCCAAACCACATACAGTTATGCCAGAAAGAGTATTTCTGAAGAAGTTGCAAGCCAAAAGGCACATCTGGAATACAGACTTCTTCATTTGGCCTCCACAAAGATCTAAAGAAAATGTTGAGCCAATATAGAAAACTCTTAAGATAGTTGGGGGCGGAGCAGAAATCTAAGTTTCTAATTGTGAAGACCCCAGCACCTTGATTCTGGGAACGGACTGGGCTCATTCCAGAAGCCTCCAGGTTCCCCATGCCAGGACTGTGAGCACCTTCATAGCGAACCTCACATTTGATGTCTTCTTAGATTCTACAAAAACAGAAGTCCAGTCTACTGATCTACAAGTCCTAGAAGTATGATGAGGGCATAGAGCTCAGATATGAAGCCTCTGAAAGCTAATACAGGAAGATTCTAGAATGAACCTTTGAGTGATATTTACAGGTATGTCAGAAGGATGCAAATGAGCAGTAGCATGGAAGACAAGGAATTGAGGCTCCAGTCATTTATCTTTAATTTGTGTTTGGTAGCCCTCTCCTTCAAATCAGTAAACTGTTTCAGCTTTTAGGTAAAAAAAATCCTAAATCTAAGCCTAAGTACTTCCCATAATTTTTAGTGCTATGATCTGTATCAAAATGACTTCTTAGAAGATTTCTGCAATTACCTCTTACCTGTTTCTACTGTTTCCTCCCAATGGACTTTCCCACATAGTTTTTGTTATTGTTGTTGTTGGGGTTTTGTGTTTGTTGTGTATTTGTTTTTGGTTTTTTTTTGGTTTTTTTTTTTAAGAAAGTACCTCTCTCTAGGTAGCCCTGGCTGTCCTAGAACTCTCTATGTAGACCATGTACTATCTTAAACTCACAGATATCTGCCTGACTTTGCCTCCCAAGTGTTGATACTAAAGGTGTGGACCAACATGCTCAGGAAAATGACACATTAAAAGGTAAACTCTGTCATGCTGCTCTTTTGCCAAAACTACTCAGTAGCCTACTGGACTTAAGGAAAACTCAAGAGTCCAGAACGCACTTCCTTATAATTTATAACATTTCCTACCTTTGTGGGAAACATCCTACTAGCTATCTTTGCTCACCATGTTTAAGGAACCATGTTCCTTGCTTCAAATAGGCCATGGCTCTTGCTGCAGAGCTCCTGAACTTCCTCTTTCTAAAGACATTGTGTATCCATCAGCCCGTTTCTTCTCTTCGATCCCTCCTTGTTCCAGCATTACCTCTCAAGACAGTACTGGTAAATATCCCAGAGTTATTCCACTCCGCCCACTTCCTATTCTACTCCCTAGTGTATTTCCTTCAGAGCTGGATTGCTTTCATTTGCCTATTTGATTATTTCTGTTCCAGACACACACACACACACACACACACACACACACACACCCTTGGTCTGTAAAAACAAGGTCTTTTACTGCGATGGTAGTCTTCACATTCAATAAATGTTTTAAATGAGTGATTTTATTGAAATGAATGAGCTAATGGACATGTGATTCTATATCAGCCAAAGGATTATGGAGAACAAGTATTAATCATAGTACATGTTCACCTAGGTTCCTCAGAAGTGAACAGTGAGCAGGCAGCATTATGTGCCGGTACTGTATTAGGGATCACAGTCATGGGGAGGGGGTGCATAGAGGGCAGAAATGCATAAAAGGAGGAAAGGCACACAAAGTTGTTTTCAAGCTAATCCCAGGAACAGTAAGTGATTTTCCATCCAGCCGGACAAACCACAACCCCACCAGCAAATCACATAAGAACATGTATCTCAAAGCCATCCATAACAGAGCAGTGGGAAGCATTATGTGTATTCAGGCAGCATTATGTGTATTCAGTGAGCCCAAGAGGTTTCATCAACCAACAGCCTTGTGGTTGTTATACCAAAAGGACTGTTTGTAGTATAGGCTGAGATCTCTCCTTTACCAGCCTTCTCAGGAGATCTGATTAACCCAGAACATCACAGGAGCAGACACATCTCAGAGCTAGGAAATTGTTCTACTTTAGTAATGGCTCACTGGTAGCCTAATCGACATATTAGGGAAAATAGAAATAAGGTGATAGTGAGCAATGGAATGACATGGGGAAAGGCTGTGAGAGTATGCTTTCTTCAGGACCTGAGAGGGAAGCACAACACAGCATCGGTGCTCCGTGGATCCATGAGTCAAAGATGTGTCCACAGATGAGGGCGTGGAAAAGGTCAGAGATGTCAACATGAAGAATTAGGGCCAATTTCAACAACAAAACAATGACGGCAATGGAATATTATCCCTTAGCGTAGAAAAAGAGCTTATGCAGATGAAAATCTTGAGAAAAATTCATTGAGTTGCCATAAAACCAACCTGAAAAAAGAATGAGTGAAGATGCTGTGTGTCACATTCAGAGATCCTACATTTACGTCACTGCTGTTACTATCTTTGCTTCCAAAGACATTAAAACCAAGAAGTCAGCCCTACCTCTGCTTGAAACCCCACTTCTGTAAGAAATGCAATGAGACTGCAACAGAATAGACAAGACCACATCTTGTCAACCCTTTTTGTTCTGGTACTGAGGGATCAAGTACCGAGGATGGAGCTGATAGAATGTTCATGGGAGAAGTTCTGCAATCACACCTAGATTCACATCCTAGTCACCCCTGTGACTAGTGACCATGAGTAATGACATGGTGTTCTAGACCTCAAGGATCTCTTCTTTAGAGTAGAAAGGATCATCTCCTTCGTGGGGTTCTCAATAGCAGAATATTCCATGCATATATACTCCTCTCTTCTCCTCTCCTCTCCTTTCCTCTTCTCTCCTCCCCTACTCTAGCCCCCCCTCCCCTACTCTAGCCTCCTCCTCCTCTACTCTCTCCACCCCTCCTCTACTCTCTCCACCCCTCCTC